>NC_141598.1:37563510-37894135 GCF_047967505.1 Dipteris shenzhenensis | reverse complement strand
TTTGGGGTTAGGTTTTAAGATTTGAGGGTTTGGGTTTTGGGTTTGGGGTTTAGGGTCTAGGGTTTAGGGTTTAGGGTTTGGAGTCAATTTAAATTTGTAGTTTTTATTATTTAAATTGACATTTATGAATATTTTAACTTCTTATTAATGTGAATGTTAAATTCTTATGAGTTGTAAGTAAATTAGTTTTTGTAAATAAAAATTTTATCTTTTTTAAACTCGCAACCTGAGTATATTAAAAAGAACAATGGAAAATAGATTATTTCTTGCTTTAAACTCGCAACCTAAGCATTTAAAAAGAACAATGGAAAATAAATTATTTCTTACTTTTCTTCGCTTTGACGGTTAGTGTAGTCTAGATTAGCATAGATTAGTTTGTCCTTAGAGGAGAGAACTCCAAAAAAACCAGTCAAAGCCATGCTCAAAATTTCCCAACTAGTTCCTAATTGGAGTTAGTTCATTCGTTCACATTCAGTTTCATACTCACAACAACCCTACCATTTAAGCAACGATCAAGGTTTTAAAACTTTCAAGATGATTGGAAGTTGTATTAGTGGACAGGACAGATTACAGTTGAATCAATTAAGGGACAAAATAGAGCAGATTATATTTGTACGAGATTTGTACTAGTTGTGGGAGTTGACAGAGCATTTTGCACTTATATTTGACAGACTTCAAATTTGTATTCGATTGTACTTTATTTCATTTTACACTATCCACGAGTTCATTGTAAATCCTTATTTTTTTTCACATTTATGCATGTATCTAAGCCTTGTAAAGCCTTTTAGGCTATTCCCAAAGCATGAAATTGACACTTATATGATTGGGAAGAATGAAAATTTGAGGTGTATCAATGGGACTCATTGTACTTTTGATTTATCAAAGTAATTGTAGTTTGTCAAAGTACCTAAAATTTTTGTTATGCTTTAATATAGGATGGATCTTGAGGCTACAGCATTTGTCAATGGTATGACACTGAAATACAATGGAAGAATTTATGCCTCAAAGGACTTCACAAACTGGACCGTTGTTGACACAACAAAGAAGCATGGTTCCTGGTATTGAGTAAAGGAAATCTCATTCTAGTGATGACAAAGAGAGAGTTGGAGAAAGATGAGTGGGCATCAGATGTATCTTTCTCAAAGAGCAATTTGATTCAAGGGGGCACCTTACTAGGAATAAAAATTGAAAAAGATAGCAGTACAATGATGATTTACACAAAGTCAAGAATGAGCAACAGATTGTTTCTTCTTTCAAAGAAAGATGCAATGCACTTCGTGATGCCGCCGCCAAAAGCACCTAGATTTCCTGAATTGGTTCTTGCATTAGAGATCCTCCAACATGTGTGGGAGGAATTTCCCATTGAGGAAGCAAGAAAAATGCAGTCAAAGATTATCCTTGAATACTTTCAGGGTGTCATTGAACAAGGTTCAACTTCATTGGAGGGACCTAAGGTGCAAGAATCCACACATGAGAAAGGAAGTGATGAGACACGCCATGTAGACCTGGTTCATGCTAATACAAATGAGAGAGGAACTGGAGTGGATGAGACAGAACACATTGTAGCATTGGATGAGGGTCTTGTACACATGGATGCTTACATGGGATCTACATCTGAGAGAGGAACTGAATTGGCTGAGACACGACATGCATCAGATGATACAGGACATGCACATGCATCTCAGATAGGAATTGAATTGACTGAGACACGACATGCATCAGATAAGATAGGACATGCACATGCATCTCTTGTTCATGGTATTACTCAGACGGTGTAACTCATGAAGTTGATGGAATAACAGAACAAGTGCAACCCTTAAGTATACTTGAAGTTGGGGCAATAGAAGAAGAAGTAGGGTGATCTAAAGCGGTTCACATAAAGCCCTTAAAAAATAAACCCCGACATCAAATGCAAAAGGCAAGTACTTCACGAGCTACAGTTCCAAGTCCTATAACTCGAAAAAGAGGTCGTTCATATACAAAGAAAGGGCAAAGAAGAGAAGAGGAAGAACACGAAGAGGATGTGGAGGGTCTTGAAATGGAGTCAGATTCAGAAGCAGAAATGTTATCAATGAAGAACCTAAATCTTCACTTGAATGAGGCTGTGACAAATGAGGATCCAGGATATATATGGGGCCAGAAGACTCAAGTTATACATGCTTCAACGGTGGTCAAAGCAAGCGTCTTCACCAACAGCATGACCTTAGATATTGTCTATGCTGAAAAGATTTTTCAGGCTTTGATTGATGGAAAAAAACCAGTTGTTTCTAATTTGGTACTCCGTCCAAAATTATGATTTGAGGCCCTTTCACACCCATGTTTGGTTGTCACCTATGGGATGGAGGTCACCTCTAGTTGGCTGGAGGTCTTATTCATTGAACAAGAATGAATGAATTTTATCATTCACTCATCATTCATAAGGCTTGTCTAAAATGTGAATTCCAAAAGGGAATTTTTCTTATAACGCCTTAAGTGAAAGGCTCTATGGGATACATAGAACACATATTCACACAAATAAGAATACACAGAGACTCTTTATGCAAAAAAGGAGACACATCTCTATGAAATCCAAATACGTGAATAGAGAGTATAGAATGATATCCCAAGAGATGCTGGTCGCATGGATATACAACATGCGGTTGCAACCACCATCCACGTGTAGTGGTAGGTAAGTACTTACGCCTCTAGGAATCCATGCTAACTCCATGATAACCCCACACACTATTAATGCCTTAACATGTGGCACTCACGGTGGACTATCCAAATCGACAACTGACAACTACGGCTTGATGAGAAGTCAGATTAGTGCTGTGCAAGTGCATTATAATCATTTTGGGCTACGCTAAGGCAAAGTACATGTGCAAGTAGAATTTTCACAATATTCATGCAACACAGCCGCATGATAACCAAGTAAAGAGCTAAGAACTTTTTATTCATATTCACAAGATCGCCACTAGACCTAGACTCAGAGCACTCTAACTAAACTCTCTTAGTACAAAACTGTTTTCTTATCTGCCTTCTTATGGCATACGGCATTGTCTGAGATCATGTGTTGTGGGCTCAAAAAAGCACCACCTCAGTCCTACTTCATTCACTCTGCATTTGCCTACTCTTTGTTCCTGCCTATGTTGAAGTCACTCCAACTTGCGGCGTTCTTCCATCTCCACTAGTTACTGCATCAGATTATGCAGAAAACGTTCCACTCTAGACCACTATAGCTACTCTCGGATTGTCGCCTCAGGTGGCAGGTTCAGATCTTGGCGTTCTTGCAAGGGCGACCGGACGTTCAAATTCTTGCGGCCACAAAGATGGAGCATTCGAGAGAGGGGGAAAGGGAGTGTGGAAGTCAGCATAATATACACCAATTTCCACAAGGAGGATGAGGAGGGATTGTTAATGCAAAGAAATGAGCTGTATGATCCGGCCAAAAACATAGCTTCCACATCTTCTCCCTCAATTGGAATGATCTGGGCCATCCACCCTTGAAATGCTACCCTCTGAGACAAGACAGGGAAAAATATGAATATGAAGCTATTTGAATATGTGGAGACTGTGGACAAACAAGAAAACAAAAAGAAAAGGAAAGATCTCGTGAACAAGGAGATGCAATGTTGGGTGTTCCTTAAAATGTTGAAAACAAAGCTCAACCTGTTTGTTACTCATAATTTCATCACTCGATGGCAGGCACAATAGTTCAAGGACTGCATTCATAATGTTTTTGATTATGTGGTTGTGTCTGTGGTAGACTTTACTAAAAACTATGCTTTGAAAGAGCAGAATGAGATACGGTCTATGCATTGGCATTCTACATAGGTTGCCATATTTGTACATAACGTACTATAGGAAGATGAGTGAGTTGATCAAAACCATGTATTTTTCATTTCAGATGATAAAATTCATTATACATTGTTTGTGCAACATTGTTTTAGGTTACACTTTTAATAGTTGAAGGAACAAGGTGTGGTAATTAAATAACATTGGGTGTGGTCAGATGGGGCTGCTTCACAGTTCAAGGCTTGTAGGCCATTTTATTTTGTGGCAGGATATGCTAGTTTGACTGCGTTAGAAATGAGCCATTTTTTCTCAGCATCAGGACACGACAAGGGAGAACACGACAGAGCAGAAGCTGTGGTGAAGAGAACATTGACACACGAACAGTTGAAGCTAGATGGAGCTATCTTAAATTGTGCTGCTGATGTAGTCACATACTTTAGGGCCAACCTTTCAGAGGGGGCTAAAGCTTGCTTTTTCAAAACACAGAAATTTCCCCGTGTTTTTTGGGAGGTTAAAGTAGGAGATATGAATAGGGAGGAAAAATGGAATTGTGGAAGTATCCCAAAATCACGATCTGTGCATGTTGTTTATGGTCATAACCCACTAGACCCTACAGGACTTGACACAAGACATTTGGCTTACTTTTGTGATGCATGCATGTAGGGCCATTGGAATAGATGCATCAACAAAGCGCATGTTCCTTTATGGGATTATCACACTTTGGTGTCCTTGCCTGATTGTGAACCCCCCGCTGATGATGAAGATGCATACGATGAGGTAACATATGAGGGACATCATGATGTATTAAGTAATGCTTTGCAGATTAGTGACACTTTTGCAGTCAAACCGAATTCTGCAACCAATACAGAGGGAGGATAACCAAAAAGCAAGCGACAAAAAGTGAGCAAGCCAAAAAAAGCGAGCGATACAAAATAATAAAAGAATTATAAATCCTCTATTTGACTAGCAAAAAAATATAATTTATTCAAAATTCCATATGTTTCCTCAATGCTAGAAGGTTAACTATGCATATAACTTTAAAGCCACAAACACTAATTTCACATCACTTATAAGAGAAATGGTATGTTTCATTGCCAAGTCATCGTGTGTCAAATGCAAACCCTATTGCAATCAAGGTTTCTCTTTTCATCATAGTCATTGAGATCATCAATGCAAACTTCCACACAAGTGGGATGTTTCCAAGGACTCCTTGAATGGATTAGTCTAGATTCCATGCATATGGAAATGCTTAGCTTTTTTAACTCTATTTACTCTTGGAACAACTCTTCATCTGCAAAAGCATCCCTCCCCAAATTTTTACTCTTACATCCCACTAATCCATCCAATGCAACAAATTGATTACAAATTCATATTTTGGTGCATGGAATTTTACTAGATGGTGCAAAAGGTATTATAATCATATGAATCATGCCTTGCCATTTGATTTGATATGTAACATAACCGTGTTTGGACTCGTAAATCAAAAGGTACAGGATCAATTTTAAGAAATGTGACACATAACCCCCCTTTTGTATACTTTCTACCTCAAGCAATTATTTTATGGGATACTTAGATTCTTTCTTTGCTTGCTTAATTTTCCTACGGATTCAACAAATTGTTGCTTGATGTTTTGGACTCGCTTTCTTTTTCTTGCTTGCTCTGCCTCATACAAAGGCAGCTGACTTTTACCTCATCAAATGTATTGCATAGAAGGAGGAGGCTAAAGAAGACTATGAGGATGAATGGGAAAATGAAATTACCAAATAATCATATGTCATAAAAGGTTTGTATTACAAGCAGATAAATGCCTATTCCTTCAACCTCCTTTCAAATATGCCCCTAGTTCACATACTATCACATATTGTCCGTTGTATCAAGATACCCATGCAGCGTATCCCCCACAAAAGAAATATGTATTGTATCACATCAAAGACATATGAGGCAATCTATAATAGCATGCCCAATGAGATCTATCTTTTTTTGCGTAATGCTTGACATTTTATAAGACATCCATTTATAAATGACAACTCTCTCTCTCTCTCTCTCTCTCTCTCTCTCTCTCTCTCTCTCTCTCTCTCTTCTCTCTCTCTCTCACCATCTACATGGAATGACATTGAGAAAATGCAGAAAGACTTTTTGCATCAACACTTGGGTGTGAAGGTTACAACACCATACTCAGTACTGCTTCTAGAGACAAGACACAAACCAATTGAATTTCATGCTTTCATGAAGGTAATGCAATATATTGTCCAAATGATGCAAATGAATAATGATAGACTACCCCAAAAATCATGGGATGTGAGCATGAAGTTGCGAAAGAATCACAAAATCAAAGTTATGTCCACTGGATGGGGATTGGATATCCGCAACTGGTTCAATGTTGATTCTTATTTGACTATGCCACCAAGACAGTCGACAAACATCGCTTCCAGATGTCTCTCTTAGATACACTCCAGGATAAATAGTGGACAGAGGAGAAGAGAGAAAAGCTCAAATACTAGCAGGCATACATCAATCCCTCCTGTTGGTCTATGTATAAACAAGAAGATGCCTCTACAAAGTCCTACATACACACACCCATCCCGCTTGTTTACTGCAAAAACCTGGCACGGTTCAGTTCCTGATCGCATACACTTGCGATAGAATGGGGTGGCTGGCATGTCGATATGGCCCTTGCTCTTGATGAAGGGGACCCCTCAAGAGCCATATTGACAATATCCATTGGTATGTCAATATGGCGCTTGAGGGGTCCCCTTAGGGACAAGGGCCATATCGACATCTTGGGGGGTTCACCTCCTAAAATTTTAGTGTACTACACGCATTAAAAAGGAGGGGTATTTTAATTCCACTTTTGGGAAAAATTTCAACAGGTTTACAATAACAAGAGGGGATTTTTTATTCAACTTTTGAAAAAAATCCGTTAGTTCATAAGTAAAGAGGGGTGATTTTATTGGGAAAAAAAATTTAGTTGAGGGGTTTTTTTAATACTCTTTGAACACACGTGAGACCTAAGATTTCTTAGTAGTGCACCCCCAAAGATCGACATGCCAAATTTAGTCCAGATTGAAGTATAGATGCCCAAGCAAGAGGTCTCTTATAGTTTATAGACATAGAAAGTATGCCACCTAGCACAAAACATATGCTAACATATAAAACACTCACATTAAGTATTTACATTACTATACAGTGCTAACAGAGAACATATGCTAACTAACACAGAACCTATGCTAACAAGCATATAATAATATATAATCTAGAAGTTGAGTAGCACTGAGAATATGTGAACTAGCACGGAGCAAATGCTGACTTGCAGATAACATATGCTAACACGCATAGAATAACATATGCTTTAGAAGTTAGCTAGACCAAAACATATGCTAGTTGGCACAGAACATATTCTAACTAGCACATACCATATCACAACTAGCATAGAACATATGCTGCCTAGCATAGAACATGCATAGAACATGTGCTAATATGCATAGAACATATGCTAATAGGTAGATAATATATTCTACATAGCAAAGAATAAATACTAACTAGTAGAGAATATATGCTACCTAACTCAGAATACATTCTAGCAAGCATAGAACATATGTTGCCTAACATAGTACATATACTAACAGTCAGAGAATATATACTAAATAGCAGAGAATAGATGCTATGCAGCCCATAGATTTTGAGTGTTGCCTGTTGTTGTAATTTCCCAAATATTTCCTCAAATTCAATTTGTGTGATGCAGCAAACACAATAATCCTAGCACATGTAAATCATAGCATATATTGAATAAATACTGAGAATAACGTATGATCCAAAAGTTAACTAGACTAAAAAATTGTACATTTATAAGCCTGTATAATTACACCAATTGAGAATAGTACATCTTAACTGTTGTACATTTTATCAATTGTTGAGAATAACATATAATCACACCAATTGAGAATAGTACATTTTATCAATTGTTGTACATTTACAAAGTCTGCATCTTATTTATAGCATGAAACACACTCAAGCTCTCATAATCCAAATTTGGGTCTATTCGGTTTGCCAGTGAAAACTCGGGATGACATTCTGCAAGTAGCCATTTCCACAGCCAATTTTCAATCATGTTAGCCAAGTATCCAATGAGTTGTGAGTTTGCCAGGTCTTCAAGCTTTGGAATTATGATACAGCATTGACATAGATTTTTATCCTTGTTAAACACTAGCAACCTAGCCCAAAAATCCTCCAAACACATACAAAATGGGCTTGTCTGTCCCAGGAATGGTAATTGCACCCTCCTGCAATTGACAATCTTCCTAGCTAAAAGGATGCCCTTCTAATTTGGCAGCTTGGTCTAGACATGCTACCCGCACTAGCCACCTAGCTTTGTGTAGTCGTGCACAACTCTAGATGAAAACAATGAAATGCTCCATGCACCATATTAAAAAAGGTGTTGCTTCTTTATAGACCCATACATGCTCACGCCGGTTGAATGGCACCTCTGTCGCTGGTACCTCTGTTATCCAATCTATGTGCCTAGGAAGTAAGTCCCCTACCCTTAAAACATATAGCAGGACACCATTCAAGTCCAATATGAGTTCTCTACAATCATTCTCCTTTGCAAGTGGCATAATATTTACATCACAAACAACATTTTCCTAGACAAGTAGCACTCAAACGATGTCCTCTATGTCCTCCTCTGCTGATAGTTGTCTTTCCTCTCTTGGCATCTTTTTTTTCTTTGGTTTCCCAAGGGCTAACAATCTTTTTTTTCTCTGGTTGCCTAGGACACAATAATGTCTTTAACTCTTTATGACACACTATGGTTGGTATGTTCACACATGGAAAGAAATTATGAGGCATGCATGCTTGCAAATAAGTCAAAGAAAACATGTGTGGCACCCACATAACACGCATGGCACCCCCTCCTAACCAATCAATGGCAATGCATATGAAGGGAGGTAGCCAAATAACTAATGTACAACCAATAGGAGCAAAGCTTCTTGCAAAGAAAGTTGCAGTACTTAAGCACAACATTAAAAGATTTTGAGTCATGCATAAATAGTAAAGGGAGATACTTTATTATATATGTGATTGAGAAAATGGAGTTTCCTCTATCATGGTTCTTACAAAACACACCTGCTACAGGTGGGGATCTTACAAAAAAAATACCTCCTAGCATCCAAGAAACTATGAACCTCATAATTTCTTGCATACACGTGGTTTGGGAGATTTCATTGTGGGGGATTTGGGTTTCATGCATTTTGATGCACCTAATGTGCCCTTGGCTTTTTATGTAGCAGTTCATAATTGCGGCCTCTCTTGGATGTTTTTTTATACCAAAAAGCTCCGACTACTACATTTCACTTCTCATAGGTTGTTCCCCAATTATCCTTAAATTCTTCCTCAACCTTGTGCTTAGGTTTTATGCACTGCAACAGAAAGTATGGGTCATCTTCCTCATTCTCCCTAGATACAGCGACAACTGCAAAGTTATCCCCCTCTTCCAGACAGTCAGTGAGGTCATCGAAACTCTCCCCAAACTATGGCGAGTCGTTTGTCTCTCCATTGTTTTTTAATCCATATGAACGTAAAGGGAAAACTTGAACTCGCTCCCATGTCTTCACAGTTGCAATGTTCTCACAATCGTCATGATCCCCTATGATGCACGCATTGCAGAAATAATAAAGTTTTGTTGTTTTAATCAGTTGGTTGTTTGAAAAACCCCATATACTGTGCAAACCACAAAATCCTTTAATTTTCTCGCAATCGTGCCAGCTTCTCCTTTGCACTTCATCCACTTTCACTTCATGGAACAATCTGCGTACTACAATATTCTTAAGGCTTTGTTTACTATATGTTGAATGCATGCCCGTGGAGAGAGGTTGGCTGTAAGCCATGTTACAGCATCATAGGCATCATTGAGTTTTTCTATAGGGCATGTTAATTGGTGTTTAAACTATGCTTGCTTAATAACAACACCGCATCCTTCATGTTCACCCTTTCCATGGCTAGACACAAAGAAACTCCACATCATGTCTAGACCGATCAAGGATTTGAACCTTGAGATGAAGTAGAATCCACAGGCTAATTCAAATTGAGAGGAAGCACCATCTTACCACACCCAATGTTGTTTTATATTTTCTGCATGGGGATTTTCCTTTTTCAGCGATTCCCAATGCAGTATAAAAGCATGCTGCACAAATAAGGTGTCATGTTTCTTGTCATCTGAAATGTAGAAATAGTATGTGTGTTGCACTGACCTGGACTCCTGTGAGTCAGCAAGAAGATTGCCATCATGCGTGGAAGAATCAAGCAAATGAATGGATGTGATATGCACAAGAATTGTTATCTGCTTGTTGTACTAGTGAGCACTTTGTATCTCATCGTGTTCTTCAAATGGATAATTTTCAGCAAAATCTATGATAGAGACAACAGTGTCATGGGGAAAATTGGTAAGGCACGTCCTGAACTGCTTATCCTACTAGCTAGCCATGAAATTTTGAAGCACATATTTTGGGATGGATTGAACCACATGACCTATAAGCTCCCTTGGCTGAGTGCTTGTATATGATAGTAGCCATCTCTTTTTATCGGATCCTTCAACATTGATATTTTCAAATCTCCTCCATTTTAGAGCAACATGGTTGTCTTCCCTCATTTCATTTGGACAGACATTGAAAGTCTTCTTATTAAGCTTCAAACTTCAATGCTTGCATGTGCCACAAATGCATTCAATGTGGTGCCACTCATGATCTCCCTTTGGACAAAACCACTGGCTCCCACACAGACCTTAGGCTACAAAACCTGCTCTCCCTTGCAACACATGATGAGGATCCAGGTGGCCTACGGACTACACATTTATTGGGGAGTCATGGGCATTGATCCCTATGGACCAATGCTCCAACATGACCAGATCTCAAGTCATTCATAGCTTGCTGGGCCAGGTCAAAGTCTATGTGTGTTTTGCAACAACAAACATTCATGTCTTTGAGTTCCTTGACATACCAGGGCTTACAATGCTCAAAGCTCCTCTGCCCAATTGGAATGTCTGGATTCTAATCCATAAACTTGATATACAACTTTGTTTGTTGTGCTGACCCAACATGCAAGAACAAAAGATCGGTGGAACCCCTTTTTTCACTAAAACAAGAAAAAACACCATCTAATTAAAGTATATAATGAAGCAAAACAAATTTCAACCACCGTGCTGATTAGGAGCAATCAGCTCTTCACTTTCTTGTTATTATATGAAAAACCTTGCATTACTCATGTAGATCGAAGCTGTCACAAAGCCACGGTGCAAGCCGCACGTGAAGGGGTTTTCCCACTAAGAATGTCTATAATATGCTCTAGCTTATTGTTTATATAGGCAAAATGTAGGTTGGCTACATGGGGTTATTACCACCTATGGAGTGCCAAGGAGAAAGAGTGGGATTACATGGGGTTATTACCACCTATGAAGTGCTAAGGAACACGAGTGGAGAGTGTTCAATGTTAAGAGAAATGCTCACATTGGGGAGAAGAGAGAGCACGGAGAAGTCAACTTCTCAAATCATATTGACTATCACCTTCAAATGAAAGTGTAGAATGATCCACAAATTAAAAAATAATTTAGAAACAAACTGGATGGATGGAGAGCCTTTTAGGCTAATCTTGTAGGTAGAAGGGTGGTTTAAATCATTGTATCTACCCTATATATATTTTTTATTTATCTTGCTATGTCCTTCTCAAACTAGATTGGACTGGAAAAGTTTATACATTTCTCAAAAAAGGACTTCAACCCTGGGATCAATTATGGAGCAGAGAGAATTTCAAGTGGAAAGAGTGGCATAAAATTAGAAGGGAATTTAGATTTTCTAATCAAGATTAGGCCCGATCATGGTCATATTAGAATTATGGGATAGATACATCACTTGGAAAGGGGGTTGGGTATAACTTATGATAAGGAATTCAACTAGGCAGGGAGTTCCTTCCTTCTACCCATATTGACAGCATTAGATAGTATTGAGGAACTCTATCCCATGTTGAATCACAAGTGGAAGTTAGATGACAATGCCCTTAACTGGCGTAATAAGTTTGCCTTGTTATGGGACAAGAAAATTCATGAGAAAATGTCCACTCTCCTATGGCTTATAATGCATAAAGGAGTCTGGACAAACTATAGGACCTAAGGATAGGCAAAGGAGATGGGACATGCAAGAAATTCCCTGCCAAAAAGGAAGATGTCTCTCACCTTTTTGTTTCATTCCCTAGTGCTAGAAGAGTATGGAAATTTGTTTAGATACATTTAGGGGATCCAGTCAATTGGAAGGCTATACTTTTGGGGGATGCACTAAAGATCTCAAATGATCCTACTTGGACTTGGGTTATAGCTCATGCACTTTGGTACATATTGATAGCTAGGAATGCATTTCGATAAATTGATGTTGAACTCATTGTTGTTGAACTTTTATTTGATCACTGGATTTACAACAATGCTCGCTACTTTAATGTCTAACTCTTTTGCTGTCTACCTCAGGCTGAATTTCTACTTGACCAGGACATTCACAACTATAATGAAGAGATTTCTTAGCTGTATTTGGAGGTACAAGAGCATCATCAAATATTTTGATCAAGATGTGACATTACCCTCCAAGTTGTGACATCATATGCTACCCCCTCTTTTCCCTATTAAGGATGAACTTGTGGAGTAATTAGGTATCATATCATATGCTACCAATCTATTACAGCATGTTGTGTTTTGCTATGTCTCATTATACCTCCTTGGAGGGAATTTTGTTTTGGGATGATAGAAGCATGATTGTATATATCTTTTGGATTTAATACAACAAAGTTTTACTTTTGCCCAACAATAATAGATTTATTTCCATTTCCCCCATCATCCATGGCATAAGAGTGTATTAGAGTGTACTTGAGTATCACTAAACACTCGAGTATTCCTCCTCTCAAAATGTGTGGATTGCCCACACATGTCAAAAAGTCAAAACTAGTAAGTGTTAGCTCAACATAGAATATTTTTTTTCTCTTTTAGAGGTAGTAATCCCAAACTCCCTCTCCTCTTAGGGCCCTGAATCCATCTCCAACTAATAGAATGCCAACTAGAGTCATGCCAAATAGAGTCCCTAATCAACCTCTCAGCCCTTTCTAATCAATTTTTAGAGAAAGGAAATATCGAACTACCATACAATAGGTAAGGTTTGAAAGCATGTTCTGCAACTTTCAACCTAGAGAGGAATGATGCATTCAAAAAGGGATCCTATTTTAAACTTGTCCTCCATCTTTCTCATGTAAAACAGCATTTGGTGTCATCGGTGTCAATTTGAATCACAGCATAGATTGTACTTTGTCTTAAAGAAAAATTGCATGAAAAGTCTGATGAAATCATGATGGATGTGGTTTGAGCTCTTTATACACACCAATTAACATGCCCTAAAAGTAGGTTTCCCATGATATAACAAAATGAATTGTGGTTAACCCTTCCACAAGGGCACAATAAACATATAGTAAACTGTTACGAGAATTGGAATTATCCCATTAATTTAATCCTTCAGTATTTAGTTTAGTGAGATCTAGCATTTTTGTCGCACAACTGATGCATGTGTGCTCACTCTTCCGTGGTGATGCATGTGTGCTCCTACATGGTTGGATATACGACTGCGGCTGTATGAGTGTGTAGCATTGTGTGCACCACTTACGCGATGATGGTATGTCTAGCATGCGTGCACCATCTGTACGATTTTATTCATGTATAGCATCAGGTGCACCATGAGATGGTATGTGTCGCATGTGTGCACCATTCATCTGTGATTTATTGATTTCATGTTGCTATAATACTGAAAGGTTGATTGATTATGGTGATTAATTCCAAGGTTATCTTATGCTTGAAATATTTCATTATTATTGATCGTGAGAATCCAGGGGAAGAGTAATTGATTGGGCGATGGCATCTGGCAAGCATGATCCACCATATTTTGGGCGCGTAGGCACATTTCCAATGATGCGGGGATGAATAAGGCTTATGCCTAATTTTTGATATTACAAAAGCTTATGTACATATTTGAATTTTGGAATATTAGTGGCTTGGCTAAGTGTATAAACTAAAGTTAGAAAAAGCTTTATTTTTAGAAAAAGCCAGCTATTCTAGAAGGTGGATGGGCTTTTTGTAAAAGGGTGCATGGAGGAAAGCACAGAGGCTTTTGTATGATTTTTGCTCAGAAGCTTTTTGGGAAATATACATAAATACATAGGAGGTGGAAGGAGAGCACCACTCCTATGGGGGGAGATTGTACCTAGCACGCTTATTCTGTCTCTTCCGTTTGTGAGTTTTGAGAGTGTGCATATTTTCAAAGGGTGTTGCTATGTTGTTTAAGGATTTGCAGGTTCCGTGAGCATTTCTCATCGCAGTGGTATCAGATCCAAGGTTTCGTCGTCCATAGCATGGGAAGCACACGCACCCTGACACACCCCGCATCCTCGAACAAGAAACTACAACACGCATCAGATTGCGAACACCCGCGTACAAGAGCACAATGAAGTTCGAAGCAGCAGAAGAAAACAGTGCAGAACGGCTCGCAGGCAGGAAAACATGCGGCGAAGAAAAAAAAATCGCAGCAAAAGAAGTTGGCCTTAGTAGACAGGTCGAAGCTTGTGAACGCACACCTGCAATACATAGGAGGTGGAAGGAGAGCACCACTCCTATGGGGGGAGATTGTACCGAGCACGCTTGTTCTATCTCTTCCGTTTGTGAGTTTTGAGAGTTTGTGTGTATTTTCGAAGGGTGTTGCTACGTTGTTCAAGGATTTGCAGGTTTCGTGAGCGTTTCTCATCGCAGTGGTATCAGAGTCAAGGTTTCGTCATCCAAAGCACGAGAAGCGCACGCACCCCAACGCACCCCGTACAGCACGCATCAGATTGCAAACACCGCTGCAAACACCGCGTACAAGAGCGCAACGAAGTTCGAAGCAGCAAAAGCAAACAGCGCAGAATGGCTCATAGGCAGGAAAACGTGCGGCGAAGAAAAAAAAATCGTAGCAAAAGAAGTCGGCCTTAGTAGATAGGTTGAAGCTTGTGAACGCATACCCATGCCTTAGCTCCTCCAAGTGTATGACAAAGGCGGCGACCAAGGCATACTTGGCACTGAAGGCACTATTGGCTACACACGAGGAAGCCTTGGGAGATTGCTCTTAAAACTTCCCGGGAGGTCCCCCATCTCGGTACTGTTCTAGCTCAAGTTTTCTGAACAATTGGTGACTATCCACTAGATCAAGTCACTTTATTGCTCTATTCTTTGAAGTTCCTAGTCATAAGGATATCCTTCAAGACAAAAGTGCAAACAAGGGAGCAACCCAACGGAATTTGGAAGAGGAGAATCTCAAAAGTAAGTGTTCACAAGAGCAGGAGGCAGTCTACAAGTGCTATCAAACACGAGCTTTGCTTTGTACCTTGCAACGTGGATTCACTTGTTGGAATCGTGTGAGTTCCAGAGCCCACAAAGATACTATTCAACAAATAGCTGCTTTCAAAGCTTGGTTCAAACCGAATTGAGATAAGTCTTGTGTTTGTGTGTATTTCCTTTCATAGTGATTTCTTCTTTGCACCGTGCACATACTTAACTATGTCTGGAAGGCGTATTCCATCAGAGATAGGTTATCCTAAAGATCTACATCATGATGAGGATGTGGAAAACAATCACCATCGGTCAAGAAGTTCAACACCGATGACACTTACTGAGGAAGAATGACAAGAACGCTATCAGCATGAGAAGCAACAACGTCAAGAAATTGAAGATGCTCTACGCCAAGTGATGACAACTTGGAAGCCACCAATATTAATTGAGGACAAGGAACCTATGCATGCATCAGATTCACTGGATGCATGGAAACATCATGCACGGGACCTTAAGCAGGAACTTGAGTACATGCGCAACGTGTGTGACACACATAAAGCCAATGAAGAACGCGCAAATCGAGTGTTAAAAGAGATGACTGAAGTCACAAAGAAGCGTATGAAGGACAGAGATGATGAAAAAAGTGAAAGCAGCAAATCATTAGACACTAGTGATAGTAAGCGTGGAAGAAGCAAGATGAGACATCAAAGGAAGAAGAAGCAACATGTGAAGACTTCACTACGACGACATCATGACACTACTCCTTCACATGAGTCTAGCGATGAAGACAATGTGGGAAAGGCCATCTTGAAAGCACTCAAGCTTCGTGATAAGAAGAAGTCTGGTAAGATTAATCGCAAAACTTTTTTTTTTCCAAAATATGATGGTAAAAGAGATGGACGAGCTTTACTTGCGTGGATTAGTTCTTTCAATCAATACTTTTTGGGAGAACAGTATGAAGAGATCGTAAAACTTGCTGCGAGTCACATGACAAGCAGTGCACAATTATGGTGGAGTGTGGTTGCCAAAAGCACTCATGTTCCAAATACATGGGAAGCATTCAAAGATAAAATCAAAAAGCGCTTCCTACCTACACAGTTTGAAGATGGTGTAAGTGGTAAAGTTGGTAGATATGATGGTAAGTCTAATTGGAAACCTGCTAAGTCATGTATTAATCAAAGAACCAAAGAACTTGTCACATGTTACGTATGCAAAGAGAAGGGACACTACTCTTATGAATGTCCAAAGAATCCACTTGCTAGCAACACATAAGACAGGTACCCAAGCAAAGAATGCTACCAATAACAACAGAGGCAATGGAGGGAGAACCAATGGACGTACCAACGGTAATAGTTAGTGCAACAACTCCGCACAGATCAACTACATTGATGATGGATCCCATGATAAATCTTTCAAGCAAGAGGGTGAGGATGAGGACAACGACACTGAAGATGCCGACTACACCCCTTCAGGTAAGTGTTATTCAGGTAAAAGTGCATCTTATTTTCGTACTTCTTTGTTACATATGACTGCACTATTGCACGAAAAAGAACATAGTGTCTTATTTGATGATGGAAGCACCCATGATTTCCTTTTGCAACGTTTAGTTGAAAAGTTAGGGCTTGCAACCATCAAAACAAAATATAAAGTCAAATCAGCTTTTCAAGGATCGAATTATAATTGTTTGCAAATGGTTAAGGATCTTGAGGTGACTTTAGGGCCATTAGTTGAGAGCCATAATTTCTTAGTCGCTCCTTTGCGTGAGCAAGATCTCATTCTAGGGATGCCCTAGCACATCGATCATAATGCCAAACCTGATTATCTTGAGTGCACCATTACTCTATCTCAAGGCACTGAGACTATGACTCTAGAATGCAACAAGAATCTTCCCTCTTGGCCTATATTGTCACACACCCAAGCTAAAAGAGCTTTGCGCAAATGTGAATAGACTTTATGGTCAATAAGACTGAGGCTAGTCCTGAGACTAAGAAAACTAAGCAAGAGCCTGTGGATCCTTTTCTAGCTACCTATGACGACTACTTCATGGAAGACTTATCCCCTGGCCTACCTCAATCTAGACTTGAGAATCATAAGATTGACCTTATTTCAGGTAGCGCATCATCATGTAAATCACCATATAGGCACAATCCTACTGAGCATCAAGAAATTCAATCCCAAATAGAAGATCTTTTAGCTAGAGGCCTAATTCGACCTAGTAGCTTACCATTTGGGACACCCGTTCTTCTTGTCAAGAAGAAAAATGGAACTTTCCGAATGTGCATCGATTATCATGCCTTAAATAAAATCACTGTGAAAAATCGATACCCCATTCCGAGAGTTGATGATCTACTCGACAAGTTGAAAGGATCCACAATCTTTAGCAAGATCGATCTTAAGTCAAGATATCATCAAGTGAGAGTGATCGAGCCCGATATTTTCAAGATTGCTTTTAGAACTCAAATTGGCTATGAATTTCTTGTTCTCTTTTGGATTGACCAATGCACCTGCCACATTTAGTCAGATGATGAATCGTATCTTCCTACTTTATCAAGACTTTGTGGTAGTTTTCTTTGATGATATCATGATTTATAGCAAGAGTCGGGAGGAACATGAGAAACACTTGGATCTTGTTTTCTCTCTCTTACGTGAGAACCAACTGTATGCCAACCCGGAGAAAAGTTCTTTTTTCCAGCCTGAAATTGAATATCTTGGACACATTGTTTCAACTGAAGGCATTCGAGTAGATCCCAAGAAGGTAGAAGTGATAGTAAACTAGCCACAGCCTAAAGATATCCATGAGTTATGATCTTTTCTAGGTCTGTGTAGTTTCTATCGCAGATTTGTTAGAAATTTTGCACACAAGGCACATCCATTGACCAAACTATTGTGTAAGACTCGTGCTTTCTCTTGGGGTGAGCAGCACACTTTAGCTTTTCAATGACTTAAGGGTGCAATGACGCACACACCAGTTTTGACCATGCCGGACTTTACGAGACCCTTCTTTTTCATGGTTACTAATGCTAGTGGACAGGGTTTTGGGGCTGTGCTCATGCAAGATAACCATCCAATTGCATTCGAGTCATGTAAATTAAAACCAACAGAGCTAAACTATTCCACATATGATAAAGAATTAGCCGCTATGGTCCATGCCCTTAAACTCTGAAAACACTATCTTATGGGTTCCGAGTTACTCATTAAGATTAATCACCAGAGTCTTACACATCTCCTTACTCAGCCGGTGATCTCAGATCTGAGCCATTGACCTAGCATAAATAATATCTCAGTCATCGAGGGAGACCCTTTTGAGCCTATGAAGGCAAACTATCCTACTAATCGAGACTTTTCAAAAATTTAGCATAAGATTAAGCAAGCTAATAGCACCCCTATGGCCTCGTATTCCATTCATAATGACTATCTATTCTACAAAAAGTGCTTGTGTGTCACTGCACCATTTCGACGCTTGGTACTAGAAGAGGTACATCAGCCACCCTACATGGGACATAGAGGCATCGCTGCTACATATCAGACTATAATTCAAGATTTTTTCTGGCCTAAGCTTAAAGTTGATGTTGCAACTTTTGTTGCACAATGTCTTATTTGTCAAAAAGTCAAGAGCTACAAGGGCAAATATCAAGGTTTACTTATGCCTTTACCAATTCCTGATGGCCCATGGGAGCAAATTTCTATGGACTTTATTACTAGATTTCCTACGACTAGCTCAGGTTTTGATATGATTTGGACTATCATTGATAGATTTAGCAAGCAGGCTTACTTTATTCCTTGTGAGAAGACCTTGAACGCAGTTCAGGCTGCTCATTTGTTCATCAAGCACATCTTTATACACCATGGCCTTCCAAAGGTAATCGTGCCAGACTGGGATAGTAAATTTTGTAGTAACTTCTGGACTGCACTCTTTGACAATCTTGGTACGAAGTTAGATTTTTCCACTGCTTTTCATCCCGAGTCTAATGGCCAAACCGAGTTCACACAAAATACTATTTGTGACATTTTACATGCTTACGTGTCTGGTCAGCCAGGCAAATGGGACAAATTTATACACATATTACAATTTGCCTACAACAACACTCCTACAACAACACTACGCACTCTGCTACAGGCAAATCTCCATTCCAAATTGTCTATGGAAAGACCATTCCTACTCCATTGACTCGCCTTAAGCACCAAGTAGAGGTTGTTGATCGATTTACTGAATATTTCTCTAGCATTTTGGCTACTGTCAAAAAGAATATGGAGTATGCTCAAGCTATGTATACTGCATGTGCAAACAAGGGTAGAAAGAAAGTTGTATTTGCTGAAGGTGATCTAGTCATGTTATGTATTGAGAAGCGCAGACTTAAGAGTATTGAGACACAACCTGTAGTTAAGTTTGCCCCTAAATCCTATGGTCCCTTTAAAGTTTTGTAGCGCATTAATGACAATGCCTATCGGCTCAAATTACCACCCGATTGGAAAATTCATGATTCTTTTCATGTGCACCTCCTGAAACCTTTCCATGGAGACCCACCAATTCGACCTATTTTAGACGATGCACCGTTGCTTCAAGGAGAGACCCAGCTCTTAGAGCCAGACCAGACCATTGATCAACAAATCACTCAAACGAGACGTGGAAACTCGTATCCTATTTATCTTCTTACATTTAAGAACCACCCCGTTGAGGATGCTAAGTGGATGCCCGAGCGATATTTTCACCAGTACCTTGATTTATTGACTACTTTTTTGTCACACAATTAAGGGCACTTGCAATTTCAAGCAAGAGGGATGTTACGAGAATTGGAATTATCCCATTAATTTAATCCTTCAGTATTTAGTTTAGTGAGATCCAGCATTTTTGTCGTGCAGCTGATGCATGTGTGCTCGCTGTTCCGTAGTGATGTATGTGTGCTCCTACATGGTTGGATATATGGTTGCGGTTGTATGAGTGTGTAGCATTGTGTGCACCACTTACGCGATGATGGTATGTGTAGCATGTGTGCACCATCCGTACGATTTTATTCATGTGTAGCGTCAGGTGCACCATGAGATGGTATGTGTCGCATGTGTGCACCATTCATCTGTGATTTATTGATTTTGCGTTGCTATAATACTAAAAGGTTGATTGATTGTGGTGATTAATTCCAAGGTTATCGTATGCTGAAATATTTCATTACTATTGATCGTGAGAATCCAGGGGAATAGTAATTGATTGGGCGATGGCATCTGGCAAGCATGATCCGCCATATTTTGGGCACGTAGGTGCAACTCCAGTGATGCGGGGATAAATAAGGCGTATGCCTAATTTTTGATATTACAAAAGCTTATGTACATATTTGAATTTTGGAATATTAGTGGCTTGGCTAAGTGTATAAACTAAAGTTAGAAAAAGCTTTATTTTTAGAAAAAGCTAGCTATTCTAGAAGGTGGATGGGCTTTTTGTAAAAGGGTGCATGGAGGAAAGCACAGAGGCTTTTATATGATTTTTGCTCGGAAGCTTTTTGGGAAATATACATAAATACATAGGAGGTGGAAGAAGAGCACCACTCCTATGAGGGGAGATTGTACCCAGCACGCTTGTTCTATCTCTTTCGTTTGTGAATTTTGAGAGTTTGTGCGTATTTTTGAAGGATGTTGCTGTGTTGTTCAAGGATTTGCAGGTTCCATGAGTGTTTCCCATCGCATAAACAAAGCCTTAGCAATATTTTAGTGCATAGAGTGTTCCATGAGGTCAAAATGATTGAAGTGCAAAGAAGGAACAGATAGGACTATGAGACCATTGATGAAGCACACAATTTGCATAGCATATGGGACACATTTTACCTAAAAATGGCAATTGTAGTTGTACAAGAGTGGGAGCTATGTCATATTTAACCTTATGTAGAGATGGTTCTTGAGAGAAACAAGGTCAAACCACAAATGGGGAGGGTTTAATTTTGGTTGTAGTTAACCATCAATAATTTACCTTGCTTCTACCAAAAACAACTACATTGGTTGCAATTATTCATAAACTTGCTAGCACAAAAAATCAGTGCACTAGCACTAGCTATGCTTAGTCATAAAATAGGTAGCTTGTACAATTGAGTGTATGTTTATTTACAAGTATGTATTGGAGTAGAATAAGACAATTTTTTTGACTAGAACCCACCATACATAGTTAATTATAAGCCTGCTAGCTTGTTCTAACCAGGAACAATCATAAGTGAGCTAGGTTGTTCTAGCTAGAAACCATCGTGATGGTTGAAATTATTCTTACACTACTTGGATTGTACTAAACAGGAACAAATAAGATGGTTTTGGGAGATCCTAAACCAATAGCTTACACTATGAGTTTACATCTTAAAGCAAGGATAATATATTGTCATTCTAGTAGAGAGTATTTTTTCAATAGACCACTATGCTACTTGCAAATTACTCTTAAAGTAGCTACCTTATTCAACCACCTTGCTAGTTATAGTTAATCATAAACTAGCTAGCTTGTACAATTAAGCTTATGTTTTTTGTCGAACCAATAGTAAATCCTAAACCCCCTCGCTTCCACAACCACCGTGCTAGTTGTAAGTTGACGCTAAACCAACCATCTTAGATAGTAAAATGTAATCTCATTTGGAGAGTGAGTATTAAGTACTCATGAGGTTCTCTAAGATCTACAAAAAAAATGATGAGAATTAATTTATCAACAAACCATCATGTTAGATCAGTTAATATTAAAGCAGCTAGCTTGTACAATTCCCTGCAAGTTTCAACAGTCAAGCCTAAATCAATTAGCTTGTAAAATTAAGATATAGAGGAAAACATTACTCTTATTGCAAAACATACAAAACTCTAGCAAATAATTAAAGAATAACATCCATACAAGAACTTTGTTCAATAATCAAAGAACACAATTATACAAGAACTTTGACAAATAATTTAATAGTTTGATGGGTACATCTCAAGACCATTCAAATGTTGGAAATTGGCTAACCCCCTTGGGTGCAGTCCCCGTGTGTGGCTTGTGGTGGTTAATGGAAAATGGGTTGATTAGTGCTGTCAGGCAATGTTGGACATGTGGCATTGAGCCCTCCTAAGAAATGTGGGAAGTTTATGGGGCTTGCATATAATAAGGTGGTAGAACGCCTTTCTCTCATCCCTATCGGGACCTTTTGGGAGGAGAGGCATAGCGTGGCTATGAGACGGTGGGGAGTGGGAGCCCCCAAACCTGACACTCCCTTTGGTTACACGTGGTAGAAACTGTAATTTTTGACATGGTATCAAAGCTAGTATGGTCCGGCAAACTATTTGTGGGTAGATGATGCATGGCAAGTTGTTTCTGGTTATCTATGCTCTGATGTCTTTCTGTCATTGCAGACTGTGGCGACCCATACAGATAGGTGGTAGACTGTATCTACACATGGACATGTTGCGATCCATGTGGTGGAAATTAAGTAAAATGTCATTGTGAAGGTTCATAATTCATGGTGTGATTTTCCAATATGACAATTTTGGCGATGGCTCGCATGCACCAGCAAGTGGATGGCTACATTTGGTGGTGACATGTTTTTGGCACTTTGGGAGGTTGTCCTCCTTGTGCAGTTTTGTGTACCTTGGTGGGTTGGCCTTTGTTTTGGTTGGCTCACCTTTTAAGGTGCTTAGCCCATGGGGGTGTTGGAAATGCGCTAACCCCCTTGGGTGCCCCCTCTTGTGTGGCTTCTGGTTAATGGCAAGTTAGTTGATTGGTCTGCTAGGTGCTATTGGACACATGGCCCTCCTAATCCCATAAGCAATGTGGGAATTCTATGGGACTTGCATATAATAAGGTGGTGGAACCCCTCTCAAGATCTTTTGGGAGAGAGGCATAGCATGGCTATGGGACGACAAGTGGGACCCCCGCACCTAGAGCTCCTTCAGTTACACATGGTATAGCTGACATCAAATGCAAAAAAAATGGTTTTTTTGCGATTTGGCTTTCTTTTAAAAACTGCCTAGAGCTCCCTTCACACCTAGCACTCTAATTCTTTCTTTCTTCTTTGACCTAAATTCATGAGGGCTCTCTGATTCTTTTTCATCCTTTCCATGAATTAGGGAGCTCCCTCACTTCATCATGGAGCTCTTCCCTTCATCAAGTCTCCTTTTTTTGTCTCCTTTTTTTATGGCTAATGAGCATGTAGTCTCTACTTGACATGGACAGTTGCAGCAAGTAGGCACATTTTATCTACCCATGACTTTGGCAGTGGGGAAAAAGACAAAATTGCATATTGGATTTATATGTGTAAACATCCCAAAGCAAAAAACATGCAAAGTGTGGCCACACTAGGTGCATCGGATCTAACACCCATAAATAATGTGCCCATGGTAGATACAACATGTAGGACCCTATTGCATTAGACAAGCATAGTCATCTGATTGGACTCTTGAGAATTTCAATATTATAAAGGTAACCTTTTTCTATTTTTTTATTCCTTCTTGCCTTATTTTCAAGGTGTGGAAGTTTGCCTTTAGTTGCTCGACATGATTCTCCCTGAAGGAAATTGATCTTGAAGCTATTAAATATCTTTAGAGGCTTTTGGGTAGGCCTTTTGCAAGAGTTTCAATGTTTCTCGGGTGTCAGACAACACAGAGTACCTCTTCCATGAATTTCTAAGGGCCTTCGCAAGTTCCTGTAGAGTGGCATTGTAATTCACCAATGAGAATCATGCTTAACCTTCCAATCTTGCCAAATCTTTTTCTCATATCCTTCTCCACTATGTTGCACTCTACATGATCTGCATCCTTCCTAGCTTTGAATTTTTCTTATATCTCTAACATTACTACCCTTGTTTGCACATTGCCTGTGTTAGTTGTTCGATCATGATTGTCTTGAACCAGCGTAGTTGAACAAAAAGTAAACCAAAATATATTTCACAACAAAAATAATTGATGATCAACCCGGTCGTTAGAACATCATGCACTATATCACCCATCTGGTTCAGGTCAAACAAGAGTTATGTGATTGTTTTGAACCAATGTGATTGAACAAATAATAAACAAAAATATATTTCACAACCAAAATAATTGATGACCAACCCGATGGTTGAAATTATTGTGTCCTAGTAGTTAAATTATTTTATTTTACTGACAATTAAATTAGTTTAGTTTAATTTTTGGGTTGATCCGAATCATGCTTGGACCTCGCTTGGACTGTGATCATCTAAAACCAACGTGATGGTTAGCACAACAATATATAATTCAATTAATTAATGTGATTGTCATCTAATTGTTATTTTTTTTTTCTAGTAGCTTGATTAGTTTAATTAGAAGTGTGATTGTCCTAAACCATCCCGATCGTCAGAACACCGAGATGGTATAGGTCAAACACTAGTTATGTATCTAGTCTAAGCTCATCACTCGGTGGTTAAAATTGTTTTGATTTATAATCGTGAAATTATTTAACCTTCTAATAGCTTGATTAGTTTAATTAGGTTGATTACATTGTTCTAAACCAACTCAATGGTTAAAATTGTTTTGTTTTATAGTAGTAAAATTATAGTAGCTTGAATAATTCAATTAGGCTTATTAGACTATTTTTTTGCACATACTTGTGTTTGTTTTCCTCATACTAGTGTTGAAACTATAGTGTTTGTTTCAACAAAAGTTTAGTTCCAGAATCTTGGGTGAGCAGACAGTTATATATGACGTTTATGAACTTTTAATTGAACAAAGGAAGTTTGAGCATTGTAACCCTTGGTACATCAAGAAACTCAAAGATAGGAATGTGTGCTATTATAAAACACACATAGACTTTAACCTAAACCAATAAGCTTTGAATGGCTTGATATTATAGAAATACGATGCAACCAACTCGGTGGTTGAAATTGTTTTGTTTTGTAGTAGTGAAATTATAGTAGCTTGATTAATCTAATTAGGTTTATTAGACTTTTTTTTTTCACATACTTGTGTTTGTTTTCCTCATACTAGTGCTGAAAACAGTGTTTGTTTCAACGAAAGTTTAGTTCTAGAATCTTGAGTGAGCAGACAAAGTTGTATATGAAGTTTATGAACTTTTGATTGGACCAAGGTGCTTTGAGCATTGTAAGCCTTGGTACATCAAGAAACTCAAAGATAGGAATGTGTGTTATTCTAAAACACACATAGACTTTGACCTGAAACAGTAAGCTGTGAATGACTTGATATTATAAAAATGCGATGCAACGGAGAGATCATTTGATAACAACGATAGTACAATAACCAAAGAATAAACACAATAGAACAAAATAAAAATTTTGTATCAGATACAACTGATGGTGCTGTCCACCCGTGCACCCTCCAGTAGAGCTTCGATGGCAATCTAGACAGACTCTAGATGGAGAAGGACTTCAGATAGGGATATTGGCATTTGATGTTAATGCTTGAGAATTGGCCTCCTTATATAACCCTTCATAGTAGACCAATTCCACCACATTGGTGGGTTAGTGGGACACATGCATATTGACTTAGCATATTGTGTGACTAAGTGTGAGGACGGTGGCACATGTTTGCTTGAATGCCACCGGCCAAAGACCATTGACCATCGATCACGATTCGTCATGAAGCTCTTGAAGCTCCTTTGTAGCTTATGGAGTGTCAGTAGTGCCAACAGACTCGAATCTGCCTTCTAACCAACTGTTGCAAGCCGGTCCCGCATAACGTTGACCTTCGTCAGACGATCATGCATGTTATCTCCTTCATTCATGTCGAGATTGTACAACTGATGCTAGAGAGTAATGATTCGAGAGGTATTGTCGATCTCGTACAAATCCTTCAGTATACCCAATGTGCAGACCGTAATTGAACAATGCTGAGAGAGAGAAACAGCAAGATGGACTAAATTATATACAAAATATGTGCAAAGTGTGCCACCCTCTATCAGCAGGGTGCTGAATAGATGTGGACCCTTGTGACATCTAGAAGTGTTCTCCTACCTCCTCATATGGTTCAGCCTGTGTTGCTCTTCTAGAGCTTCTGTGGGCTTTGTGTTGTCTAGGCAGCCCAATGTGAAGAACTTCTATTGGTGTTCTGGACCTACCTGCTGTAGTGATAGTATGAAGGTGAGCCCATCTGCACACCTCCTTTCATTTTGCTCTTGATGTACGACTGCGCCGTTCATTGTTGCTCTGGAACACCTTGCCCTAATTACAGATGTTCTCAGGTCTTAAATCCTCTGATTTCTCTGCTTCAGCAGTCTCTTCTGCACAAGCCTTTTGCTTGGCAGAATCACCTCTCTACTGAGTCTTACAGGGGAGCTCTCAAGGACCTCAAGCCTCAAATACCCAAGCTTGGTATGTGTGCGCCTTCAGTTAGAGGACTGCCCAAGAGAGTGGGGTTCACAGGTCTAACAGCAGGATGGCAACCTGCACACTCTGATGAATTGCTGCAAACTGAAATGCCAACAATGCTCATGAGAAGATAGTGAGAGCACATACTTAAAGATAGTAGTAACTAGCTGCAAAAACAATGAATGCACAATACATAGCACAAGCTGAGGAAGTGAGGGTGAACCTACCCTTTGACTTTCATAAGGGTCAAGCCACCCATGTGGCACTGCCTGTACCCAATCAGAATGCACTAACACATGCACATAGATGCAATACTAACATCTTACTGGCTGCCCTAGGGACCCTTACAAATCTCTAACCACCTAGCAATGACATGAATAGGTGGCCTAACCTAGGAGCTAACTACCACTCTGTTGGAACCATTATAATCCTAACCACCAAATGACCCCAAGGGTGGGTCAACTAAATCCATAGTTCATCGCTCATTTTTGCAACCTATGGCCCAATTGGGGGGCAAAGGCACAAACAATGGGCAGGATGTAAATACATTCAGCAGGTCATCACAGCACTTGCAGGGTGAACTAGAAGATGGAAATTGGCTCAGCAGGGTGCAGCTAAGGGACCACCAGCACGCAGAGAGTTTACAGCAGGCCCTAGCCACCAGTGTAGAGCTTAACATTGGAGCATAACACCCACAGCAGAAAAGTAGCTGACGAGGCGTTTCGGTGCTCCTCCCTAAGCCACTGAAGACCTGGAAGCACAAGGCAGGAGGAGAGAGCGGCCTCAGATCTAGCACCAGTGGAGTAGCATCCTGCTCTCCACATGGTGTAGGTTGTGAGTCATGTTTTGTATTCATCTTTGGTCCTATCTGTGGACATATCTATAAAGTTTTTAGCTGTCTTGGGCGTTGAATATTTCATATTCATACATGCTTGTGCACGTACACAGAGTAGAACCCATATCGATGGATCATGTAGAACTTCTAAAGGCAGGCAATCTGAATATGAGCTACAGACATTCTAAAACGATGGCCATTACATCTCCACAATGGTATAATTTAATTTACAGAATGGATGACGACAAAGTATAATCATCCTGCTGAAACTATGATTACCTCCTCAAATCTGCAATACCTGATATTTGCAAACTTCAAAATGCAGATCTGTGACCCATCACTTCACAGAAGTACAAGCATCAGATTCACATCCTGAATCAAAAGAAAACTAGTTTTTAATAGTGCTTTATGGAAGGTACAAACTACAAGGAGCTGAAGACACATTAAGCTTGCAAAGTGGACTCACTTTTGCAGTCACGAGGATGTTTACAACAGATTGGCAGCAAACATTATCAAACAAAATAGGGTCTCATATCTCATCATAAAAGGCCTGCATATGCACCTTAACAGAGTCTCACCCAGAAGATACAACTGAAAAATTTAATAGAATCATAAAAGATAAACCCCTCGATGCAATGCACAGCTCCTGATTAAAACTTCCAACCCATTTTCAGGAGGCTGGACCAGCAGATAAGAGGAGAGTCGCATCAATGCCTTCATCTTCCTTGACAATCAAACCAATCAAAACTGCTCATCTGGTATTAAAAACAGCCTTGTCATGCTCTCATCTCAGCAATTGTTGATTTTCTTTTAAATTGATAAAGATTAACTAAGTTGGAATACCACAGCTCTGCTAGTCACTCATCATGAGCCTCCATGGTGACATTCGGAAACATTCCACATGGCAAAAAAGGGTTGGTGTAAAATTGTCAATGCACATAGCTCCCACGACATGAAAATGATACTCTGCCCACTCAATTCAAATTAACAAAAAAAGGAAGGAGTGTGAGGAGGAGCTGAATTCATCCAAGCTTCAATCCAGAGAACGAATTGAAAGAAATGTATACAATGGCATCAGATTTATTTTCACCACCAACCCATGTGGCACAAAGTAGCATGGATGAAATCATTGTAACATGGCATTTCTCTATCTTTGTTTCTACATACAATAGTTTGGCAAAATTTTGTGTGGGAGTATGTGGTTTGTGTTTGTGGAAGTGAGAAAAAGGGAAGGATGGCAGGCCATCACAGGGAGAGTGAGTGGGAGTGAACAAGTAAGCAAGCAAGCGAGTTTAAGTGTGAGCGCACGTCACACTCTTACAACCACCTCTTCCTAGCCGCACCTGTTTTGATGAAATTTAAGGTTAAACGGTCCAAACAGCTGACATAAATCCTTCTGAAAATGCGTACTTCTAAAAGATGCACCAGAACATAAAGACCACAACTCATCGTTTTAAGAAAGATCGAATATTCTGCAACCACTTAATATAGTCGGCCTGGTATTGAGAAGTTAAATAGTCAATTATATGATCTGCAAGACTCGATTTAATGCCTCGAGCCTTGATCACGTTCTGGAAAGCCTGCTTTATGTTTGCGTTCAGGTCTCTGAAAAGAAATGGCACGGACAAACATCAAAGCTGGTAAAAGGATAAACCATGTCATTAAAAACAGAACGGGTAGAAGCATTTTCCTTCATCAACGGTACTCTGAGGAAGAGTCTCATTCCAAGGAAGATTTCAAACCACTTACGTGAAACAAGGACCTGAGTAGGTATTGTTATCGAACGACGATTTGCCAAGGTAAGCAATATCGTCAATGACGATAGATTCGCTCCTGTCATAAGAACAAATAAACGATAGTCGCGGTCCGTCTTCGGAAGAACCTTTCGAAATCCGAACTTTGAGAGTCAAACGCTGATCAAACTTTGGTTCATCTTCCTCGTCTTCAGAATGGTCATCCTCGTCTTGTGGTTCTTCTATGTCTAATATACACTCCACAACGACTTCTTCATTGCCAAACTTCCTGCACAGAGTCAAGTCGCTCGCATCTACATTCGGCACAACCTCAAAAGGCTTAAATGAGCCTTTGAACGGATTCTGGCAGTTCACCAAACAACACTAACGCCATCAGCAAGGACAAGCCGAAAGTGCAGGTCATCCAGAAGCCCTAAAAGCTCTTAGTCTCTTACCTGGTACTTCTTGACGAGGTAGGAAGTGTCTTTGAGCTCTGTTTTCAAGGAATCGAGAAGGAAAGAGTCAGCATCGAGATGATCAGTGGAGGGAGAAGTAGGGCTCGATGTAGATGGAGGCCTGGAAAATTTCTTGCGAGGGGGAGGTTGGAGATTGTCGTGATCAGCTGAGGAAGAGAAATGAGAAAATGGAAGCAAGTTTAAGAATTTGATTTGGAAGCGAATGGGGAGGCGGAAGAGGCCGTTACACCACCTCACAGCCATTTCCCTCACAAAAGTTTTCATGCAACATCTCCACTCGACGCCCTCTGCCTTGCCAGGTGTACCTGGCCCGCCGGCCCCGGGTCGGGGGGCCAGGCGTCACCTGGTGCCTTCTCTGTAGTAGAAACTCATGGTGTTGCATATTGCTAGGGGCAGCAAAAGAGCTTCGACGAACAGTGTGTGATGATTTGGGAGGGCATAAGAAGACATTTCAGCATGAGCTTCTACAAAGAAGGCACCACGTACCTAGCCAGGTGTCGATTGAGGACATGGCACCATCGGCCCAAGGTGTGATAATGCAAGTAGAGAGAGAGGAGTGCACAAGAGATAGACTAAGTGTACACCAGGGATGTTTTTATCGAAGGTATAGAAATATAGTATTATAATATACTGGCGAAATTTTTCATAAATTATTTTTAAAAGTTTCAAAGAATTGGCGAATTATATCTTTTGTTATAATTTTTGTTTCAAAACTTGGCTAAATATTCTAGGGCATTTAAAAAACTTTCAATTTTCACAAATATACTAAAACCTAGTTATATTGAAAACTCTGTCTTTTCCGTTTTACATAATTTCAAAATACATGAAATAGCTATCATTTAGGATACTGTAGAGTATGCAAAACATAAAATTGTTTAAGGATAATGAAAATCCTTCAAATCCAATGGGGGAAGAAATTTCTCAAAGTCTAATTTAAATAGTCCAAAAATGCTAATTATAGCCTTTTCTTTTACAGCTTGACTTCCAGAGTGCTAATGCTCTATCATACGGAAAGCTACTAACATCATAAGAACAAGAGTATAATCTCAAGCTAAGATCTAAGTTATCATCTAGCTTATTACGAAGCTTATTCTTCAAGTAACCGAGAGTACTAAAACACCTTTCATCCTCAACTGAGCCAAGAATAAAGGTTTGACATAAATTTGCAAGCTTGAAGTACTCAGAAATGTTATCTTGTAGGAATGTACTGCGAGAGAGCTCGTTCCAAAGCCGAACCATCGAACCTTGCATTTGAACGTTTTCCATTAAATTACTTTGCTGGTGCATGACTTCTCCAAAAAGGAAAGACTGTGAATAAAGCTTTCCAAAATCCAACAAACCATTGTACTTTATATTGTCCATGTCAATGTCCCGTCCAAAGTGTTTTTTGAGAGCATCCAAATGATTCTTTAGACCTACTTTGATACTTTCATAAGATCCATTGATCCAAAATTGTGGAAATATGATGGTAAATGCTTCCATTAGGTCATTTCGTGGAAACCTACTTTTGATCTCATCTACCGCTGCACTTGCAACTTCACTAAGGGGATTTTTCACTATTTGTACTTTCTTTAAAAAAGCCTCTTTTTTAATGTATTGTAGTCTTTTGTGTCGTTTGTTTTCTCTCGTCATCCTGAAAACCTGATTGTTTGCACGAAGGCAAACATATCCTTCCTGGTCACATGTTAAAAGTGAGGAATCCCCATCTAGGTCTATTAAACTTTTCCAATCTTTAAACAATTTCTCGTCTTGAAAACTGGAGCTTGACTCCTTATCATATGCTGTTGTTATACATAAATTAGTGAGTTTTATTGCCTTGACATATTCATTGATATAAATATCCTTCGATTGCGACATTTTACTCAACATATTCATTTTGTCTAAAAGTGGAATAATTCCACACAATCCCAATGTCGAATCTATGTTGGTCTTCTTCTGCCTCCATGTGCATTAAATAGACCAAAGTCTTGTATTCATCCCATAATCTTTTCACTGGCTGAACCAAAGATATCCATCTAGTATCCACATTCTTCAAAATCTTCCTCCCTTTTGTACCCACTGCTTCTTCAATAACTCTAAATTGATTGTATCTTTTTGGGCTCTTGCAAAAGTAAGAGTAGCTTTTTTTAACCAACGTCTCGATTCGTTGTACTAATGGAAATGTGGACACAACTTTGTAAGCTAGATTTGTGCGATGAGCCATACAATGTATCCCAACACAGTAAGAAGCATATTTTGTTTCTATTTGTACAGAGACACCATTCCGACAACCTTGCAAGACTGAAGCACCATCACATGCAAAACAAACAAGTTTCTTGACCATCTCAGACTCTGTCACGCCTCCATACTCTTTTAAAGCTTGGATCAAAACTTGCACTAAGTTATTAGCATTGGATTCTAAATTAATTTTGTGTACATGTAAAAAATATGGTTTTCTCTTATTGTTTTCTACCACGTACAAATGCATTCCCAACCATGATGTAGTATCCACAGCTGTGTACTCATCCAATGACACAAAAAAAAAGTCTGCAAGTTTTAAAGTCTCATTTAAATCATCAATTATGACTTGGTTCATGTGGTTAGCCATATCTGTTGTGCTACTCCTTGACCAATGCATGCTTGCCAAATTAGGAACATCCAAAAATTAAAGATATGATTGGTAACCCGAGAAGTCTATCAGTGAGTGGCCTTGCTTCAATATTTGCATGATAGTTGAGAATTGCACTAGTCAATCTCATTTTTTAAGTGGCGGTTATTTTCCTTGTCCCATTCTTTGATCACTTTCTTTTCATTACTTGTACCTTCTACAGTCTTGTAAACCTTCCCACAATGCTTCTCAATCGTATCAATCTTCAATTGTAACCGTGCCTCCTTTTTCCTTGCCCATGTGCATATTTTACAAATGGCCCACTTGATGCATCCTCAGTCCACTTGTTCTACGTCTAACCAAGGATATTTGGCTACCCAATCTTCTTGAAAATTCCTACAAATATCCCAAGCTCTCTTTCTCTTCTGCTTACTTGAAGAGTTGCAATTTTGTGATGCATTCTCAATGGCTTCTTCAGTTGGTGTTGACATTGATGATACTGTTTCTGACATTTTTCCACTTTCCAATCCAGTTAAATCCACTACCTCATTATTTGTCAATGATGTGCCAGCTCATGAATTTTCAATTCCAATTGCATTCCCTTGATTACAGTTTTGTGATCCTGTCTTCCTTGCTTCCAAGACTTGAAAACTCAAATCCCTGTTAAAACTATCATCGTTAAGCAGTGATCTAGAACATTGATTTCTAGCATGATGCATTGTGCCCAAAGCATGTTCAGGAGTCCCATAAATTGCTTCATGATTCATGGATGATGAACTTGAGAGTAAATTCTCTGGTGTACTTGATGTTGTAAACATGTTTATATTAGTGCCCAATGATGTAGAAGGTAATAAGAAAGATGTCATTTTTGTATTTTTCTCCAGAGCTTGAACTTTCTTCTTTCTTCCCATGATAAGTACCTGTTTAAAAAATTATGTCTTTATTAGTTGAGCATAAAATAGAACATAATTTCTTTTCTCTAAACACATGCTGAAAAAATAGCATAATAATTCTTATCCTTATAAAATTATGTGCACTTCAAGTGCGTTGCAAATCAAGTATAACACATCTTCCAAGAGAAGAAATACTTTAATTTATTTTCATACAAATCTACTATATGAATACAAAATGAATACAAGTCCACCACATGAATACAACAACAAGATATTGCTAGCTTCAAAGCAGCATTCATCTCATTAAGGGGCTGCATTGCTAGACTTGCATTACATCCAAAGCAACATTCAAAGGTAGACTAAGTATATTTTCTATGTTGCTAGCTTCAAAGCAACATTCATCTCATCAAGGGGCCGCATTGCTAGACTTGCATTACATCCAAATGTTGATAGGATACTATAGGTATCCATAAGTGCTATTCTCTCTATAGAATTCTCAGTCATCATCTTTTCAAAGGCATGTTTTTTAATACACTTTAATAGTGCACTATCAGGCATGTGGCGAGACTATTCAAAATACCTAACTGCGTCTTCCCAAAACTGTATAATCTATGTAATTATCCATCCTAATGCATATATGTCTGACTGAGGGCTATACACACCTCTCCTAGAAAAACATTGAAGCTCAGGTGCAAACCAATTCTTTCATGCATGCTCTTGCTCTTTCTTATGCTTCCTTTGTGTAAATTGTTGGTCAGTCTCTAGAGATGTCTTATTCATATCCTTAAAAGCTTTTCTAGTCTCTGAAGAAACTAGTGCCATCCCCCAATCAATTATGCCAACTCTACATGCACCATTTGCTGTGAAATCTAACAGAATGTTACCAGGATGTAAGTCTGTATGAATCCATTGACCCTTATGTAACCTTGCTAATCCAGCAATGAGTGCATGTATAATGTGGTGCACATTTGAACTAAAGTAGTTAGTTTGCTCTATTTGCTCCCTTGTGCATACATCTTCCAATGTTCCTTGTGCCCTTGCCTTCGTTTCTTTGCCTCTTTTTAGGACTATGTCAACATAGCGCCTAAACCTACCTTGCTCTTATGGTAAAGTTCTCATGAAGTGCATCAAGCTACCACCATTAAAATATGGTGTGATAGTCCACAAGGGCTCTGCTGGAGTTGTTGCAATAACACGAACAAGCACAGGATGCCGAATTTGCATTTGTCCCTCCTTCCTTGCCTCTCGTGTACGATCCCCTATGTCACCCTTTTATTGCTTTCCAGCATAGCATATATGCTGTAATAATCCTGGAGCACCTGTGAGTTGTACTTTGTAGACAAATCCATATGTGCCAGAACCTATCTTTTCACCAACTTGGATCTCATTTTCAGTTATGTACATCATGAAGGGCACATTGCTTATATGACTTGTCCTGATCTGTAGCTTTTGAGAATCACTACCTTGTACTTCTCACATTTTTCCATTCAAAATCCTTGCACTTTCTTCTCCTTTTGCTACTTCCTCCGCCCTTTCGAAAGCAATTGCTGACTTTTTCTCCCAACTTATACCTAGTATGGTTTTCACATCCGACCTTATAACCTTTGTCTTATTTTTAGCCCAGAAGGAATTCCATAAATGCATCTTTTCCTCATTAATATCATTTGCAAATGTTGGGTTCCTTGCACATGATTCATTAAACCGAGCCAAGACATTCCCAATGTCGCTCTCTACCCATAGCATAACATCAGTGTCCCATTTTGTGATCCCTACAAGGTGTTTCCTGTTAGGATCCAGTTCTACTTGACGCCTTGTATTCAAAACAACTTTGCTCTTTAGAGTATGCAATCTAGAAGTGCTTTCTATGGTCATCTCCATCTCCTTTGTACTCATGTTATTTATCTCTGCAAGAAGCTCATCTCGAAGGACCTGATTGACATACTTCTGTTGTCCTTTAGATAACTCAAAATCAATAGCGTTACGCTTAGATCCTTCCATCCCTAAACCATATGTAGGATCAAAACAAAAGAGCATTCAAAAATAGTTCTAAATCTAAGAAATGGAACAACTTTATCATAGCCCAACATACATGAAATTGGTATCAACTTATTAAAAAAAGAAGGATCACATCACATCATGCATACCAAACAATAATGCATATGCATATTCACAACAGAAACTTTAAAAAATTAAATAAGCATATATTTCTTCAAGTTGTCAGCTAGAACTAAGGAGCTTGGTCCTAGGTCATGGTGCCTCTTAGCCCCCTACCTTGTGAGCGCAAGAACCAGACACCACTTCCTGAACCAAGCCCTTCTTTCATGTCTGAAATCATAATACTACACTACATAAAGCATGCCAAACCAATTTCAACTTACTCTATACAATGCACCAATAAATACATCAAAAAAGAAAGAGCACATCACAGACAATGATGCATATGCATATTCACAACAGAAACTTTTAAAAAATAAATAAGCATACATTTCTTTAGCTTGTCAACTAGATCTAAGAAACTTGGTCCTAGGTCGTGGTGCCTCTTAGCCCCCTGCCTTGTGAGCGCAGGAACCAGACACCACTTCCCGAACCAAGCCCTTCTTTCATGTTTAAAATCATAATACTACACTACATAAAGCGTGCCAAACCAATTTCAACTTACTCTATACAATGCACCAATAAATACATTAAAAAAGAAAGAGCACATCACAGACAATGATGCATATGCATATTCACAACAGAAACTTTTAAAAAATAAATAAGCATACATTTCTTCAGCTTGTCAACTAGATCTAAGAAACTTGGTCCTAGGTCATGGTGCCTCTTAGCCCCCTGCCTTGTGAGCGCAGAAACCAGACACCACTTCCTAAACCAAGCCCTTCTTTCATGTATGAAATCATATTACTACACTACATAAAGCATGCCAAACCAATTTCAACTTACTCTATACAATGCACCAATAAATACATTAAAAAAGAAAGAGCACATCACAGACAATGATGCATATGCATATTCACAACAGAAACTTTTAAAAAATAAATAAGCATACATTTCTTCAGCTTGTTAACTAGATCTAAGAGACTTGGTCCTAGGTCGTGGTGCCTCTTATCCCCCTGCCTTGTGAGCGCAGGAACCAGACACCACTTCCCAAGCCCTTCTTTTACAAAATACATTAAAGTAGACCACGATATATAAGATAGTTCCACACTCTACTAAGAATCATAGAAGGCACGAACCAAGGACTACATAGACATAAAGAAGCAGCTTTTTCTTACCTATTATATATATCCTTTTTTTTAAATCCAAGTCAAGCAAATCAACTGCTAGAACATGCAAATGTTGAAACTGTTGGCAAAAAGTCTCCCTTGCATATTTCTCATCAAGCATAATGCATATAAAAACATAGAAGCCACATGGCATGTGTGTTTCCAGCCATAGAGCCAACCATAACTATGGGCCTCCTATAGTCATCCCATGATGCTAACAAGGGGGGTGGCCCATGTGGTTGCTGTAAACTAATCCTAAAAAGGACATGGACTTGCTATCCATGTGGCAGCAGATCTGCTGCCTACATGTCAGCCTTAATTCTTTCCCTACTGTAGTCAATCCTCTATAGCTACTGGCTATGGTGTATGAAAGACCAAATAGAGATTGCACATACCAGTTTTAGTAGCACCCAAGCTTTAAGGCATCTCCTTCTGGTACCATGGATGTTGGTGACAGACAAATTCTGCTACTTGTGCTGATGGTTGTGGAATTAGTTCACGTTGCTTCCCTATTCCTTGGCTAGATTAGGAGTGCAATAGATGGGACGTTGCCCACTATATGACAAGCCTCCAGTCTTGTCTCTATCTTACGCCTAAAAAACGATGGCCTGAATCAGACTAGTAGTAGATTCATTAGGTGAGTGCAAAAAGAAAATTTTTCTTCAAACCTGATAGAGTCAAAATGGATGTAAGATCTTTTGTTTGCAATGCCTTTGGAGCTTCCCTTAGAACTACAACATTCATTGCATGATACAAAGTCTCAACCTATTCACTTTAAGTAATGGATAAAGTGTATATGCAACTTGAAAGCTCAAACAACGCAGTTCACACTTCTACTAGTGCGGTGAAAGGGTTTATGTCACAGAGAAAAGAGGACAATGATGGTTCAAAGACAAAACAATCCAATTTATTTGAAACTTATTGCGAACTCCAACAGACAATCGAAATTCTTTAGTTGAGAGAGCGGGTGGGCACATATGAGGCTGCTGAGGCCGCATCTATATAAGTTCTTGATATGTGCCCAATGAGGTCGCATCTTTATCGATTCTTTTACCATAATCATTTGCTAGTTCTACCTGGAGGCTAGCAAAATCATGGCAGGTAGAAAATTTTCTATCACTGCCATTTGCTTGTTGATTGTCGCCAAAGTAAGAGCTTTTACCAAGGAGGAGCGGTTGAGGCTGCTACTGCGGCTTAATCCTTCCGACTTTCACTTTCACATGGGAGGATGCAGGTCTAATGGTTGACCACTATGCTCAAGGGAGGGATGCAAACGAAAAAGAAGTGCTTGATGGAAAAGTTGCGCTCAAGAACCAGTCAAGCTTGCATAATCGGCTGATTATTCCATTCTCGGTGGTGACTAAGAAATTGAGAATGCATTACGATTAACGAGATGAAAGAGCCCACAGGGTAGAGTGCACGTGAAAGTGAGTGGGGAACGGTGAGGGCCATGTTCGTTCTCCATACCATTGTATAAACCGTGAACCATTTGGTACCGAGTCGCGGGACTCGAGGTGAGAGCCGACCCACGTAAAGGCCGCTAACCAGGAAGGAAACATGGGCTGATTAGGACGTTGCGCTCTTGGGGTCTTGTCGACCCCTATGACTCTGTGGACCGAAGACTGTGAAGCCTAAGGGCTTGCCCAGTGGGGCGTGGTGCAGTGGGATACTCGACGGGCAAACACGAGCACACGAAGGACCTTTGTGTGGTAGAAGAAAGCTACCAGCTGGTCAAAGGTTTGGAAAAGAACCAGCCTCAAATGGTGACTAAATGTCGAGGCAATGTGTTCAAACCGTCGTCTCTTTATTTTGGTAAGTATTGTGGAGTATTTCTCTTGTTCAAAAGGAGGGGCTTTATGGGCCTAGCTTTCTTCTGCCACAGGAAGGTTGTACTTAGACTGCTATCTTACTGTGTTGGACAGCATTCATGGAATGAAAGCATGGTTGGACAAAAAGCGGAAAGATTATAAGCCCAGCTTGAAATGTTTCTTGGAGGAACAATCCGATTTGCAGTAAGCAGAGATGCAACAGTAGGATTATTGGAGCCAAATGATCAATTTATTACGGTAGACATCGACAGAATGACGACCAAGCAAACAGATCTCATGTCCAATTGACAATACAGAGCGTCTACTCAAACATACCTAAAGCCTGGTTTTTCTTAGATGCCTGAGGCCGCAGCAAGTAGAATCCCAAACAAATTTTTGTAGGATCTGAGCCCTGGAAATAATTAACAACAATGCAGTAGTTTAGAGGGAGACTAGCGACAGTAGATCATTGAAATCCGACTTTCTGTTCAACATAAAGAGAAGGAGTTCGCCACTCTCTAAGCCTAATCCACAGCTTACGAACAGCACCTAATCTGTAAACTAATTGTACTAGTCAGCCAGCCTACTACACATAGCTAGCACCCTTCCAGGCTTCCCTGGCGCAGTAGCTGCAATCTATTGGAACAAGCACTAGCAGCACATGTGCACTATCCCAACAACCAGTTCTTGGTGCAGACCTTACATAATGGCCTATTCAGCTCTCAGCCACGACCTCGGTGAGTGTTTACAACAAGTTTTCCTCTCTTTTGTTTGTAATTCTAATAGCCCACCCTGGATCGCATCAATCCAAGGAGGTTTATCCTTCAACAGACAATCAAGCTACAACTTGTTTCAGTAAACCAAGCGCCTACATGCACCCCTACTAATCAAAAGGGGTGCATTCAGCTTCGCAATATTGGTTTATCACAGGCTTGAAAAGAAAAAGTAAGGGGAGATGCACCACATACCACCAAGAATTGTGTGAGTCTTGGCAGTAACTGCCAGCAAGTGGAACCCGCGGCTCCTGCAAGCCTTGCACCTAGCTCCCCCATCATGTCCTCTCGCTGCTGCTACTCCTAGAGATACTGTACATAGGCCTTCGTCCTGCCAAAATCGAATCAAAATGTGATGCATAAGGGTCGCCCTCTTGGAAGATTGCTGCAACGAAGCTCATCAAATTTACTGCAATTTCGAAGGCTTACTGATTTTCTTCCTACTCTCGAGATTCTGAGTCTTTAAAGGAGTGCTTGAAGACTTGGGTGGTGGCCATGACGACTTGGGCAGGCGAGAAGGATGCTAACCTCTTAGATGAGGTCTCAAAGTGAGAGTGAGAGTAAGAGGAGAGAGGGGTGGCATGAAGCTTGTCTATTTTGTGCTATGGCAAGGGGAAGCACAGAGCAGAACGGTAATGCAAAAAAAAAAAGATAAGGTTAACTAAGGTCCCTCATTAACAACTAACACTAACTTAAACACTAACACATCTACACAAAGCTCGACCAACCTATGGGGCCCCTCCTAAGGAGGAGGTGATGTCGGGATGCAATATCTACTAATGAGAACATATGCAAGAGAAAGTTGACTGCCTACCCTACCAATGCCCGCTATAGCTCGCTCAAAGAATCAAATATTGCGGCTAACTATGTGCACGGTTGTGAAGCCCATGCACGTTCCAATTACGATGGGGCTATAGAGAGCAAGGCTAGCCTATGAATGGGAACCTGCTCTGAGAAATCGGACTTCTGTGACCTCTAACAAGGTTTGGAGGGAGATTAATCCATGTCCGTGCGACGGCATACAAAAGTCGCAACAACTAGCTCAATCCTTACCTTTTGTGCCCAATACATCATGAAAGAAATGTCTACTTTAAATTATATCGACACCCTACTGAAGTGCCAATAATGAGGTTGAGTGAGTGCGACCTCTAGTGGCAGGCGAATCTTAAAGCATGGATAGTTAGTTCCAGAGGCATGGGATATGAATATAGGATTTCTAGATACTTGAGTGAAAGCGCATGGACCGAGATTTTATGACAAATGTGATACATGAGAGTTTTTATGACAATATAAAAAACATAAAATTTGTGATAGACATGACAGGAAATCAATCCAATTAACTGCTAACTGATACCATAAACCCACCTAGATGCTCCTTTATATGCTAGGATCTAAAGGCAACTTTGTGGGTGTAAGATGGTGAGGGCATCAAGCCCTATATCTGGCCTAGCAAGAGGCGACTAGAGAGTAGCAACATCAGAGCCAAGCTAGGATCAGGGAAGGCAGGAGGGGCCAGGCCTCGCAATAGTATGGAGGGCATTTGCCCTTGTTTTGAAGACCTACAAAGTTGGTGGGTATAGAATGGAAGTTGACCTAGAATGTAGTTCAAAGGACCTAAAAGTTAACTAGCTGCATGATAATTGTGGAATGGGGTCTCATCTAGTGGGACCAATCACATGGAATCAAGTATTTTAAGGGATGAGGTTGCCATGTACGTAAGAGACATGTGGAGTTGGTTGGCCCCTAAACTCAAGTGCTTGCACATGGCCATTTGGCATACATTAAATAGAGGCATGTTTAAAGACAAAGTAAATACCCTTTGCACATTGTACATCAATGTTGTGACTCAAACCTACTACAAACCTAGGAACAAAAATGACGCGCATTGTTGGCCAATATTATAGGAGATTACTTAATATCCTTTGCCCATTGTGCATCAATGTTGTCAATGTAACCTACTACAAAAGCTATTGAACAAAAATGATGTGCATTGGCGCATTAGCAGAGGCTTCCTCGCTCATCAACAAAAATGATGTGCATTGGTGCATTAGCAGTGACTAATGGTCCAAAGGGTTCAAAAGGGTGGCATTTCCATGAAGATTACGGATATAGAGATCAAGAGAGAAAGGCTAATAAAAAGCGAGAGCACGCATCTTGATAAGACAAAATGATGCCCATGCAGGGCTGGATGGCTAACGTGGGTATGGTATTGGGTTGGGAACGTAATATAGACATGGCAGATTAGGGGGTTTCTTGATTCATCCTTTCTTCCACTATCACCCTTTGCTCATTCATCAATGTGCATCCCTAAAGTGAGCTGCGAGAGAGGGGATTACAACATGTTATGTATCCCCACAGACATTGGATTATATTAGGACAATCTCTAGGGACATATCTTACCTTCCTTAGCACTCCACAAGGACATCTAGAGGTGCATGTAGCTAGGAGAGGTTTTGCTCATATGGGACTTCAATGCCAAGACCAACGACGTGTGTGTGTGTGTGTAAAAATAGCAAGAGATTATGTCCCCCTATACATTGATACATACATTTAAGTATTTGCATGTGGCATTTTAGTTTAGTTCATTTCTTCTTATTTCTTGTCATAAATATGTAGAATCTTCCACTATACAAGATTGTAAGACTGGATACATGGCTTAAGTGTACTAAATGTATGAGAATGCTTGAGGGGTAGATTTATATTTAAAGCCTCTATTGACTGGCAAGTTCTTTGCATTGTGATAACTTTCTAAATTTCTAAATGTATAGAAGTAGATAATGAAATTAAAGTTAGATTTTCACACACACACACACACACAACTAAGTGACTTACTGCATATTCACTACTCTAGCTCTATTCATTAATTTAGTTGAATTTTTACCTACTTTTCACGATCATAAACTGCGACTAAAGAAATACTTAAAATATCTAACAAGACACCTTCTACCAGGCCATTATAGAAAATTTCATTCTTTAATTTTGTGTCATTTTAATCATTTGATTCTTCTTGCTAAGAATCTACTTGTTGCTTATGTTTACCTATGTATGTAGTGTCCTTCCATGTCCTTGTTGAAGATAAAAGCATGAAGAGATATATCCCTATTATATGACTTGATGAGGGGTATACATAGTGCTGGTGATGGGCCTACCATAGGCTTCAGTTAGCCAAATGTACGTTGGATATAAGGCCATAAGTCTTCTTGATTGCACAAGTCTTCTTTTGGTGCTTAATTCTATAGATCTAGCCAAATTTTTAAATTGTATATATAATATGTTGGCAAAAGTTTCCAAATATATTTATTTATTATATAAAACTTTGGTGAATTTTCATGGACTTTATTTATAAAAATTGAAGTACGACGGGCTATGGCAAGCTCCAAACTCAAACACAGTTTGCCTCGGTAGCTTGGCAAGCTGCAAGCAAAACGGAACTCAAGCGAACTGTTTGGAGTAGCACTAAGGGGTGTGATAACCAACAGGGACAGAGCACAAATCAGCAAACTATGTGGGATTGAGAGAGAGAGAGAGAGAGAGAATAGTGCAGACTGCGCATTGGACGAAGAGAAAGAGAGAGAATAGTGCAGTGCGTGCAGTGCAAGAGCCTCCAAGAGTAAATGTAGCCACTTGGAGAGTCGACGATAGTAAATGAAGACCATGTGGCAAAGGTCCAAAGATGCACACTAAAGATCACAATATATTGCAGCAGAGTTGCCAAATCCTAGCAGAGGTGCAAATCAGGTGGCACGTGGCAAGTAGGGGAAATCCCACGTGGCAGGTAGGGGAAATGCCATGTGGAGAGAAAGCACGTGGACACACACACACAGTTCTATGTATACTCTTGCATACACATGCACACCCACATACACTTACACACATGCTTATTCACACTCACACACACACACACACACACACACACACACACACACACACGCACGCACGCACGCACGCACACACACACACACACATTCACACTCACACATACACACTACACACACACACATTCTCACACACACATACACACTACACACACACACACACACATTCTCACACACACACATACACACGCTCACATCATCATCATACTTGCGGTTACCTTAATAATTCATTTTTACAATGCTTGTAGCCCTTTATTTTCTAATATGAGTATTGATGACTCATACCCACACTTATAGCATGGTGTTCAATTTATTGTTCATGCAAGGTACCACTAATTTGGGAGAAGAATGATCTACTGAGAGGTCATACATGGAGAAGGGTTGCCTTCTACATGATTTATGCATGGAGATTTTATTACATTTGCTTTGGCTTAGTATGGATTGTTTCTTTTTTATGAATGGCAGTGACATTAGATGCTTTAGTGGTGTGTTTTTATTACTTGTTTTGGTTTTGATTTGTAATACATCTATGGGGTAGTACACATGGACATTTAAAGCAATAACAACATTATGGTCTCTCTACCTTTATGGTGGACTTCTTATGTATTAAAATGCATCTTGTGTCTATTCCACTACTACAAATTTTCCCTGGAGATTCGTCAAAGATATTAGAAGCTACAATTGGGGATCCCTCCAATAATATTATGAAGATCTCCTCTCTTTGTACTATGCTTCACAAAGCTAATATGTATATTTTAAACTCATAATTAGTTGTCTTGCCTTGTGTACTTGATTGTATTAGGTGTCTTGCCTTGGCAATTGGATCCGCTTGATATGTTCACTTCTCTAATTGTATGGAATTTTCTTGATAAAGTGATAATTATTTTGACTTTGTATGAGTTGTCCCAAGGTGAATAACATAATAGGTGCAATGTCCACAAGCAGGGTGGCCTATCACATGTCGTGGATTAACATTCATTTATATAAATATACAATATAGAATGAATTTTGACGTATAATGTCATAATTGGTTTGGGGTGATGGCACCATGGTTATTTATAATTATATTTGCTAGAAAACTTGTGGTAGTTATCTTATGAAAGGGAGAATAGATATCTTGCATTGCATGATGGGTAATTGACGAGAGAAAGCAAGTGCAATGCAAAAGAATACCTTTATCTCCCCGACAAGGGTGCCAAAGATGTGTGGTCTCAACGATGACTCACGTGTCGTGGGGATTTTTAAGGAATGCCGATGGAGCCTCCACTCCAAGCTACTCCTTGTGAGAGCAGCAAAACACAAGCCATCCACAAGTGTCACTCAAGCAACTCCTGGATTGTTGCAATGTGTTTCCACGAGAGAAAGAGGGAAAGGGGAGATGGGAGAAGAGAGGGAGAAGGAGAGGAGAAGAGGAGAATGAATGGGGATGGAGTGGCAAACACAAAGGCACTACAAAGGAAACAAGAGAACACCCAAAAACACTCTTGGAAGAGAAGAGGGAGCTTGTATTCCAAACTTGTGCATCGAACAATGAAGACCAAAGTCAACCATCTGGACTTTTATACAAGTCACCTTTTGAAGGGAGGGCCAACCCTATTCCTTATACCACTCTCTCTCATCTCTCTTTTACTACAACCACTTGGGCCCATATGGCGCCAAGGCATATGCTGATTCTCTCAACCTCCTCTTTGTCTTCAAATGGCTCTTGTGTTATCCATATACAGGATCCAAATGGCTCTTGTGCTATCCTTGCCAATTTGGAAGATCCTAGCGACTGCCTCGGTCCTAAGCCATTTGAGGCTCAAAACCCGTAGGACTACCTCAATCCTAAGCCATTTGCGGCTCAAAACCCGTAGGGCCAGATCTGTCAACATGCTCAATGGCTGTTAACAATTACAAAACAATTGTGTTTCAAAATGGCTTGAATCTAGGTATTGCAGTAGGCACTTCATTCCACCTTGATATTGCACCAGGCACTTCATTCCATATTCTAGCATAGTCTAGAATTAGTGAGATGTTGCACCATGACGAGGGTTTTTGGTTTTCCACTAGAATAGTACTGGAAACAATATAGTGGTTTCAGGTCAAGAATTTCTTTCAAATTCCTAGCCACCAAGTGTGCCAACGTTACATGGATAAATATGCGTCTATATTTGGATCTTAATTAGTAATGTAAAATTGAGATAGTTATAGATATGAGGAGACACCATGAGTTGAGTGTAACTCCTAGTTTGCAATACGCCGTTGAGATTATATCTCAAAGAGATCAAAGAGAGATGTATGCTCTCAAAAGAGGTTCATATTCTAGATATAATGCAATGCTTACAGAGTTTATTATTTCCAACGATTTTGTATTGTGCATCTAGTTCTCTGTGTGTAACAGTCGACTATTTTGATTTTGTATATGTTGTACTTTGAATATGGTGTATTCACTATTTGGTTTAATATACTCCTATGAAGTATTTATGAACACATTGAGAGATCTTTTGCACAGCAACAATCACAACACGGAACATGAATAGTTTGTGTGTTGAATCCATACATTTAATGTTTAGTCTGGTGTATGATCTCTATTCCAAATATCGGAGTCCTAGAATCATGTAAACATGAATGACATAATCACTTACAAGTCACATTGACCACCAAATGCTACCATAATGTAATCGTTCATGTTCATCAAGGGACACTAACCAAGCATGTAAAGACCCTTCTTCTCCAATCTTTCCACTAAACTCTAATCTTAAACAACCATCTACTTATTAGCATGCCTTAGCACTATTTAAATGGGTATAATTTCCCCAGCACATGCCTATTTAGGAAAACCTACCTTCCAAACTCTTTGTCATTAATTCACCATTGATAGAGCACCTTATCTCAATGTTTCTTTTGAAGTTTTTCTATAAAACTATCATTTTATTTTTAAAACTTGCCTCCATTAAAATGTGCAGTACTCTGTAATATCTAACTTTATAGTGCATTTTATAATATTCCACCTTAGTTTCTCTCTTCTAGTATGTTAAAAAGTACTATAGTATGATATCTAGAATCCTTTACCACTATAGTATCTAACTAGCTTTTTCTTTTAATTTATTATATGTGAATAGTTATGGAGTTTGCTAATTAGCACCCCACATCCATAGCAACATTACATAGACTACATTTGTGGTTCTCTACTCACAAGAAGTCTCATATGAATACTGTAGTATTCTAGCTAGAACTCTTAGCTTTGGATTATCCTAGCTAGCACCCCATTATGGACAGTTGCATCATACTAATTAACAATGTTATTTCTTATTTGAATGCTAAAGAACTATCTAGACTATCACTAAAGTATGCTTGCTAGAACTCTTACAATTATGCCAACTACAACTAGATTATTGTTTTTCCTAACAAGATCCAGATTATACTAACTACCTATGGAGTATGCTAGTTAGCGACCATTATGCATACTGCTAGGCTTCTATGATAATTTTGCTACTTGTTACTGCAATATGCTAACTAGCATTCTACTTTGCTAACTAACACTCTTATATGCTAACTAGTACTCTTATATGCTAACTAGTATTTTAGTATAAATTTAGTATGCTACCTAGCATGGCAAATTGCTTGTGCATCACAATGATGTATTGTATTCAATACTTATGATGGAAAAATTTTGTATCACGCATTGTCTATCCTTTTTATTGATCTTATCATTAAAACCTGGTTTATCCGAGCATTGAAATGCTCTTCTTTTTTTCTTATGCGCTTCTTGATTTGTTAAAAAAGTCACTTTGTTGTATAGGATCTAACAACTTGCAACTAAAGGACCTGCCTTATGTAAACCAATTGATAAGATGCCGTAAATGGTGAATCTAGAAGGCTAGGTAGGTTTAAAAAGAGTGATGTAAACTTGAAAGGATTCAACATGTGCTTGTGAAATTGACACTTCTTTGCGATATGTGCACCCCTCTGGGGTGCGCCCCTTTGGAGAGGTAATCATCCTTGATTAAGAGCCTCTAGCAGAAACCATGAAGGTGGCAATGAACTTACAAGATGAAAGACGAGCTCTACTCCTTGACCTCCATTGGCTCGGGTTCAAGGTCATAGAGAGAATTTGGTGAACAACCTTCCTCCTTACAATAAGGACTTGTTAAAGCACCCGGTTACTAGTAGACATTGCCTATTTTGCAAAAAGATGCCCATCATTATTTAGGTTGGTGCAAACTATTCTCATGTGTACACATTGAGTAGTTTATTATAAACCTATAGCACCAAATAGCATAGGAAGAAAGACTACTTATATGCTTATTTTTGTGGATATATTCAAAGTAGGAGACGAACAGATGTCAAATGCAATGTTCGTTCATTGGGAGACTGAAAGAAAATTACAAGTCAAATCATAGTGGAGAAGCTAACCGCTCGCATCAAATGGAAGTATATGCAAAAGTGAAAAGTAAAAGAGATTAGGAGGCCTATTAGAGGCAAATGCAAGAAGTGGAGTTAGAGTAGAGCAAGACTCCTCAAAGAAACACAGAGGAAAAGAAATATTATGTTAAATGTAAGCATCCTTTTATAAAATGCAAGCCACCAATGTGGAACGCCCATAATCAGCTCTTTTGTAATGGGACAACCTCGTGTAATTCAAGACCTTGTTGACTTGGGCCAAAGAAGCAATCTCTTCTCAACCAGCCTCAAGAAAAAAATGGAAATGGAAAAGTTGCATAATCTCCTAAAACAAAATGGCCTGAAGATACACATTCTAGGAAAAAAAGTCGATTAAATCCTTTAGTAACATCCTAGATTTGCTAGAAAAATAACCGTAGCAACAACATACATAATATGAGATCTAAGGCAGTTGTTGCAAAACAACGCCCAATAACGGACCATCTAGAAAACACAATCTATTATAAAATAGCCTCTGAGAAAGAACCGACGAGATGAACTAATGGCCTTTAGTAAAAAAACCTCATACAGCTGAGGAGTAGCATTGGCTCCTCACAATCTGACAAAATAAGATAAGAACTTCCTACAAGTTGTCCATATGAACCTTCAAAAGGTGTTGATTGAAAAATGATAGAACAATAGTTATATATAAAAATCCTTTCAGTAATAGCTTGCTACAAAAAGAAAATGCAGGTTAAAATTTCTTTGGCAAGAATTCTACTATAACATAAGCAGTTTCTTTGGATGTAGTAAATCTACTTTTAAATGGCTGAAATAATTCCTCGTTAGTCACCAAGGGACAAAAAATCTCCTAGCAACTATGATGGACGAGGCGAGAAGGAGAGAGACGGTAACACCTTTAGCAATCTTAAGTAGTTGAACAAAAGTGGGCATCTCAAGGACAAGTTACGAATGAAAAGAGGTATAAAGAGACCCAGGAGCCCCAAGGCTTTAATACCACGTTGAAATGCAAGATGGTTAGTTCTCAATGGAGAAAGCTCACAAGGGATGGAGACAGTGACCTACAATTTAAAAAATAAGAAACAAACCCAAATAGGATTAGCTATCAGCCGGCTCAATGAAAGGCTACAATGTGATCCACAAACACCACACAAGTACCACCTATTTAATAGGAAACCAAGTCCACATCACCCAATGTAAATCCAATCCAATATCTCATCCTTCAATCACGCTATTGTACAAATCTCAATATCCTTAACCTCAAGATAAAGCAATGGTCCCTCTCAAGGACAAGAAGGAAATAGTTGCAAGCAAGGAAGCTAAAGATGCCAGCACAAGAAGGAGATTTCCCCACATGAAATTTGCCAAGTAGTTCCCTTTAGGGGTGGATCTGGTAGCTAAGTTGGGCTATTAAAAAGTATAACCCTAAGAGATACCAATTCATTATCCATAGTAAAGTGGCCTATAAACTCCTTGAGGTACATTCATAGATAGTATACCAGCTCAAGAAGATAAGGTTGTTGGGCCTAGTCGAGACACTAACTCCCCTATGTTCTAGATAAAGAAACAAGTGCCCAACTTTTTCCTCCATTTGACAAGAATGACATGGCAGCAATAAAGTCTTAGTCAAGGCTAATATAACATGATGTCTAGTAGCTAAAGGCCCTGCACATTCCAAAAGATGCTGAATGTGAACAATAGAAGAACTACACTGACCTGTGACCAAGCTTGTACGACAATTCAAGGGTAGCGATGACACGAGATGGTGTGATACTCAATGGCATCTTCAATCATAACACATGCCTCATTGCTCATTATCTGCAACTAGTGACCATCTATGCCAACAAGAGGTCACTGTGGTCGATTACTCAAAGAAATATTGGTGGGAGTGTCCAGGCTAAACACAAGCCTTCATAGATGTGAGCATATATATGGAAAGTCGTGATTGGTCTCGATAGTTTCACTCACGATTGGTCTCGATGGATGTGACAATGAGTGAAACTATCGAGACCAATCACGACTTTCCATATATATGCTCACATCTATGAAGGCTTGTGTTAAGCATGAAACTATCCCCAAAGAGATTACTTGTTCGTATTTCTTTTAGATTTTAAAGGACTGCTTAGAGATCAGAACAAACAGTTTGACCTGAGATCTGCCTTGGGCTGATCCGAGGACTGCCTAGCCCGAGCTATACGCCATGTTCCAAACCCTACTGTAGACAACAAATGAAGTTACCTCCTTCCAAAGGCACCCACAAATGGACGCTTAAAGCTGCTACCATGATGCTACTATTGAAGCTTAGAGCGGCTGAATGCCGCTGTTTGCTGAAGAAAATAATGACAGCAATGTGTCCCTTCAAAGGCCCTGCCCCCTCCACAAAGTTGAATTGTTTGCATGTCTGTAAGCTTCTCCGCATCCTGCACAGACCCAGGCTACACTAGACTGCCTCAACTGTATTGCAGCTGCTTGCAGCCCCCAATGCCTGCTCCAAACTGCCAATATGAAAAAGGCATAGATGAGATCGACATTTACAGCACCAAACGCTCCCTTCCGACACAGAAACAGGCCAAACTGCTTCTGGGGCCTTTTACTTGGAACCATCCTCTATGGTAAATGCACCTTTCAAGAATCTTTTTGAACGTCCTCAGCTTAATTTATTCATGTAGCCATCATTAAATACATCAGTCCACTGGTCATACTAAACCTTATGGGTGTTCACTTCAATACAATATCCTAGAACTTTGAAGCTTATGATCTAGATCTCAATATCACTGCCTACAGACCCTTATGTACTTTACACGTCCAATAACAGGCAGCCGTATAAATCTCTCTCTCTCTCACACACACACACACAAACACACATGCACACGCACATGCACATGCACATGCACATGCACATGCACACACACACACACACACACACACACACACACACACATTCTTCCACTCTGTTATCCAAAGACAATACAAGGAACACCTCTAAACTTTCAGATGTGCGACTCAATCCGATAAGAGCCCAGAACCAAACAAAGAAAAGGGAAGCACATGTCTTGAGATAAAGATGAAAATCTCCCTGTAAAAAGCTTCTGATAAAAGTGTACCTTCCGAAGCTACAAGGGAGAAGTGGCATGAAATTCCCAAGAAATGACTGACGTCCAACATGAGCACACTTTCTAATTGAGCTCTTCAAAGTGGGTAAGAAACAAGAAATGTACTGCCTGCGTGCCATGTATCTAGAGAACTCTTGCTCTGGAACAGTGGACTGAGTGGATGGATTGTATTCCCACCAGGAGAAGAATAATGCAAGTGGGGTCCTATCCAGTTCTAATATAATCAAAAGGCAAAAGTAGTCCGGTTTAGAAAACATATGGTATAGCCATGCTCATACACTCCGTAGACACTTTTCAAAACGCGTCGCCTGCTTGCAAACACAGCTCTCATTTCAGCACACATCTCCTCCACCAAATCCGCCAGAGCAGCTTAGATTCTGCTCTCCGGCAGTAAAAGCCTTCCCTGTTCCTGTAGTTCCAACCCTCTATAGTAACTTCATCCAGCTTAAAAGAAACAAACCCGTAGCGTTGGGCTCTCTGAGAGCAATTTAGGACCCAGGGTCAATACTACCAGAAGAGAGCTTTTGAGCCTGAGATGAGGCCTTCGTATCAGCAAGACTGAGGAAAAATTCAATCAAAACTGTCTCGTAGTCTGGCATCTTTGCATAGCCCGGAAAATAATTTATATCAATAATGTAATAATGATTTCCAGCTTTCACATCTCGGATGATGTCGAAGTTGAACAAGTGCAAACCTAGCGCTTTTCTGAGACCGGATGCAACGCTCAAGATGAAATTAGTAGAAGGAAGCTCAACCTCTGGAACATCTATATCGGCAGATGAAGCTGTATTTGAAATTTGGCTGAACGAGACAGGTCCTCCGGAGTTTTTGAGCTGATCTTCATCCACATCAGGAATTGATCTCCTACGCACGCACTGGACACGCTCATCAACAACATAAACTTTGAATATTAATCCACCATGATTTATGAACTCTTGAAGGACGAGAGGAGGTTTTAGCTTGGCGAGACTCTCAGCATTGAAAACAAGAGACATCGCGTGGGAGTTTGCGCTGCCATCTGCTACCAGGGGCTTGGCGATCAGGGGGAAGTTGAGGCGCGTAAGGACGTCAAGGTTGGTGCTGCTGCTGACGCTGTCGTCTAGCACGCATTGCTTGGGGGTGCCGACGGTATTGTGCTCTTCCGAGACCGGAAGATCGGCCACAACCTGGAGCATGGAGATGCGGTTGTGCAGGCGCTGGATGGCCTGGGGGGGGTCGACGATGAGGACATCGGGGTGGGAAACGGAGAAATCTGCGAGCTCCTGGTTCCAGGAGGAGCTAGGAGAGAGCTTATGGAGGATGGCATGGAAGGGACCTTGTTGGGAGAGGGGGGAGGAGGTGTCGATGGGGATGAGATCGATACCGCGAGATTTTGCGAGCTGGAGGAGGGAGGGTTGAAGGAAGCTGCGCTTCTTCTTCTCGAGGAGGGCGTAGCCGATTCGGAAGCTCCTATCGCTGGACATGGTGCTACTGCTGCTGCGCTCCTGATGATTTTTCCGTCTTCTTCCTCGCAAGCTAAGTTACTGGAACGAAGCTCGCAGATTCTTTCCTGCAAAAAATGATTTCGCTATCTTCCTCCTCGCATGCTATCAAGCTATCTACCGGAAGGAAGCTCGCAGATGATTCCTCCTGCAGTAGATGATTTCTCCGTCTTCTTCCTCGCAACGGAAGGAAGGTCGCGCAGATGATTCCTCCTCCTTCCTTCCTGCAGCAGCAGATGATTTCGCGGTCTTCTTCCCTCGCACCCCTTGAATGTGGTCCGCGAATCGTCCACAATACTACCGGAATTGCAAATACCAGAGGCGGGAGAGCATCAATGCGAGTGCGAATACCACAAGCAAAATGTTCCACCGAGGGCGAGTCACGTTTTTCCCCGAAGCAGAAAAACCACAAGATATGTCAATCTGTGTTGGAGGATGGAATGTGGAAGAAGACATGGTAGGGGAGCAGTGCCGGAAACCTAACTGGCACACGAATATGCTAACACCTCACACAGCACATGCCCTTGCCCTTTCCAAAAGTGTCTTCTTTTTTAGTACCACTCACTCTTTCTCTTCACACGACACGTTTCCAATTTACCCATCGCCTTTTCCTTCTTTTCCTTTTTTTGTGTTTCTCCCAGTCCGTTCGCTCCCACACTCCTTCCTTGCTCGACATTTGCATTTGAACGTGACAACAAGTTGATCCATTATTCATAAGGCCTGCCTTCTTAGATGTGGAGCATGGAATAGAGATGGAGAGTTGAGAGAGAGAGAGAGAGAGTGTGTGTGTGTGTTTGTAAAGCAAGAGAGAGACTCGGGATTACGTGGAAGTTAAACTCTAGTTGCATGTTGAATATGTCCAAATATGCGAGAAAATTTCTGGAAAATAAAAATCGTAATTTCAATTCTTGAAGATGAGTTTCATTACTAAGGCTACCTTTCAGGCAAGCCAAAAAACAAGGTGAAGTAACTTCAGTGGGCCTGCCAGAGATGGTGCACATGAAAATGGAAGCTAGGCGAGAGAAGAAGAAGAGGAGAGAGAGAGAGAGAGAGAGAGAGAGAGAGAGAGAAAGGTTTTAAAAAAATCGCTTCTCCAAGCAAGGCCATCGTTACTTAGGCTTCCACGTAACACATGGCAGGCCAAAAAATGCCCAACTTCTGGAACAAGGTGAATTGCATTCAATTTGCCTCCCCAAGGTCGGTTTGGTAGTGTGTTTGTTTTTCCAATGGTTGCTAACACTTATAGAGCACTGAGTGGTTGGACCAATATATGATGTTGGTCCCTCTCTTAGTGTCAATGTTGTTCTTGACATTGGTCTAAAGGTGGTCGATTGTGGATCCGTAGGTTGTTGGTCATGTGATGATTTGTTGCATGTTATGGTGCGCCATGAAGTCTTTCAGTTGGGTGGTGTTGTAAAGTAGCCACCCTAGGATGTGGACTACATGATATGGAGATGTGGATTGAGGATATCCACAAGGAGAGATGTGGATCAGAGGAACCCACATGTGTTGACTATTCAAAGGGCACTCTCTGTATAAGAGGCCTATCATGTATTGTTGATATAGCACATTGGAATAGATTGAGTGTTTCATACTTCCTATCTCTCTCCCCATGGCTTTCCGTATTTGGTTTGATCCACCGTGATCTTTATGCTCATTAAGTGATAGATTAGGCAAGTACGATCCGCACTTTGTCATGGTATCAGAGCATAGGTTTAGCTCTCCTAGTTTAGCTCATTAGTAGTTCACTAGGATTGCTCCCATTCCTAGATTAGTTTTAGATCTCGAGAGTTCTTCATTTAGAGAGTTGAGTTCATTGTGAGCTCGAGTGTTTCTTGCTGAGAGAGATTTTCCGTCCCCATTGTTCTTGTGAAAAAAAATGATAGGGAGAGAGGATCAGAAATGTGCTTCTTGGGCCTCTATAGCTCTACTCCTGAATCCGTGCCTTAAAGCTAAAGGACAACGACCTCCAAAGTGCATGTAGCTTAAGCCACACCCAAGGACTCTGCAGCTCACAGCGTGCCCAAGCCACAAACGGGACTGCAACTAAGGCTCCAAGACTCCAACAGCTAAATGAATGCCTAGAAGCTCCTGCAACAACATTGACGGAGGCTGCATCACCTTCATCTATGGGATTGCTCCATGGCTTCCCCACCACTGAGGACTCATGCAAATGGCAGTCTCTTCTCATCCTTTTAGATAGTGGCTGAAATAGAGTGCAATTTGCAACGGAAGCAGTCTCTTCTCATCCTTCGGGGGCCTTCTTTGGTCCAATACATTGTTTGAGATCTGTGGCGAGGTTAGCTGCGTCTTAGGTGTCTGATGCACGAGAGGCTTGCTAGAGCTGCGACGAGCAACAATGGAGTCGATAAGTCCCCAAAACGCTGCCAAAGATCTCGCCATGTACTCCAAAAGCTCCATGCAATCTAGCGCGATGCTCCAGGCTCCCTTATAGCTCTCCAACAGAGCCTCTACACTGGCTCTCCAAGCAACGCCTCTAGCGCCTACCTCTCCAACGCCGAGCTACAAGCCTAAACAATTGGCAACAACCTCCCAATGAGCTACTAGTTATCTGCACCATGCCTCTTCCATGGCCTCAACCGCCTCATACATCCTTGCGAGCTCTAGCAGCCATCTCTTGCAACAGTAGCCATCTCTTGCAACAAGCAAGCAAGCCAGCCACAAAGCAGCTCGTTCGACTTAGCTTTCTTGGGATTCCTCAGCATCACCGTCGCCTCACGCTCTCCGAAACTCAAATCCTTTGTGTCGCCATCATCGCCTCAAACCTTTCTTCTAAGGTCTCTACCAAAAAAAAGACACGTGGTAGATAGGACCAAACCATGGTTGTCTGGTTAATTCTCAAGGTTTAGTTAGCCGTGCAATGGTCAGTAGAGTGGCACATGGCAGATTGGAAGTAACTATGGTTAAGCATACTTAACCTTGGATGAGACTATATGGTTCAGTTAAGACACCAGCAGTCAAGTTTACCACAAGCTGGTTTAGGTTCAGGATTGGTTAATTGCTACATCACCAAGTGCCACCTAAGCACAAAGGCCCTTGTTAAGCACAGTTTGAATTCTGCATGTGAATCCCCGTGCCACATCATCAAAGGCCCTCTTCTTCACAGAAACTTCGAGAAGCCGTAACTTGCAATCCAGGAGAAATTTGAACATGCTCCAAAAAGGAAAAGTGATCGTCTTTTCGAGCTCTACGCGCCTGTCAGATCAGAACCACTATATGCAATTAGACACTACCAATATTGAAAGAAATCAATTGGTAAGTCCTTTGCAACAAATGACAAATCAAAGCATGAATGCACACATAGCTGTCATAAGCATGCCAAAAGCACAAGAACAAAGTGTCATGCATCAAGCTACATCAAGTAAAGATGAAAGAACAAAGTGTCACGCATCAAGCTACGTCGAGTAAAGATGTGAACGCCATCGACATCAAGCATTGAGAAGCAACAACCTTGCCACCTTCAGCCCATATGTTTGTAAATCAAACCTGACCACCTGAGAGTAGCGATGAAAGCACCCAGGGGAGGTATTGACGTGTAAAAGCCACACTTGACCACCTTAAGTAGCAATTTATGCACTAAGGGGAGGTGATGGAATGTAAATCACATCTGACTCGCAGTAGCCAAAGGATCATGGCACCAAGGGGAGGTGTTCAGAGTTGTGGTGCCATGAGCACATAGATTAAAGGCTAAGGTATGGTATAGGAAAGAATTAAAGTAGCCACCCTAGGATGTGGACTACATGATATGGAGATGTGGATTGAGGATATCCATAAGGAGAGATGTGGATCAAAGGAACCCACATGTGTTGACTATTCAAAGGGCACTCTCTATATAAGAGGCCTATCATGTATTGTTGATATAGCACATTGGAATAGATTGAGTGTTTCATACTTCCTGTCTCTCTCCCCATGGCTTTCCGTATTTGGTTTGATCCACCGTGATCTTTATGCTCATTAAGTGATAGATTAGGCTAGTACGATCCACACTTTGTCAAAGTATGTATGTTGGCAATGTGCTTGGAGCATGTTGCAGCAATTATTGGAAGTTTTGAAGCAGTGGCATTTTTGGGGTGTTTGGTGCTCTATACAAGTTTATGACTCCAAATTATATCTGGTTTATGTCTTCGAGTATGGTAAGCAGACATTGAATCCGGTGTCACAAGTTTGATGTTGGTATAGAATATAGATGTCGTTTTTATAGTATATGGCTATTCCAACACCGTGATGCATGTGAACCGCATGGAATATTGGCAGAGTAATGGTGTGTGATGGGTTTGTGCGTGTTTCTTGGAGGCATAGAACACTTGTGCTTAGAACTCTTTCAAAACAGATGATGTCGTTGGCATGTGAAGGCAAGGATCTGGTGTTGAGAGATTGTAAAGTTCGCGTTGTGGCTGCGTCAGTTGCGAGGATTGCCTGGTCAAATGGCCAAGTTCAAGTTGACTTGAGCCGAATGAGTTCTTGTTGGTCCAACTTGATATGTTTGTGTTCAAGCTTTGAAAGTAGGAAAAGATTTTTTGGCTCACGCACACGTGACAAGGGAGTGTATACCAATCCATGTGCTCGGATATTTGAAGGGTCAAAAGCGAGTGCTTTCATTGTTAGCCCTTGTTCTCCTTGGGTAGGCGGGATCTTAATGGTTTTACTACAAGTCTTGTGCTTAGTATAATTGTGTGGGGCTTTGACTCCAGCATCTTGAAGACGTAGTCATTGTGGCAGTCTTTGGAATCGTTTGTACAGCAAAGGTATGGCACACTATGTTTATGTGGTGGCTCCTTTAGGTGTTTTTTATTGCGGTCTTCTAGATCTACATCTGACTATGATGCAAGCCTGATTTTGTTTAGTAAATTGAGCATAGTCGAATTAGTAATCCTTTTAAGAAATATCGACGAGTTTTTGGTTGGGGGCTTGCTTGGTAGAGGTTCCCACAAAATAGTACATCAACCCCACCGAATGGTTTGTCGTGGTTGTGCTTTATTTCCCACATTCCTGAGTTTCCATATACTATACACACAAGGGAAAAAAAGAGGTTTCATACATACAAGAGGGAGCGGGAGCTCGAAGACTACTCATAGAAAGAGAATAAACTAGAGAGATATGGACTCAAGAGTCTACATAAGAGGATATCTACAAGAGAGAGACAAAGAGAGAGAGAGAGAGAGAGAGAATGGAAGAGGCTTGAAGAGACTAGAGCTACAGTAGCATGAGCAGGGACCCTCTCTTTTCCATATATCCACATCCTCCTTATTCCACATAGGAATTCTAGAAGGATTCCTATTGACTCCACATTCTTCCACACTCCTCCACATGCCTTCCACACACTTGGCATGTGATCTCTCTTATATTATTGGAATATATGGACATGAGAACCACCTCTTTATATGACTCACTCTTCCTATTTTCTAAAAACCCCATAATATCCCATACACAAATAACTCTCACCCCATTCCAAAGTATTTATCATTCATACACATGGTATTTACAATGATCCATTCCACTCATCCTCTCAATCCCATATAATATCTCAGAAAATAGAAATAAGTGAGAGCCGCTAGAAAAACAATACCAATGCCAAATAATATATATCAAATTTTGGCGTCACACTAGGCTAGAGAGTCTTTTTCTTAGATCCTCAATTTGTTTTTTATAAAAGTAGATCAAAATGATTAAGTTTGAATTCTTGAAGTAAGGGTTGATCCCTTTTCCAATCTCGTGCTCTCTATCCCAACAGGTCATTCCAAGTTTGAATGCCCTTTTTATTCAACCTAAGTACATGTTTCAGATCTTCATGTGCACCGCTTGAATCCTTAGCTGTGAAGATGCAATTTTCCTAAGTTACCCTTCCATTTAACTTATAGTCTAAGAAATTCCCAACCTCTCCACATGGATCTCCAAATACTTGAATCTTTAGTGAAACATTGCTCCTAAAGTGATAATAGCTTGGGATAGTCTTTCTAGACTTTACAACTTTCAGGTCTAGTGTGCTCCAGATTCATTCTAAGCAAAATTCAATAGAAGATGGTGTTCTTGCATTCAATATCTCTCAACAACAATTTCCCTTAAAACTATCCATTAAAATGTGAATTGCTTCGTAATATATGATTTTATAATGCATTTTATAAGCTTAAACTTTAGTTTTGTTGTTTTATACTAAGTAGACATGTAGTGTGCTAACAAGTATAATAGTATGCTATCTAGAACTCTTACCACTATAACATTCTAACAAGATTTTTTTGTTATTTTATTCTATATGAACTAGTTATGGAGTTTGCTAATTAGCACCCCACTATCCATAGCTACATTATGTCGACTAGATGTGTGGTTCTCTACTCACAAGAAATCTCGTATGATAACTAGTACTATAGTATGCTAGGCAGAACTCTTACCAATATAGTATGTTGAGTAGCACCTCATTATGCATAGCTGCATCACTCTTTTTCGAATGCTAACTAAATGTTTGGAAAATCTAACTAGCATTGTAGTATACTGGCTAGAATTCTTACAATTATGTGACTAGCTTTGGATTAGTCTAGCTACAACTGGTTATTGTATTATTTCTTCTATACTAACTAGCTCTAGATTATGCTAACCACTGATGGAGTATGCTAACTAGCTCCCTGTTATGCATAACACACCTGAAAGCAGAAATGAAAGGAAAGGAGTCTAACAAGAGATATATAGATTGATTGCACGGGAGAAGGGAATGAAGAAGGAAGGACAGAAATAAGGACGTGGCATCACCCAAAATCTTAACCCACTCCCCCCCCAACATATGGCACATGCCATATATTGGGAGAACTTCCTCTTTTTTCCATCACACCTTTTGTTAGGACTATCAAAATGTGGTCATGTTTGGTTTTGCTTGACAGAGGTGGTAGGTGCCACCACTACTACAAAACTAGGTAGAAATGGCAATAGGAAATGGCACACAATTTCATTTTTGCCATTTCTTATGTATGAAATGGCAACAGTTTCTCAAATTGCCGTATTTTTTGCAAAAATGACAGTTAGAAATGGCAACTAGTTCTTGAATTGCCATTTCTTTGGAAGAAAATGGCAACCTTTTATTGTCTATCGTTTCTTAGGAATAATTGGCAGCACCAAATGGCAGCCAATTCTTGACTACCATTTCTTCATACAGCAAATTCTTGATTGCCATTTCTTGGTATGAAATGGTAGCCATTTCTTGACTACCATTTCATTCAAAGAAATGGCAGCATAAAATGGCAACCACTTTTTGACTGCCATTTTCTAAGAAGAAATGGTAGCACAAAATGGCAACCATCTCTTGACTGCCATTTCTGACGAAGAAATGGCAACACAAAATGGCAACTATTTCTTGAGTGCCATTTCTTACGAAGAAATGATAGCACAAAATGGCAACCATTTTTTAACTACCATTTCTTGGTAAGAAATGGCAGCACGAAATGCATATGTGGAGTAAATTTACACAATGGTTGACCATTTAGTTGCTACAAAGTATCTTATTATTGCCAAAGATTCAGTGCTACCATTTACAACATTGATATTACTATCACTATTTCTATATTTAAAAAATGTCACTAACTAAAATCCAATGTAACCTTACTTTATTAACCAAACACTACTGAGACACCTATCAAATCACTTCTTCAAATTTATGGTTTAGACATATCATCCATTCACAGAGTTTTATTTGAATCGTTCACGTCATTTGCATGGTTGGGCAGGCGTATTTCTTACCATGCATCATGCAAAAGCATTAAAAGATGCACTTGTGTGCTTCTAGCGTGTGTGTGTGTGTGTGTGTGTGTGTGTGTGTGTGTCCAGTAGGTATGATTCATTACACAAGCCAAATGAGAATAAGATCCTTGTGCTTGGAAATTATCATGTGGATTGGGTATCATTTTCATGGTCGGGCATGCAAATTTTCACAATTCTTACCAATCCATCATGCGACATTACTAAAAATATGCATTAATGTGTTTCTAGCATATATGTGTGTGTGTGTGTCCAATGGGTACAATTCTTTTCACAAGCCCTAATGAGAGTAAGATACTTATTTCTACAAATTTGGATGTGGGTTGGGTACCATTTGTGTAGTCAGGCATGCATAATTCTACATTTGTGAATCGGTGTACTTTATCATTTGTGTGTGAGTTTATTGGAAAGAAATCAATGAGATTAATTTCCTTGTTCTTTCAATGTTTGATATGGTTCGGATATCATTTGCATGGTCTAGCAGATGTATTTTAACAATTCTTACCATGCTATCATGCATGAGTCTTAAAAATAAGCATGAGTATGCTTCTAGCATGTGTGTGTGTGTGTTTGTGTGTACAATGGGTATGATACCTTAAACATACCTTAATGAGAGTAAGACCCTTGCGCTTCCAAATTTTGATGTAGATCAAATGTCATTTGAGTGGTTAGATATGCGTATTTCCACATGTCTTACCTTGCATCGTGCATGAGCACTAAATATATGCATCAGTATGCTTCTACTATATGTGTATATTTTTTATTAGTAGGATGCATTTGCATGCTTGGGCATGCATATTTTCACAATTCTTACTATGTATTATGCATGAGTGTTAAATTATGCATCGGTGTGCTTCTAGCATATGTATGTTGTCTGATGATTATTACACTGCTCACAGTGAATGTGGATAGATATTATTGGCATGATGGGGCATGCTTATTTCCAAAATTCTTACCATGCATCGTGCATGAGTGTTTAAAATATGCATTGGTGTGCTTCTACAATATGTGTGTGCACCCGATGGGTATGATACTTTGCATAGGCCCTAATGAAATTGATAGAATTGTTCTTGCAAAAGTCTGATGTGGATCAGGTATCTTTTTCATGGCCGAGCATGTGTATTTTCACAATTCTTACCATGCACCATGGATGAGTGTTAAAAATATGCATCGGTGTGCTTCTAGCATATGTGTGTGGGTTTTATGGATATGATACTTTATACAAGTCTTAATACCAATAATATCCTTATCCTTGCAAATTTTTGAGTTGATAGGATATCATTTGCATGGTTGGGCAGATGTATTTCCACAATTCTTAAACATGCATCATGCATGAGTGTTAAAAGTATGCATTAGTGCTTCTAGCATATCTGTGTGTGTCTGCATGATACTTTACATAGCTTCAATGAGATAAAAACCCTTGTGCTTTCAAAGTTTGATGGGGATCGGGCATCATTTTCATGGTTGGGCATGTGTGTTTTCAAATTTCTTACCATGCATTGTGCTTGAGTGCTAAAAATTATGCTACAAATCAAGCAATGAGTAAAAAGCAATAATGTCAAGCAACAAAGTAATCAAAACAAATGAGAGAAATGAAAGCACATAAACAAGACAACAAGATACCAAGAAACCATTAAACTCAAGCAAGTAACAAGATGCAATCATATCAAGCAATCAAGTAATTAGAAAATGTTGGTAGCATCTCCCTTAAGCTATAGAAAAATCTCATATTTGCCTTTTGTGGAACCATAAAGACATAAGAAACATGTAAACACACAATGCAGATTCCAAAGATTCTTCTAATGTGGATAAAAGGGTTGGGAAGCTTATCAATCACTCAAACTATCAACCACTCCTTTAGTTCCCAAAATAGAAATCTTCTTCTTCAAGCTTAGAGTGGAGGGGAGTGGGCCAATAGGGGTGTGGATGGTGTAGGGTGGATGGCAAGGTAGGGCAGGGAGATGGTGGATGGAGGGGAGTGGGCCAACAGGGGTGTGGATGGCAGGGGAGGGTAGGGAGATGGTGGAAAGGTCATGAGGAAGAGGCAAAAAGTTGGGAAGATCTCAAACAAGAGATGTGTGGGAAAAAAAGAAGCATTTGGGTTTGCTTTTTGAAAGTTTATCTAAGTTGATATAGGCATTGGTATATACTGGCACCTATACCAACAAAAGCATAGTTTTCCTTTGTTTTTACATTTCCTAAAAATTTTAGTACTTCTCTCACTTCTAGTTTCTGACTAGGTTTGATAAATGATGACTTGTATTGGATTACAAAATCTTGGAGCCTAGAAGGCCTTGTTTTAGGGTGCGTGTTGACTTTTTTTACAATATGTCCTTTTTTACCACACCTTGCACCTTTTAAAACATACATCATTGTACTTCTAGCCACACATATGGTATTATATGTGTGTGACACTTTTTGAACAAGCCTCAAACTAGGTGATTTCAAGTCCTATGCAAAGAATCATGGCCATTCTATGTCATTTGCATGGCTTGGATTGGATATTTCCTAGTTGAGCACCATGCATCATGCTTGGGGGAGTCACTCATTGTATGTTACCCTATCACGTTAGTTCAACAGATGGGTTTTAATTAATTCCATTACATACATATTTATATATATAGAAGGAGCTAAATTAAGGCCCAAAGGTTAATATACAAAAGGGTATTTTATATTAAAAAAGTTTCAAAAGATCCCACATGGATATTTGCATAGAGTGGTGCATTTCATGGGACTTCAAATTTTAAAGGGTTCAAATCCCAATCTTAGATTGTTGTGGTGATTTGTAGTCTTTACATTGTGTAAAATGGGTGAAAATTTGTGTCACATGAATGAAAAGCTGTTAAGTTTTAGGCTAGTACAATCTCATTGCCAATAGTTGCCAGCATGAAAGCCTGCCTTGATGTGTTCAACTAGCAACCACATGCTCATTTCCTCTCTATTTTCATCTTCTTCATTAATCCTAAAAATTCAAAAAACAATTCAAAGATTTAAATTTGAGTAGTTTGCTATTTAAATGAGTCTTCATAGAGCACTTGGCCATGGTGGTGAAGCACTTTGGGGCCTTTAGTGGTCATATGGTTGCAATAGCCAAAGCTACGCCGCATTCAAATGATCATTAAGGATTATGGTAGGTGGCATATGGCTGATTTATGACACACATGCACACACACACACATTTTTTCTACACTCTTTTCACATACACATATATTGATCTCTCTCTTTCTATATCTCTTTTCTCTCTCTCTTTCTTTCTCTCTCTCTCTCTTCTCTCTCTCTCTCTCTCTCTCTCTCTCTCTCTCTCCCTCTCTCTCTTTCTCTCTATCTCTTTCTTTCTCTCTCCCCTCTGCCCTCCCTACTTCTCTCTCTCTCTCTCTCTCTCTCTCTCTCTCCCTGTCCTTCCCCCCAAAAGTTAACTCCCTTATGTATCTCTTTTAATTTTTTCCTAATAAATCCAAATTTTGCTCTAGATCTCTACTATTTTATTACTATCATGGCTTTTTCTATGTCCCCCCCAATTTTTTGATGTTTTAAATCTTTGAATTTATTTCCTTTTTTATTAAACTCCCCCCTTTTTTTCTTTGTTTCAAAATTTTCTTTTTATTTTGGTTGTTCCTTTTTATGACCTATTCTACTTTTTATAATTGTATATCTATTGGCTCGTAATTTCCTAGCTATCCGAGGTGTTTTTAAGAAATCAAATCTTTTTTACACTAATGGTTTAAACCATTTGTTCTTTTTTTAATGTGGAAAAAACCCCTTCTTTTTTGTAACCAATTTACCTAAAGATTACCCCCTCTAACTTATACTAGCTAAATTCACTTGGAAAAAAAACCCTCCACTAAATAATCCTTAAACAGAAACCCAAAAAACCCACTAGGCCAACTTGACTATCCCCGACTTGCTACCCTATCCCGACTCAAGCTCCTTAGCATATTTAAGAAACTCAAGCGCTAAGCCTAGCCTCACCTTGCTTATGTTGCATAGTACCGTCGTATCTTCTCCCACTTGCTGCACCTACTCATCCCACTAAAAGAGTCCCTTACATAGCTTATAGACTAAGCTTTTGCTAGTCTTGAAAAGTCCCACAGCCACCATCCGAAGCTAGTGCATCACTGGTATCTCAACTGGGGGGAACTCAACTCCTGCTGCTCGTGTGCTCGTACTAGCCTTTTACTGTTATCGGTACATCAACTGTCACGCCGCTCGAAGACTAATCAGTAGGATGCCTTCATAGTCATAAAGGTACACAAGGAAAGCCCTTCTCTTTTCATGGACCTCTGTGTTATAGGTAGCACATAGAGTCAACATTTACTTCTTCTCACCCTACCTACAGGTTCTCTGAACAGCTCACATAGATGGCCGGCTTGAGGCACATTAACCGCACTACCTCTACCTCTCTATAAATATTTACTGCTTCCCTTCCCCTAAGAATATCCCGTTGTCCCATTAAAAGGATTTACAGTTGTTCTTTCCATTATGCGTAGTGATTTAGCTTATGCTCTCCTATTAATTACTTTAATATAGTTGTAAAGCTTTGGTAGTTTTTTTCCAATTCAGGCCCCCTTTTTTTTATCATCACCCCATGATTAGAAAATCCCCTAAAATTGTGTATTCAATTACATTATTTTCTGTTTCTTTCTAGGGGAGTTTCTTTTACTTCCTTATACTTGTGCAAAGTAGTGTTTTCATACAATCTAATTCTACTTACATGTTACCTTTATTGAGATATAGACATGTGGATACTAACGGATATATATACGGTTGTATATAGCTTATCCTAATTGTTGTCTTTAGTTAGCTAATATGGCTAATTCAACTCTAAAAGGTTCTCTCTCTCTCTCTCTCTCTCTCTCTCTCTATATATATATATATATATATATATATAAGACACTTGTTCCCTATCATATATAACATGGTGTTTTTTTTTTAAAATAAACCATTATACATAATTATTGGAAGGTGCCAACAGATAAGGAGTGTGGTTTTAATAAAAACAAATGTATAGGCTCTAATCCAGGTACGTGGATATGGTGGTTTTTTGGTATGTATATTTGACTGGATTGACATGGACTACTCGCCGACTCATACATTCCCAGTATTTCTTTTTTGAATCCAAAAGGTAGGATGGTTCCTTAGTAAAAGCGATAACAAGCCGGGGTAAATAGGCATTACTTGTCTTCCCACTTGAGACTATGATGTTCTAACACTCAGTTTCTCTTGGATGGTGGTAGGTAAGTGGACCCTCACCTCGGAGCCTAGACTACTAGATGGATTTGACACTTTGTTACCAGTTATGAGAATCCAAATGTTAATAAAAGTTTTTTCCACCTTTATTTGAGCATCGTGTGCCGTGTTGTTTATAAGTTTCTTTTTTTAAACACACACATGTGCATGCGCATGTGTTATAGATATTGTTTTGAAAAGATTTATGGAACATTGTGTAGAGTAGGAAGCATTCAGAAAAGATAGTAGCACAAACAAATGGCATACGTGTTTTCCAAGTTAAATTTATTTATTTTCTTAATTAGTATTGCAATGACCATAACATTTTTGGATATTTTGCATGAAGATATTTTAAACAAATATTCTACTAATGATCTCTTGAATGTAACTTTGTAGGTTGATGCTTTTCAAAGGGGACGAGTAAAGATCTTACATAACGACTCAAAAGACATAGTTAGAATAGGGACAATAATTAGCTTGGATCCTTCATTTAGAGTTCATGCTATACCGATAGGAGTTGGTTATATAACAGTATGATTTGATGATGCAATCAATAAGGATGCTTGTATATTTAAAGCAAATGATGAGATTCAGACATTGGGTTAAGCCGTAGGCTTGAATGTTACTTGGAAAACTCTTCATGTAATGTCTTTATAATTTTATATTTTATTTTGCTATTTACAAATTGTATTATTTATTTCTCAATCAACTATTGAATAATATTTGTTATCAAGTAAAATGCATGTGTTATAAAAGATAAAAGTTATTCCTTAGAATTTTAGCTAACTTCTCCATAGTGTGTACTATGAGTACTGATGCACTTAAGACTTTTGATTAATCTTTCACACTAAGACAATAAATTTCATTCATGGATACCAAGTATCCAATGTAAAATTTTAGTCATTTAAGATTCCAATGTCATGTAACTTTTTTGCCTATTTTAAAGTTAGTAGAAGTTAACTTTTTTTGTCCATTTTGAATGCTGTTGTTTATAAAATAAGAAATGGCAATTGTGATACAATTTCTTGCCATTTGTAACATAATAACCGGCATTTTGTATGTCACTTTATTTCCATTTTCAACATGAAATCTTGCAAATTTTATGTCATCTTTCACCATTTCGAATATAATAAGTGATAATTCTTATGTCACCTTTTGTCATTTCAAACATAACTTTTATGTAACCTTTTGCAATTTCTTTCACAGTCGATCTCAAAATGTAGTGCCATTTCATACATTAAAAATGACAAAAATATATGGTACTTTTGGTTGCCATTTTGGTTGTGGAAATGACAAAATTATATGGCACTTTTAGTTGCCATTTCAGAATCAAAATGGCAAAAATATATGGCACTTTTGGTTGCCATTTTGCATGTGGAAATGGCAAAACTATATGGCACTTTTAGTTGCCATTTTGTATATAAAAATGGCACCTTTGGTTGCCATTTTAGAAATGAAAATGGCAAAAATATATGGCACTTTTGGTTGCCATTTTGCATGTGGAAATGGCAAAACTATATGGCACTTTTAGTTGCCATTTCATACATAAAAATGGCACTTTTAGTTGCCATTTCATACATAAAAAGGGCACTTTTGGTTGCCATTTCAGACATAAAAATGGCAAAAATATATGGCACTTTTGGTTGCCATTTTGCATGTGGAAATGGCAAAACTATATGGCACACTTAGTTGCCATTTCATACGTAAAAATGGCAAAATATATGGCACTTTCGGTTGCCATTTCAGACATAAAAATGGAAAAAATATATAGCACTTTTGGTTGCCATTTCCAAAGAATGGCATATGTGGAAATGGTGGCAAGAAAGTGCCATTTAATAATGTAGAAATATCACTTTTGGGCTACCATTTCTACCTAGTTTTGTAGTAGTGGCGCACCCGCCTCCTTTATAACTATTTGCATGCCCTAACATTCACCCATTATGACCTTTTACTTTGCATCCAACGATCCATTTCCACAAGCATCCGCATTTATTTTTGCCCACCACCACTACTACCATTTTACTCCTTTAATGCCATCGCTTCCTTAATGGAAATTGAAAGATTAGTTGCACTAGCGAGTTTGTGGCAAAATGGGTGCACTCAAGGGTCTAGAATCCCCCCCCCCCAAATAAAGCTACCCCTCTTTACTTATGAGCTATTTTTTTCCAAAGTTGAATTTAAAAGGCCCTCTTATTAGTATAATACTAGTAATTTCTTTCCTAAAGTTGAATTACAAAACTCTCCTCTTGAATACACGTGGAACTCTAGCATTTGGTGAGGTCGACCTCTTGAGGTTCCTGGTGTTTTAATCGATTTGGTTAACAATATGCCACCACCGGTTGGTAATGTCATTTGATGTATAGTGGCAAGTTCATAGAGCTAGGATTGTGCCTGGGCCCAAGATGATTGTAAAGAGAATAAGGTTGGCCCTGATCCCTTCAAAAAATGGCATGTAGAAACAACCAAATGGTTGATTTTGGTTTTCACTTTTTGATTGCACACATTGGAATACAAGCTCTCGTTCTCCTCTATGGACTTGTCTCTTGTTCCCTCATAGTGCCTTTCATGAATGCCATGTTGTCTTCTCCTCTTCCCTTCTTCTCTCCATCTCCCTTCTCCAGTCCCCTCCCTCTTCTTCTACTTGTGGATTCATAATTGCAACAAGCTGGGAGATGCTAGAGTGATACTAGTGGATGGCATTTGCATGCAATTCTCTCAACCCAGAGTAACTTGGAGGAGTACTCCATTGGTGTTCTTGTAAGATCACCATGACACTTGAGTCACTATTGGGCTACATATTTTTGGCACCATTACCAAGGAGTTCCCGATATGCTTTTGCATTGCATTTTCTTCTCTCATTATCTATCCATTGCCAAATGATGGGTATTGTACGGAAACACAGTTGGTTTTAGGTGTGAGTGGAAGAGAGGTGTGGGACGTAATTTTGAGTGACTTTGAGGTGGTTTTGGTGTTTTTTAGTGTCCAAGGTTTGTGGAAGGGTAGTTTATGTGATTGCTAACATGAAACATAGGATTATTAGCTAGCATGATGCTACTAATATTATCGCAATAAAGAGATTCACATCATAGCCAATTTGTGCTAGCAAACTGCATAACTAGATGGCCTCACATGCTACAATTGTTGCCCCTCTATATACAACCTTTATAAAAGATAATGCAATGGTTGGCTCCTTCTTCAAAGACCATGACACTGCAGACCATGAAAAATTGAATACATATCCTAATGTAGACCTCCTATCATCTACATTGTCTTCCCAATCGACATCTGTGTATGCATAAATATTGGGATCTGTACCAACCCTATAGTGTACACACCACATGATCCTACGAACTGCATGCATGTGTGGCTTCCTAGGTGACTACATAAATTGGCTAACTACTCTAGCTGCATAAATAAGATCCCAATAAGTAATGGTGAGGTAAATAAGATTCCTACCATTCTTTGATACCTATTTAGATCTTCTATCTCATGTCACCCATATGTGCTAACAACTTAGCATTCGGGTCAAGTGATGTACTTTGAGGACCTCCCCACACATGCTAGTGGGCTTGTCCCAGCCCTACTTAGCAGCCAATATACATTGCCCCATGCTTGTTAAGCTGTTAAAACTAGCTTAGAGGCTCCTTTTGAAGCCTTGCTAGACTAGCAGTCCAATGCCCAAGCACTCAGATTGATCCAAGGAGAGCATTTGATTCCTGTTGGCTGTAGTGACCTATTAAATCATGGATAGGTTCTTATTAATCATAGAGTCGGATGGGAGAAGGCTTCATGGGGACGTTCCACTAGAATGTTGGCTTGGCATCTCAATGCTGGAGTTCCAGCATTGGGAAGAACACGAGGAACCACTCTTATGGGCTTGTATACAGTCATGCCATAATTTGCAAGCATGCCTAAAGCATATCGACGCTTGTAGCATCCATGTGTCATAACCTTCCTTGATGACCTCTATGCCAAGAAAAAAATGAATCTCTCCAAGATATTTATCTCAAACTCATCTTGAAACCGACCTTTATTTGAGCTATGAGCTGCTCATCATTTATTGTGATTATGAGATCATACACATATAGAATGATCACAGCACTTTGTCACTTGCTCTAACTAACACAAAGAGAAATGGGCTGGTTGGACAAGCATAAAAATCCAACTTCTACAAATAAGTAGTAGTGCGACCATGGCAAGCTCAACGTGCTTGCTTCAGCCCATATATCACCTTCCACAATCTACATACTATGTGCAAATGTTTGGCATCCTCATAACTTAATGGCTACTACATATAAACCTCTTCTGATAACTCTGCATTTAAGAATGGATTGTTGACATCCATTTGATGCATTTTCCAACCATTAGTTGTAGCTAATGTGACCAGCATCTGAATTGTTACCATCTTGACCACAGGGCTAAAAGTCTCTTTGTGATCAATGCCATTGTGTTGAGCATACCCTTTAGCACCAAAACTAGCCTTGTACTTGCTCACACTGCTAGTTGCATTATGCTTCACTTTGTAAACCCATTTGCAACCTACGACATTCTTTCCCTTAGGCAAGTCAACAAGTGACCACGTTTCCGACTGCTCTAAGGCATGCATCCCCTCATCCATGGCCTGTATCCACTTGGCTACTTTATGGCATCCTCAAACTTCTTGGGTTCCTTATTTTGTAACACATTTGTCAAATAAGTATGGTGCACTTTCATAAACCCATCATAAGTAAGCCTTTTCACTAAGTATATCATTAACAGAGGTTTGGATGAAAATGTTCTCTCTTACTTTCTAGGTCTTCCACGAGTAATCATCAATGAATCAGACATAATATTTCACATGTTAGGATGAGAAGCTGTCCATACATTTGAATGAATCATTCAAGCACCCTTCGTGCTCTCTTTCCCTCAGTAGGAAATGGCTTCCTTGCTTGTTTGGAAAACTGGCAAGCACTACATATGCATGACAACCCAACTGAGAACCCAGGAAGAAGGGTGCTTCCAAGGATACATGGCTCAACTAAGGTTGAGGAAGTAAACCTAGTGCTAGAAGGGGAAGACCCACAACCAGTATACATAGCAGATGACCTCACCCTCAACAAGGAGTATGCTTTAATTACCCTCCTTTGAGAGTACAAGGATTGTATGGCCTGGAAGTACATAGACCTAAAGGGTGTGCCCGCTGAGGTTGTATAGCACACGTTACCCATGCTAGCTAATGTCAGGCCAGTGCGACAACGTCCCTATCCTATGAATCCCAAATATGCACTCATAGTGAGGGAGGAGATCCAAAATCTCATAGATGCGAGATTCATCTATGAGATAGAGCATACAGCTTGGGGGTAAGCCATTGTTATAGTCTTGAAGAAGAATGGAAAGATTCGAGTATGTGTAGACTTGAAAAAAGTCAATGCTGCCATAAGGCCTGGACCACTATCCATTGCCTTTCACGGAACATGTTCTAGAAAGAGTAGCTGAGAAGGAAGCTTACAGCTTTCTAAATAGATTCTCAGGTTACAATCAGGTATCCATCCCCCCAAAGATCAACATAAAACTGCCTTTGCAACTGACTGGGGTGTGTATGTGGCCAAAGTGATGATATTTGTACTTACCAATGCACCCGCCACATTTCAATGGTTGATGATCACCGTCTTCAAGGAGTACCTAAGGGACTTTGTAGAAGTTATCTTGGATAATGTGTGCATGAATTCAATATGGATGATCATCTGAGATACCTGAAGCTAGTCTTTGAGAGCCAGGTTGTATCAGATATCCTTGAATCCTATCAAGTGTCAATTTTGGGGCAAACACAGCGTGATTCTTGGTCACATAGTCCAAGGATTGCATCTCCACAGATTACAACAAGATCAAGCTCATTCTAGAGTTACCCCCCCCACAAATGCCAAGGGACTGCAGTGGTTTACAGGCCATATGGGTTACTATCAAAGATTCATCCTGTTCTACGCAAACATAGCGCAGCCATTGTACAAGTTGTTAGATCTGGCCACATCACTGGTATTGCAGGCCCCAATCTAGAATCTAATATTACACGTCCACATAGATGCCTCAAAATTTGCCATCGGATGCATGTTAGCCCAACCAGGGGAGTACAACATGGATGACCCGATGTACTTTGCTAGCCGACAATTAACCTCTGCTGATATTAATTACACAACAACAGAGAGGGAAGGCATGGCCATGGTTTACGCAATTAAGAAGTTCAGGAATTACTTGCTAGCCAACAAGTTCATCTTTTTTATTGATCATCAAGCATTACTATAATTGGTTAACAAGCCCTGCATGACGGGACACATAACAAGGTGGGTGCTAATCCTTCTGGATTTCAACTTCATAGTCGTAGTGCGTAAAGGAAAGACCCACATCCTAGTCGACCACCTCTCAAGTATTTCCAATGGGGAAGCTCCAAAATGAGTCAAGGATGACCTCCCAGATGCTCCCCTATTTCTTATTGACATAATTTCCGAATGGGCAGCCAAAATAGGCCACTACTTGGCAAACAAGTTACCCCTGGACAAATCCCTCAAGAGGGATTGAGCGAGGATTGAGCCCGCAAACTCATTAAGTATGCAGCACCATATCAGTTAATTGTAGGCCAACTCTATCGCATGGTCAAGGATAGAATCATGCACAGGTTTGTGTGCAAACACAAATATATCGACATGCTCAAAGAAGCCGATTCCGGGATAGTAGGTGGTCACTTCGCCATCGGGGACATTACGACATGTAAAGTGTTACAAGCCAACCTCTGGTGGCCAACTCTCTTCGGAGATGCAATCGAGTTTATCAAGCGATGCAATCTGTGGCAAATAGTGCAAATCCCACATAAATTGGACATGATGCCCCTAACGGGAATATTAATTGATCAGCCCTTTGAGAAATGGGGCATAGATTCGATTGGTCCAATAAGCCCATTAGGTAAAGGAACAGGGCCCAGATACGTTATCCTTGCCATAGATTATTTCACCAAATAGGTCGAGGGGCGAGCCATAAGAAAATTTGATGCGTGGTCCACAACTAAGTTTTTATACAAACAAGTCATTACATAGTTCGAGTGTCCCTTGGAATTAGTCAGTGATCAAGGAACTCATTTCCTCAATGAAACTATAGTGATCCTGATGGCAAATTCATGATCATACATAGGAAGTTGATGCCATACTATCCCAGGGCAAACGGCTTGTATGAGAGCTCGAACAAAACGTGATGCAAGATTATAACTTGCACAGTCGAAGCCAGTCATATTGACTAGGAGCGCAAGCTTATCGCAACATTGTGGGCCTACCAAACATCTTACAAAGTGGCAATGAATTGCACCCCCTTTAGCTTAGCCTTTGGGATGGAAGCAGTTATGCCAATGGAGTATGTGGTACCTAGCCTTCACATCACGATCAAGGAAAGGCTTACCAAAAATGCTTTGGCAGAGCACTTAATCGATCTTGAATGACTAGATGAAACATGATTGCATGCAACCTATTGCATTCGAGTGGAGAAGGCAAGGCATAAAAAATGGTTCGACCGCAACCTCAGGAACAAAGACCTTGAAGAGGGAGACCTAACAATCCTCTATAGCATTTGTAACACCAAGCACAAACTTAAATATTAGGGCATGGGTCCCTAACTCGTAGTGGATATTACTCCACAAGGCACATGCCGAATAGCTAACCTAGATGGAGTTGAGATGGATGGCTACCTTCATGGTAGCAAATTGAAAAGATACTATGGTCCCCTCACTCTACAAACCCTCCAGGCCATACATCGGGAAAAGGAGCTCAAGGTCGAGGTAGCCGGGATGAAATGCCAGGCCATCAAAGAAGCCCAAAATCAGATAATGAAAGAAAACGGCTTTGTTTAAGGCAATAGTAGAACACCTAGGGCCGAACGATGAACTAACAATAGATCCGGCTAGGTTGAGTATCCAATTGCAAGGTCCAAGCACAAGGATCTAGGCGCTTGTGGATCCATTGAGAGCGAGCCATAATTTCATCTCGCGTGGAGTATGGGAAGTGCTATAGGTACCCCTAACCCTTACTGTTGCTCTAGTTTGAGCAATCAACGGTCAACCCTTAAGTATATTGGGGTATGTAGACTTGAAACTAATGATTGTACGCCAAGAGGTAGAGATTTATTTTTATGTTCTTCCCACAGAGATGATCGACGGATAGATGATATTGGGAAGGACTTGTTGCTATGCTTACAAATGCTTATTTAAGTAAATGTGCTTATGAGTGAGCTTAATTCCACACATGTATGTGATAATTCATATATTCACATGGGTCTCGTTGAGGTTTGGATTTACATGCACTCAAAACCCTAGTTAGTAACAAAGAATGGGTTGCAATTGCAAAGGATAAGGTAAACATGAGACTTTATAGAATACAATTGGCACTACCTCTTACATGTCGAGCAAATGAGAACATAAGAGAGAAGAAATTAAGATGTGCAAAGCAACTTATCTTGGAATTCTAAAATGGACTCAAAAGGCAAGTGTGCTTGACACTTGTCCTTATTTATCTTGTTAGTCTTACCCTAGCTTACCATTTTTTCACTTGAATTAATAAGTGCATATTGTTTAGGGTGGCTTTTCATGGGTCTGGAAGTGTCGTATACTACGCCTCCTAAGATATGCAATAAGATTATCCTGAGGTATAACTAGGTCTCTATTGAGCCATATAGATCCCCAAATTTGAAAAGAATTAAAAGATTACTATCGAAAAAAGGAGGAAAAGGCCCAAAGAGGAGTGATGAATGAGAATATCCCATATATGATCATAATATATGAACAAATTAGAGCAAGGTAGAATAAATAATTGAAAATTTTATGGGCATTACAAAGCTTGTGGTAAGTTTTAAATTTTCAAAGGGATATTTTAAGTGCATGTGCCCTATGGGCTTCAAAAGTGAACCCCTTGGGCTCTGAAGCTACAATCAAAGAGCGTTCAAGGTAGATTAAGAATGGCATTTGTGTAGCATAGGATCTGAGCATAACTTCATTCGACTTCATATCGTGGTTTGTGATCGAGTGTATATACATGGCCTAATTTGGAAGGCAAACTAGGGTATTAACTCTATATGAGAAGGTAATTGCAACGAGTACACTCAAATGAAAGAGAATCAATTGAAAGATAATAAATATGACTCAATGGAAAGATAAATATCATGAGGTATGAGTATGGTAGTAATGTAAGGGGAGAGCCACCCTTATGCTCTTTGTTTGGTGAGTTTAGGCCTCCCAAGCAAACAAATAGCCTTTAGAAGAAGAACACCATACATCTTGGCATGTGAGGTTGTCAATCCTTTAGACATGAGTGGAGATGGGAGGGTGCGAGGATCCAACACTCAGAAATGAGAGAACACCAGTTGAAGCAACTTCCTCATCCAAAAACAGAACGTCTGGCACACGCAAAGCCGCATGAACGCAAACAATCGCAATGCCTATCATGGCCGCCGAGATGAGTACAGATCCAACATCCGTCAAGAACACCACCACCACTGTCAGCACTCCCATCAATGCCAGAACTTCCTTCTCGCTCAAAGTTCTGTTGAACAGCACCAACGGAGCCGTTCGAATCACATACATGAAGGTCCAAGCGCCCAACAGGCCGCACAGCAATATCAGCGAAACTGGGTTTGTGATGAGACAGACGGCCACTACAGCAGTCACAAACAGAGCGTAGTTGACACGAAAGTAGCTCCAATTCTGCCGGATCCGGACGGTTGCTTCTGCAGCCGACTCTGGTTTAGCGAAAGAGCTCCGATCTATCAGTTCCACCCAAGGGCGTCTTTGAGAAAGGACCTGCTGAGAGGCCTCGGAAATGCGTGCGAGAAAGGCACGGGCAGCGGGTGTAGAGGCGAGAGCAGTGGGGGCTCCTGAGACTGCATCTTCGTTAGCCAGAGAATTGGGAGCTGAAACTGGGGCCGGATCAGCCACAGCCGTGGGAACTCCGAAGACGTTATCTTGACTAGCCATGGATTAGAGGTCGAGGAGCTTGAGAGACAGATCTGCAAGACAATCAAGAAACCCTTAAAATCGAAATTTCTGCTACATACGGAACTGGGAGGTTACAGATCTACGATCATTGGAATTTTTGCGAGATGCGAGCCAGCAAAACGGGCGAGAATGAGGTACCAAAGAGCGACGCATATAAATTTTAGGATCACAACTTAGATCAGAAATTCTTGCTAGAACCGTGTAGATCGGAGCCCAAAACTGCAAGGTCGAGAACAAAGGTTAGGATCGTAGGACGCGACAAGCTATGGTTGGCAGAATAAGTCGTTGAAACCAAACCAAGAGCACTAGATTGGAATGTCCTTTTCTGTTTAACAAGTCATGAGCCATTTTTCAAATGGGAAACGTCCAACAACCCACGATAGTCGGTAGCAAATTTCCAACTCCAAACATTTAGGATGCACCACATTAGCTTAGAGGGCATTCCCACGCCATCGGTTTTGTATACCGCATGGTTGAATTCACACCGTTCCCACGCCATCCTCCGCAAAATTGGCCTCTGAATTCGAAGCTCCAAATCAGTCCACTAAAGTCGAGAAAATTGGCGAGTTAAGCCTGATTTCATTGTTCCCCAAATTTCGATGGGTTGGCAATCGATTGCCTGGAGACTGCCAATTCCCTGTGCATCTTCCCGCCAAAACTGCAATTCACAAATCGTGCCAAAATTGTTGTTCCTGCTCTCAAAACTCTGAAGCTCTCTTTGTCTCAACGCCTTCAACAGTTTGTTTCCATCAAGGTATCTTGCTTTTCTTTTCTTCGTTGAAGGTTACAGTACGAAGCTTCCTTTCGCTATTTCCACTACTGTGTAAATGTTTCTGATAAATGCTTCGTTTCTGTACTCTATACAGCTTGCCCTGCAACACTTCCCTCAATTTTCGTTAACCTCCTTTTCATTTTTATAGATATGTCTCTGCTATATTGTTCTTAATGTATTGCAGCTACGAAAATCCTCTCATATCAAAAGTGAGGAAGGAAATAAACGATCGTGGCATGGGCAAAAAGTGCAGATAGCTCCTGCGAAAAGCCTATCGGATAGTCCTTCTGGTTTGTAGCCCTGACACCTAAGCGACAATCGAGGGAGTCTGGAGACATCCAGACACAATGGAATGTCCTAGCGTTGTTGCAGGCGATGAGGGTGGCGTTCGTTTCGGTGAAGCAAGAGGGTGGCGTGGGAATGCCCTCTTAGTGTTGGTAGAAGCTGCAAGCTTGGCTATTCCTCATGCTTTAGATGTATATCATCTATGAGTAGCAAGAAATAGGTAAGTGCATATGCGTAGGATCCTTGAGAGGTGTTTAAAAGTGAAATAATTGTTTGCGAGTCAAAAGATATAGGGTGGATATCAACTCATGCACGATCCAACTGTGGATTAATCTGAACTCCTCAAGATTTAACTGTGTAGCTCAAAAAGGCACCGAGCCTTACTTTGTAATAGAAAACATCATATTTGGATGGTTGATCTTCTAGCCCATTTTTACACAATCCACCACAATGGCAAAACTAAAGTGTGTTAGTCAAAATTTTAGAAAAAAAGAAAGAAGAAAGACAAATGTGTGAAAAATGAGTTTGCAAATGTGGTTTGAAATTGTAAGCGCACTTGTCATTACTACTTATAATTGATTAAGAGTAATGGCTCCCTTGCATAAAATCTTGATAAAGGCCTGAAAGTTTGTTAAGGAGCAAGATGCCCACATTGGAGGTACCCTAAACAATGAGCAAGGGGGAAACAAGCGATGGTAAGAGTGAGCAAGGGGGAACATAATTGGCATTACACATTCTAACCTCTCAAAACAATTATGTATTGTAATGGATATAAAATGCAAGATATAGAAAAGAGACTAGTGACGATCGAGAGAAAGTGAGGTTACTCGTAACACTACATAGACTGTGAAAGCAGTGATATTAATTGTTTGTTGAATATATTACAAGCACGTTAAACTACAATAGAGAAACATCACTTTTGGACACTATAATCTACGAATAGGCATCTTGCACATTGGTGCTCTTTGGTGATCTTCTCATAATGTAGATCTCGAGCCATTTGGCTTGCAACAACCTCCATGTAATCTCACAAAATGCTTATTAATTAAGAGAAAAAGAAATGAAGCTCATTAAATGATTTCAAATATATTCATATGAAACTTTACAGTCAAAGGATACAAACTAATAGATTATCTTAAAAAGCATCTTATAGATCTGAATAGACACTCCTGTTGCCTTAACACACTTTGATCAACAAACAAAAACCACATAAGACATTGCTCTCAACACTAGCGAAAACATTGTCAAGTATTGTCAATTTTTGCGATCAAAACATACTGATGGTCATGCAACAACTTAATCTCAAAGGTGAGATCAATCCAAAGGTACTAAAATGTATAGAAGTTAAAATCCACACAAGATGTGACACGAGCAAGAGGCTGGATGCTCAGTAGTCATCATCATATAGAGAGACAATTGCAAAAACATCCACCTCATCATTCATGAAAAGGGAAGTGCGTGCTCCATGCCCCACTTGTCTCTTCCTCCCATGAAGAAGAGCCACCACATGTGATGAAATGAGTGCATCATCAATGTCCATGGGCACACACATGTGGCCTGAGTTGAGGCAAGCTCAAAGTAGGGGAGCAACATCACCCTAATGCCACACCCCAACTCAAGCACGACCCCACCAAGGCAACAAAAAAGCTCCAAGTAACATGCCACAAAGGTGTGGCTTCTCTATGTGCCACATCTCCAATCACAACCACTTGTGTCTCTTGTCCTACTACTACTAGAAGGCAAGTGATTGTAAATGATCTGATCCAAAGGACTAAGACATAGTGCCTTAAAGAGAGGCTTTCTAAAATCCAAGACCATGGGAGGCTCACATCCATGCCCTTGAACCAAAAATAGCATAGATGTAGAGAAATAAAACACAATACACAAGGCATTTGCATAATGAATTCGTGGAAAATAAAACAGCACAATTTTGAAATAAATGCTATCGCTTTAGCTCTTTAATGTTCTCACCTTAGTCTTGGAGCCCATGAGCTCCATGTTACCATAATGCACATGATGCATGACCAAAACTCGATGCCATATATCCAAACATGACATTAAGACCTATCGCTCTATCCATCTAGTTGTAGGCTTTGTATCAAGGGCACCACTTTAATGCTACCCTACATTGAAACCACTTGTTTTGTTCAATTGAGACCCACTATACAAACTAGCTACTCTGCATGAGAGCTCATAATCAACAATCATTCATTATCACACAGGAAGCTTCTACCATAGAAATGCCATAATGTACATGCTCCTTGGTGAGAGGGTCCCACGAGGGACTAGCCATGGGGCCATAAAGCACACCACCAAATGGAATATCCAAAAGAGCCATAACTCATGGGTTTTCCATTATGGATGTACTCCCTACAGTTAGGACAAAATTCCCTAAATGGATTTAACTAATTCTATGATCCACCATCATGTTGGTGTTCATATGGTGTTTCATAAAACAATTTGTTGATTCACAATTTAAAACCATGAAATCAAACATGATTCTATAGAAACTCTCAGTTTCTAGCCCCATGGGGAGAGTGGCACTAGTGCCAATCCTCCATAATCCATGGGGGAGATTGGCATTAGTATCAGTATTTCAAAATCCATTATGAATTAGTTATGAACATGTTCACATACTATTCACACAAAACAATCAGTTGCCAAGTTACACAGCTAGTAGTTAACAAGAAAGTAATAATTGCCATTAGTAATGAATGCATAAAGAGATACAATGTCTTTAATCAAAACTCATAGTCTACAAATCGTTAGAACAAGGTGGAATGTCGAGGGAAGATACATAACAAATGTTTGGCTTTGCATTGGTATTTCTATTGCCATTGATAAACCTTGCCACATTGCCATATCAAACACACCAACAATGTGCACCATATCCTTCATAGGGATAATAGGTTCCTCTTGGATGGAGTACTTCTTTGGCCTTAGATGAACTCTACATAAATTTTTCTAATTATTGTAAGAGTACTTGTCACGTCCATAATGGAGAATAGTAGTCCCTCTCTTGAGGGAATCATGCACAAATAACCCTAGTCCAACACCTTTAATGGTTGACTCATGCACTTTGAAAGCCACATTTTTGAGCCAAAACACTTTGTTGATAGGGATAGGAAACATGAAATTCAATTGATTATTGATGCAAGCCGTGTATGGAGAGTCATCAATAAGGAATGTCCTTCTAGCATCACATCCAAATGCCTTTGAAATTTTTGCTAAGGGTTTGAACATTGCCTCACCAACCTTTTCGGGCATATTTATCCTCGTATTCTAAGTATAGCACCCTTGCTGAGACCATATCACAAAGAAAGGGAGGCTCTCATTTGCATAATTTTGCAGCTTTCCTACCATCTCGAGTACGTTATGATCCATTGAGTGACCTGCTAGAAATTTCTCGCCTTCCATCTCAATGTTCACTTGAATAATTGTTGACAAGTCTATGATGTAGAGGTGTTACCCTCTCTAACACTAATTCCCCAATCAATATACAACAATGTGGCTTGTGAGAAATTAGGTGTGGCCTTGCCCAACTTGCAACCTCTCCTTTAGCTATGTCTCACAACAACCCTTCAAGCACTAATAAAAGCATCTGCATTAATTTTGTAGTAACTTGCAAGGGCTTCCCATGTTTGATTCTCGAGCAATGGGTGATGTAAGTTGAACTCCTTGATGAGTGCTTCTTTCACTGCTTTCTCTTGCTTAATCTCCATTTCCTATTGAGACATGTCAATGGAGTTCTTTTTTTGGACTTGAAGAAGACAATCTTCATGACTTATTATCTATTTGAAGTGCTTGTACATGGTCATCTTCTAATCCCAACAAACACATCATGTATGTTATTGTAGGATTTTGACCTTCAAGATCACCTTGCTTCACCAAGGTCAAAATCCTAATCCAATTTTTATAAATATCATTACATAACTAACCATGTGACTGCCCTCAGTAGCAAAGTTTGATCCCATTGGTACACTTTAAATTGCTATAAAATTTTGAAAAAATGAAAAGCATCTTTGATTATTCACATCCAAAGCATGTAATAGAGTGAAGAATGGCAATAGTGTCATTCTCCCATTGCAATGTCAAAAATATGACTTGATATTGAGGAGAATGGAACCAATGCTATTCTCCTCAATCATCCATGAGGGAAATGACACTAATACCATTCCTTATTCAAAGTCAGAAAACATACTTGAAAGAAAGAATGCAAAAATCAATGTGTATTACTCACATCCTAACTTTGATGATCTTTATGCCCTTTGACAAGACCCTGGGCTAGTTTCTTAGGTCATCCAAATGCAACCCATTGTACCCTTAAGTGTTGCAAGATATCAATGTAATATGGTTGATTCTTCAACACAGTCTGTGCCTCCAAGTGGGCCATTGAGAATATCTTGCAACTTGTTGCAACTGGTGAATTGACCACAATTCTTGCCTTCCCCCACTGTAGAAACTCTTTTGTTGACTGAAGACTTCTCCTTCTTCTTTAGTTAAGAACATCTTTGAAGCATATATTGAATGCTGACCTGTGAGAATCTAGTAATTATACTCCCTTAACTTATCTTTTTTATCTCTTCCTTGCACATGGGAGTATTTGTGCTTTTGTGGTATGGCATAAGCTAGGCACATGTTTCTGGAGGTCTTGCATTCAAAGCAAATCGCTTCATAAGTTATTGATGTAACTATGGGTCATTGTCCTAGTATAGACATATGGGCTTGGTTCTTTGAAGCAATTCATAGTTGTAAACTAAATGGGAAGTACACCTCAAACTCTAAACTAAATGGGAAGCACTCTGCATACTCCATCAACCCTATCATGCTGGTGTCCTTTTTTTTAAATTTGTTTTGGATTCCCTTGAAGCCAATATTTTTTTCTTGCTTCTAAAATGGTATAACTATTGCTTCAAATGTCTCACCCTCTCCTATAACTTGTGTCCCACCACTACTTGTTTCTACACCTCCACTACCTATTTTGCACCTCCATCATTTCCTCCTCCACTTGTTTTTGTGTCTTTATCTTCTACATCCTATTTATCCCCCATGCTTTTAGTTCCATCTCCACCTTTAGCAACTCTTCCTATAATTTTTTCCTTCTCACCTATCCCTGTATCCTTGCCACTTACCCTTGTATCCTCCCCATGAATCCCTCTATCCTTCTCTTTCATCGACTTACCTACCCTGCCTAGCCCATAGGCTAGACTCACATAGATCACCTTTCTACCATCAACGATCTCATTGATAGACCTCATCTGACATGCAAGTCAGGATCCATCCAGTGTCTCGAGCTCACACATGGCTTCTCCTCATATGGGAGCCTTACAACTTGAGCACCTTGGACCACTGGTGGTTACCAAGAGGGTGGGGCATTGACCATATCTAACACCCCCCCCCCAATGTCCACCTGTAGGTGAACTACCTTCTCGGCCCCATGCCGAGTCTCTGAGGATGACCCTAAAGCTGATCCTTCTTGAGTGCCTTGGTGAAGATATCTACTCCATTTTACTCTGTTGGATAGTAGACCAATCCCACGATCCCGTCCTCGATCAAATCACGCATATAGTGATACTGAATCTCTATATGTTTTGTGCGTGCATGAAACACTAGATTTTTAGCAATGGCCATGCAACTTTGATTGTCGCACCTCAGCACAGTTGCCTCATCCTCTTGCACTCCCATGTGCCATAAGATCCTCCTCCTCAGCCACAGTACTTCATAAGCAACAAAACATGCTACCTTGTACTCAGTGTTGATAAGACATTAGTATCTCTATTGTGGGAAAAGTAATCTCTCCTCCCACCTCATATCCGACGACCCTTGATGATGATGGCTATCATGTGTTTTTTGGCAACAATACATGGAAAATTAGCAAAGGGTCACTTGTGATTGCTAGAGGTTCCAAGCATGGAACATTGTACTCAATGCATGTGTCAGGCATAAGAGATAATGTAATCAATGTGACCGAGCAGCCATCCGTCTCTTTGTGGCATCGTCAGTTGGGACACATGAGTATGACAGGAATGAAGATACTTTTTGGTTTGCAGTATGTTCCCGTGTTTAATTTTTCATATTTTAGCACGTGTGAGCATTGCATGTATGGGAAGCAAACATGGTCTTCACATAAAAAATCTTTGGGCAAGAAGAGGCTTGAACCATTGGAGTTGGTTCACAGTGATGTGTGTGGACCTATGCCTATTGTCTCATTGGGTGGTGCTTCTTACTTTGCTACTTTCATTGATGATGCTACATGGAAAGTGTGGGTCTATCCTCTCCGGAAGAAGAGTGATGTCTTTGATGCATTTCAAAAGTTCTTAACATTTGCTAAAAATCAATCGAGCAAGAAGCTCAAATGCTTATGCACTAATAATGGAGGAGAGTATACCTCTCATGCATTTAAGAATTTTTGTGAGCTACGTGGCATCAAGCGAGAGTTGATTACTCCTGAGAATCCTTCTCAGAATGGGGTTGCTGAGAAGATGAATAGGACTATTCAAGAAAGGAATATAAGCATGCTTTCTAATGCCAGTCTACCTCATGGCTTTTGGGCTGAGTCTATCAAGATAGTAGTACATCTTATCAATAGATCGCCTAGCAAGGCACTAGATGGGAAAGTGCTAGAAGAGTTTTGTCAGGCAAGCCACCATCTTATGGGCATCTTTGTGTATTTGACTGTGAAGCTTATGTTCATATCCATAAGGAAAAACGTAGCAAGCTTGATCCAAAGTCAAGGAAGTGCATTTTTCTTGGATATGGTGATTCAGGCGAGATGGGATACCGATTATGGGATCCAGATGCCAAGAAGATAGTACGCAGCCATGACATTATCTTTAATGAGGACAAGAAGCCAGAAAAGTCTATTGAGATATGCAAAGTGGTGTTTCAAGAGGATGGACAACCACCATATGAGAGGCATGCACAACTTGTTCCACATGATGCAGGGCATGGACAGCCCATAGATCGTGAGGTGGGAGAGCCACATCTAGGTGGACAACCTCAAGTTATGCAAGAAAATCAGTTGGACCAACAAGATGCTCGTGGTGAGCAAGTGTTGAGACGTTCGACTAGAGTCTCACGACCTCCACAGAGATATGATCCATTCTAGATTGTCATGTTGACAAATTGTGGTGAGCCTTCATGCTTTGAGGATGCTATGTCTAGGAAGGACAAGCATAAGTGGGAGAAGGCTATGCAGTCAGAGATGGATTCTTTGATGAAGAATGCTACTTGGGATTTGGTTTATTTGCCCAAAGGAAAGCATGCATTGCCATGCAAATGGGTTTACAAGCTAAAGATGTCTCCAGCAGATGCATTGCCTAAGTATAAGGCAAGAAGGGTATTGACTTTGATGAGATCTTTTCCCAGTGGTGAAGATGACTGTACCCCTCGTATAGTGCTTGCATTGGTTGTGAGAGAGGACATGGAGCTTGTCCAAATGGATGTAAAAACAGATTTTCTACATGGAGATCTTCATGAGAACATCTATATGCAGCAGCCAGAGGAGTTTGTTGTGCAGGGCAAAGAACGGATGGTATGCAAGATTCAAAAAAGTTTTTATGGGTTGAAGCAGGCTCCTAGGGAGTGGTACCATAAGTTTGATGCATTTATGCAATCCCAAGGGTACACACGGAGTGAGACAAATCATTGCCTCTACACAAAGAAGGCATCGGATGGTAGCCTTCTTATTTTGGTTTTATATGTTGATGACATGCTTATTGCTGGGAAATCTACTTTGGATGTTCATGCCTTGAAGAAAAGATTGCATGAGACCTTTGACATGAAGGATTTGGGTGATGCCAGTCACATACTTAGCATGAGGATTGTTCAAGATAGGAACAAGAAACTCCTTCATTTGTCATAGAAAGAATACATTAGCAAGGTACTTGAGCATTTCAATATGGAGAGGGGGAAGTCCATAAGTACTCCGTTGCCTCCATATGTGAAACTCAGCCAAGCGGACAGCCCTAACTCAGATGAGGAGCGGGCTAAAAAGGCAAGGATACCTTATGCATCTGCAGTAGGAAGCTTGATGTATGCCATGGTTGCTACATGTCTAGATATTGCTTTTGTAGTGAGAGCTGTTAGCAGGTATATCACAAATCCTGGCAAGAAGCATTGGGAGGCAGTGAAAGGTATCATGAGATACTTGAATGGTACAAAGAACATGTGCATTTTCTTTGGGAGGAAGGACACATCTGTTGTTGGATATGCAGATGCTAATTTTGCAGGGAATGTAGACACCAGGAGGTTTACTATAGGATATGTTTTCTCATTCAATGGAGGTGCAGTTTCATGGGTCTCTCACTTGTAGCCATGTACGGCTTTGTCTACCACTGAGGCAGAGTATGTTGCAGCCACTTAGGCATGCAAGGAAGCTATATGGCTTACTCATCTAGTGGGAGACTTGAGCATTGCAGGAGAGGTTCTAGTTTTGCACTGTGATAGTCAGAGTGCCATCCAGTTGGCACCAGTTGGCACAGAATCGTGTCTTCCATGCGAAGACAAAGCATATTGATGTGAAGTATCACTTCATCAGAGAGGTGATTGAGGACAAGCGCATCCATCTTGTCAAGGTTCACACAAATGAGAACTCTGCAAATCTTCTTACAAAGAGTCTTTCCTCAAAGCGGTTTGTGGGGGGTGTGAGACGGAGGAGGGAGGGGGCAGGAGGGAGGGAGGGGGAGGAGAAGGTAGGGTGCATGAGGGGGAGGGGGGAGGAGGGAGGGGGAGGGAGGGGGAGGGGGGGAGGGGCCGGGGGGGGGGGGGAAGGGGAGGGAGGGAGATAGGGGGCCAGAGGAGGAAGGAGGTGGGAGGGAAGGGGAGCAAGAAGGGAGGGACAGAGTGCAGGAGGGAGGGGGAGGATGAGAGAGGGGGTGCAAGGGAGGGCGAGGTATGGGGAGGAGGAGAGATGGGAGGAGGAATGGGACGAGGGGGCACAAGGCAACATGAGGAAGGGGGGAGAGGTTAATTGGAAGAGAGGAGCCACTAATTGAGAGGGAGATAAAGATTAATGTTTAAGGGGGGGAGGAAGGGGACAAGGGGGCAAGAGGCAATAGGAGGGAGGGGGGAGAGGTCAATTGGAAGAGAGGAGCCACTAATTGAAAGGGAGAGAAAGATTAACGTTTAAGTTCTTGGAGGGAAAGTTAGGAGTTTAAAATTTTCTATATAAAGAGCTGCTCTTTCTTTCCCCCTTTCATTCTTTCAGTTGTATTTGGGGATAAAACTTTTCACCTAAGGATTGATTCTCCAAAAGATTCATTTCCATGCTCTGTTTAGAGAAGATTTTCACTTAGGGCATGATATTGAAAAAAATCCAAAAATGAAGGTTTAAAAATATAAAAGACTTGAAAATGTAAATAAAGTATAAAAGACTTAAGCCTTATGTTATTAAGGGAGCAGATGGGTCCAACCAGCAACAGAATATATGGTGTAACTGTATACAAATATGAAATAAATATATTGCTTATTTTGACCACAATTTGTGTACTCACTCTTGAATATCTTGCTTATTTTGACCACAAGTTTTGTACTCTCTTGGAGTCCAAGGTTTGTGTGAGGTAACGACGTTGGGGAAGGTGGGGACATGGTGAACGAAGGAGAAGATAAGGAGGGGCATAGGGCGGGACAAGGGGAGTGGTCGAGTGGTAGCAAGGGTGGGGGTGTGGGGATGGGGGAGGGCAACGAGTGTGGGCAAGGCAAGTAGGGGGGAGGGCAACGAGGGGGAGGGTGAAGAGGGTGGTGCGAGGGATTAGAGGGGTTAGGGCAGGGGCGGGGGGCACGATGAAACCCTAAACATAATTAAAAGGGGTGTTGGCCTATATAAAATGTTTTTAAAAACCCTAACTCTCATTATTCAATGACATGAGTGAAGAACACTGCTAGACCCATAGGATGCCGCTTCCACCCTTCCTCCTCTAGCTCCACCAGCTCCATAGCATCTACGCACATGAATCTATCTGGGTCTGATGGCACCTCATCAATCTCTCGTGAGCTTTCCCTCGACTCTCATGATCCCTCCCCCGACTCTCGTGATCCCTCCCCCGACTCTCATGAGCCTGTCCTGTGAGCCCATTCCCTAGTCTCATGAGCCTTCTCCTCCTCCCAAGTCTCATGAGCCCACTCCCAAGTCCCAAGAGCATGAGCCTTCCCCTCCCCATGAGAGCACTTGCCTGATCGAGAAAAATGTATTTGAGAACCTCCCTTCCCCTCGGCCTTCCCCTCCCCATGAGAGGACTCCCCCGCATGAGCAAAACGTATTCGATAACCTTCCTGATATAGAGAGGCTTTCGGATGGGGGCCAACAAACTGCTAGAAAGAGCATAATCTTCCCTCTCCTGGTGATAGAGCCCATCGTGAAAATGGTACTTGTGCCCATAAAGAGGGTAAAGCAGACGTCGAGGAAGCCCCATCCCAAAGAAGGACAAAGCTCAAGACATCCACGAGAGGGGGATTCAGAGTAGGATCAACGCAAAGAAGAGCAGTGCAAGAAATTCAAGGCAGACAGGAGGCCGTGGAACCAAGTTCAGGTACCTGTAAGGCCTCCACCAAGAGTCAAGAAGCCATACAAAGAAAAGTCAGGAGCACGGGCCCTAAGGGAGATCAGATAGATGCAAAATACCACCGACAACCTGATCCCGCAGGCTCCCTTCCAACGTGTGGTATAGGAGATAGCACAGGGGTACAAGGATGATGTGCGATTTAGCACAAGGTTTATGGGGTGCTCCAGGAGCTACGGAGCAAGTGACCACTACTCTGCTCAAGGATGCCAACTTGTGTGCCATCCATGCAAAGTGCATCACGGTCATGGACAATGACATGGCTCTGGCGAAGCGGCTATACAAAGTGACCCAAGCTTGAAGCCCTAGATTCTCTTGAAGCCCACCCTTAAGACTTAGACTACCCCCTGCCCTTGAAGGCACTATCTTGTATCTGAGGCCCAAAGGCCAATGTTTTTTAATAAAATATATCCACATTCTCTACACTATCGCATTGTTGTGAATTCTCCATGTTTATGACTAAAATTACTATTCATTTTAATGTAATTTTTGAATTCTATCAAATCCTGGAGGAATTTCACCGTGGTGCAAAAGGGAAAAGTGTCCGGACATCGCCATGAGCCTACAATGCATAAAGCCTGCCACGGCACGAATTTGGGCATGCTAGACTTGCCAGAATGCCCAAATTTGTGCCATGGAGGGCTTTAGGCATTCTAGGCTCCTCGCCTTTACACTATCATCATTGCAATCTAGTGTCCTGTCCACAAGGCGCCCAAATTGCATGAGAACACGGTGTGTTTGGGGCCGGTGGTAGTCTGTCCATCGCATGCATTATGAATTATTAGCGTTGGAAGCTGATTCCACTTCTTCTCTACTGTTGAGTGGTTTCTCCTCTTATTGTTTGCCTACACCATGTATGGCATTACTTTCAAGGTTGCAGGCCATCTTGCTTCCCTTGTGAGAAATGTCGCAGCTACTCCCAGCATGCACTACTTGGCTAGTCTCCACAAATACAGACAAGAAAGATGCGGGACAGTCCTGCAGGAAAGCGAATGGAGATACAATGATATTTTTTCTAAAGCCAATGGCTTTGTGCATGGGATTACGTATGCCTACAATCGGCACCACAACCTCGTGATTCGGCCTGATGATGTATGGTTGGCGATAGTGACTCAATTCAAACTTTACATGAATGAAAATGCAGAGGCCATGAGGTCCATGTTTGTGGAGCACCAGGGGAAGATGGAGCTCATAGTTAGAGGTTGTGGAACATTATTGTCAGCTGACTATGGCAATTTGGCACAGCAAATGTTCGGACAGCTAAAGGAAAATGTCAAGGACCCTAGCATCTGTGATTGGATTCTTCCCAATTTCTCCACCATGACAGATGACGACACTATCGTCAGGAGTGTGGCCATGATGGCAACAATGAAGAATTATTTCAACTACAAGTTTCAATTCGACTATGGGATCCCTCAAGTCACTCTCGCAGGCAGCATACAAGATTGGGAAGCTATTCATAGTCGTATAGAAAAACTTAAGAATTACGGCACAGTTTGCTCTAAGTGGGCTGACATGCTTGAGAGGATTACAGCGTAGCTTCTACAAACCAGCAAGGGAAATATTGACCTCAACTTTTGGAGCCAAATCTGCCACTATAGTAGCTTTGGCTTTGGTGATACATATTTGACAGAATGGGTTTCAGTCTTCTGTGTGTTCAATGGGAAGGATAACTGGCAAGCAGGCAACTTTTGGCATGGAAGCATTTAGAATTTCCATGAATACACACTCAAGACATACCTCTTGGCTACCTTACAGTGGATGTGTTAGTTGATGAATATAAAACCCTTATGTTTTGTGGTCACAAGGGTTATGGCATTGTGGACGAGAGGAAGGGAATTGCTCCCAAGCTCTCATGGGCAATTGCTCTCAAGGAGCAATCCAATGGGGAAAGCTCCAAGTAGAAAAAGGGTTGTTCCTGGCCGATGAGCAACCTTAATAGTAGCCATACCACCATAGAATAGGCAGGCAGTGGAACAATACAACCTATAAGCGAATAGTGAGAGTGCAGCTAGTACAGATGGAGTTTTTTGCTATTCTCGTTGGAGTTTTTTGTTATTCTCCTGTTATTTTATAGAGTATTTTGCGATTCTCCTCCGTCTATATGGAGCAACAAGCTGGAGTCCCTTCACTTCTCTATTTTGGTAAATAATTCAGACCTACTTCCTTTTGAGGTTCACACCATCCATGTGTCCTATCAGCGGAGGGGGAGGGGGAGGGGGAGGAGGCTGGGGAAAAAGCAGCTCAGACTCCTCAGGGGCGGTTGGCGGTGGAGAAGGAGGAGGTTAGACAATAAGCTTGCATCGAGAATGGATGCCATATCTTGGTTTGAGATCGAACAAGTAAACAAGTGCAGGCTTCTGCATATTGCTATTTGCAACAACAAGACTAAGTGCCTAACATCATTAGTGGATTATGCACAATTTTGGATCGGTTGAGAACCCTAGCATGTGCATCTTAGACTATCACAGTATATCAACAACACAGATTTGGTCATCCTGCCCCAAGTAACTTTTAGGAGATCGGAGATGCCTGGCGCAAGCCATAGAGCATCCTTCACATTTTGTAGTTCACCCAATTGTTTAGATACTACCCTCACACGTTTCCAATGACTAGTATTATTTAGCATTGAAGCTTCTACTGTAGTCCTCTCTGCTGCATGTTGAAACCTCTACTTCCAAATGTAATCTTTAACCTATTAACCATGGATAGCAGGAGGGAAAAAAAATGAGGACATGTGGCAGCTTGGAAGAGAAGAGCATGCCACATGTCACAAAGAAGGAGCTCTTGGATGGAGGCTTGAAGAGGGGAGGAGGTGGAAAGAAAAGAGGTAAGCTTTGAGTGGGGAGGAGGTGGAAAAACAAGAGGCAACTTTGGGAGGAAGGAGGAGATAGAAGGTCAATGGAATGGAGGAGATGGAAGTTTAATTTTAGGAGGAAGGAGGAGATAGAAGGTCAATGGATGAAAGGTTTCTAAGCCATGGGACTTCACCAAAATTTCAAAAGCCAATCCAAGTACGCAAGGTGAATTGATTAGCAATTTAAGAATTGATCAATGGATACCAAAAGCAGCTTTGAGTGCTTAAACCATGCATTTGTTTAGGCCTTGGCCATTTCTTAACTTTTTGGTTGATCCGTTTCCTTAATACCAGCAAAGCAAACAAATGAGAGCTCCATTGATCTAGATAAAGGAAGCAAATTGGATTCGTAAATCTAGCATTGATTAAAGAAGCCATCACAAAATCATTCAATATCTAGGGGAGAAGGAGGCCTACCGTGCGGCATTTAATTCACAAACCACCATAGCTGGATTCCTTAAAACTTTTGTGCTGGACTAATAGTATAATCTGTAGAAGAATAGAATCGCATTTAAAGATGGAGCTAAATGGAATGATTATATTGTGTACCTTTGTACAAAGTGCTTCATGCGCTCCACCCAATGTTGAGATGTGGTGACCACAAATTGGATTTCTTTAGCCACTTGCGTTACTCTTAAACCATAGCGAGTTATAAGATCATTCACATCAGAAACTGATCGAACGTACTTCCCTGAAGAAATGCTTTCTGTTGGCCTAGCTGAGGGAAGATCCACCTTCAAATGGTGAGTGGTTTAGGATGGTCATGTATCTTTGCCCATGCAAAGCACAGGTCCAGTACTCGTCCAAATAATTTAGCATTAGAACAATAGCAGTCATCCCACCATATTCCTACTCAACCTCTTTAGTCGAAAAGAAGCCTGAGGAGCTACATGAAGAGGCAGTAACCAAGAGCACCAACAGCAGCTTTTGGAGTCTGACATGTGCGCGAATCAACAACTGTAGCTAATTGAGCTATGGTGAAATTTTTAGGAGGGGCTCCAATTTTATAGTTTTTTGAGGTGGTCTACTCGTACATTCTGTTGTCTATACATGGATTATTGATCAATACAGAAGTAAAGCACTATCTACTTGCAAGGGAACTCTTTTGTGTGCATGGCAAACCTCATGCTAACAATGGTAGATAACCATAAGCCAACATAGAAGTCGGAGGCAGAGTGATACATCAAGGACTCACTCGTAGACGTGTTGCATGTTGCAATCTAGCAAATCAAAACTTTTTCTATGGATGGTTCTTGTTGAGTATATATACTTAGCTAGCTTAGAAGTAGTGAATGGCCTCCTTTTCATGGAATTTTTTTTAATGTAATTAATGTTTTAATTAGACATTGTTGGCACGTTGTGTCAATCTCGTGTCAATCCCATAGCAAATAAGCGGAGCGAATCAGGTGACCAAAGTGGAGGATTACCAAAAAGCGAGCGAAGAAAAGCGAGCGAGGCCAAATAAGCGAGCATGGACAAACAACAATGCAAGGTGTTATTTGTTTAGTAACAACCACATCATATTCATCCAGGACAGCCAATTACCACAATTTATGCTCCAAGAAAGCTTAACCACTCGCCTGCATCTTGGCTAGCATGTTTCCAGAAGTACATGTTCAAATCATGTTTCCTTTGCTGTGAAAAAGTAATGATAAAATAAAATATTGAATGCTTTCAATAATGAGAATAGTAACATATTACATTAACTGCTCTTCATGTTGTCAGAAGTCACCTTTTTTCTAAAAGTTATTAACTCCATAGCACAAAAAGCATATGTCATACAAAAAAAAATTGATAGAAAAATTTGATGCTTCAAAATATCTTCCAACCCTTGGAATGATTGTACAAAATGTTTTTTTGTGCATTGCCAAAACATGGAAGCACACCTATGTATATCATCCGCTTCCAAAGGAAATATAAAAAAGGGACATCTAGGCTGCCTGCTAAATGCTTCATGGGTTTCTTCCACCTTCAAAAAATACAACTTAGTGCAGCATCATGCAAGGAAGCACACCTACATATATTATCCGATTTTGAAGGAATTGCAAAAAAAGGGCATCCAAGCCATACACTACATACTTGATGGGTTTCTTCTACCACCCAGAGCTTGAAACAATTCAACTTTTGTCAATGCAGCCTGATGCATAAACTGATGCACCATTTCAGTTAAGCCCAAGACAACAATAAACACGAAGTATATGTGCTTGCAAGGCATGTAGGGGCTTTTTCTTGCTTCCCTTTCTGTGAAATCAAGACATGTGCAACGTGGAAACTCTGAAATCAAGACACTATATGTTAGCCCCTTAGACATTGATCCTGTTGTACGAACATGGAATACATGCACCTCATGTGGAATAATGATGTTCTCTCTCACCACCTCCCCATTTTCTGTAACTGCCTTGTGTATCCTTTCGTTAAAATCTTTATTCAACTTACTTCTCCATGAAACAAGCTTTCCATCATGATGAGAAGGGCGCACATGGGCATTGATTAGTGCCCCACATCGTCTCTGACTCTCTGCCAAGTAGCCAAAGCACGTGACAACGCTATGTGGTTCAGTTCTCCTGATCGCCCAATTGGCTTCATGAATATCTATCTCTCTACAAACCACGTCCTGTGATGGACTTTTAAAATCAATTTGTCTTCTTTTTCCTATCACTCTCCTTGTTGTCACTGTCATGTATTCTGGTCAATGACTATCATTTGCATGGACCGATGTTGAACAATTTGAACCCCTCTTTCTTCTTATGCTCACCGATTCTGTTATTGGCCTATTCATCTCAAGAGATTGTATCCCACCCTCTTCAATCACTATGTGTGATAAATCCACAAGCCTATTTCTGTCCCCTTTACCAGACCCACTACCATCAAGTATTCTTCACCGGAGAGCATCCAAATTTGGTCCTGTACCCAAGTGTCTTCCATTCATAAAGGCATTGTAGTGGGCACTTTGAAGGACACTCATTGCAAGATCTGCTGCACAAGCATCATACAATGTTATGTGTTTTGCATATCCATGTGCTGCTCTCATGCTAGAATGTTTTGTCTATGAAAGGTTCACTGTAGGAACAAATCCAAAGTGCTCTTCTTGCTGCAAGAACATTCCCCCCCACTGGTTGACTCTAATATCCCACCAAGCAAGCCACGTATGCAATGTTGGTAGCTCACCCTCCTTCACATGAATTGGGGACCAATACAAATTCAATGTTTGTTTGCATTGGTTTGCAGAAGTTGAAGTTGTTGCCTCTCTCCACTTCCGACATAGAAGTTTATGCTCCTCCTGAAATTGTGGCTTAATGCATCGTTTGGTGTGCTCAACCATGCTCATCTCCCAATGGAAAACACAAGTTCTTTCTCTACCATCCATCACATTTTCCGGTCCCCCATTGTAAACAGTGCGGACAGCCAGCCAATTTGCTCCTCCTCCATCTGCCATGAATCCACGGAATTCAGGTTTTTTAAAACCATTCTTCTCCATTGTATTGTTCAGTAGCTCCCAAAATCGAACTTGAGCATGGTTATCCTCCACCTTGAATTCACATATTGCTATAGTTAATAGTTCCCTTATGAATGGGTCATACACATGAGCACCCATTGTTGACCATCCCCTCACTCGATGCACATGGTCAAAATGAACCCATTGTGATCCCAAGCTGCCACCAGGCTGCATGCGATTCACTAGATCAACTCCTAATCCTGGACCAATGGTCAACATTTTGAAGATATGTGGTTGTTGTTCATCTTGCAATTGTTCAGGAAATAGGATACTTTGTAGGTATGGATATTTGCATCTCCTCTTTAAATCAAACATTGAATCCATTCCACCATCCCCTCCTCTAGCCTCACTTCTTGCGCTCTGCACCACTCTCTAAAGCCTCCTTCTCTGGGTCATTGGTGTAATGGTTTCAAGCACTTCTTCAAACTTTTGATCATTTAGCGGCTCCACAACAACCCCATCCTTTGCTAGCATCATCTCCATCACAAGGTCTTGTGCCACAGACACCTTGATATTTTTGCAAGAGGAATTTCCATTCAACCTTGCACGCATTGAAATGAGATCATCTACTTGCATTTCCTTTGCTCGACTTCGACCTTTTTCAACTGGATGGTCATGGAAACCCACATGCACTGCGCATCTCGTTGTCTTCACTCGTTCATGGGGAAATCAATAATATATAATAGCACTGCATAGGTAAACACACTCTGGTATTGCATCACAATGCTTGCACATAAGTGACCCTAAGGCTGGATCAATGGGACCAGGTAGAGGAGGTCTCCTAAGCTTTCCTTTCCGTTGTGTATCATTTAAAACTCCCATTCGTTCAAGGAAAGGACAATCCAAATTACAACATCTCAAATAACCTGAACATCTACTCATTCTCACAACACCATTGAAGCAGTCTTGTGAACATGTGGAATATTTTGTCCAAACATGACCATCAGCATTCTGTTCCACTCCAGACATTGGTGAACCCTTCGGCATAGGTGGAAGTTCGAAGACAATATATCCATCATAAGTTAGAGGAAGCTCAGTAACCTTCTCCACTCGAACTGCAGATTTGAGTGCAACATGAAGAGAACTATTCAAAGGCATCCTCTCTCTTAGTGAAACCACAATATTTAGTTCATGATTCATAAAGTCACCATGAGAACCTCTTTTATAGGGCATGTGAACTCTTAAGGCTGATTGTTGGCTACCACTAATCTTGAACCCTTTCTGACCATCCTCTAAGTTTACCACTGGAAGTACAATGGCAAGCTCATCTATTCTGATTTCTTGATGTAGCTCAATGTCCTCGTTCTCAATGTGAAAGTGTTCCTTAAGCTCCACCAATGAAACCTCCAGGAAAGGAGTGTCAAAACGAATGGTCAATGATTCGTGTTCTCCAAAGTGAATGAAAACTGAGAAAGGCATGATTCAAATGCTAGAGCCAAGATGTAGCACCAGACGACACCAACCAAAGAACAAGAGAAAAGCTAGCTACACAAAGTGTCCGGAAGCAGGGAGGCAAAAGAAGAAATGGCATAGATGTGTTGGAGACCGAAGAGAATGGAGCAAAGAGAAGTGTTGAAAGAGCCACTGAGAGGGATTATGGGAGAGAAGAGAAGAAGCAAGTTCGTCTCTGTAAGTGTGAAATGCAAATGGATGTCACTATTAGCATCCAAGGTGGTCGTTTAACTGCAAGTCTTTATTGAACAAGATGTGTTTATTTGTTTAGAATAATGGTAATCTTTGAACAAGATGCCTTCATGCATATAGTAACTTGAATGACGCCTCCATGCATTTCATTCAGTAAGGGTGTACATTTAATATAAATGAATAAAAAGAGAAGTAACTTTCAAATTTATATAATTAAAATACTAAAATATCAAGAAAAAAATTAAAGATTTATAATTACTATATTTTACTAGTAATAGTTAGAATGAGTAGTATCTTCAAATCCATATCTAAAATGAAAACTATCAAAACGTGTTAGTTTACTTCACATTTGCATGAACGAGCAATATTACTATTTCCATCATGAGTCATTACAAGGTGTTCTCCTCACTATTACAAGGGTTATGCGGTTTCTGGCGTTACCCATACCCACGTCTTCTCCTACCATCTAATAATGATCAGGCCTGCAAAATCTGATAAAATCGTTTCTCTAAAGGCTAGGCCTGCCATCGACTGAGCGTTGGGCGGGGTGACAGGTCCATTGGAATTCGAGAGGAGTAAATGCTGATGAAACTGATGGAAAAAATTGGCTCATAAAAGAAGAGGAAGATCTCAAGAAGCACGCTCCAGCATCCACATTCTAAAGTCTAGTTGGTAGCTGGTTGATAATGGAAACATAAACCCGTAAGGCCACTCCACTCAATTGCTTTTCAATTGCTCCTTTTCGAGGAGAGCCATTCCTTGTCTGAACGGCGCGAAAAGGAGTCGACGATTCTTTCACAGAGGCTAAACTTTCTATCCAACGATCATTTTTGGGGCATCACGTTCTTCGGTGAAGTTGGACCTCAAGATGCCCATCGGTGATCAATCACGAACAAGATCATACGTGTTAATCTGACCGCGAAGCGAAGTGATATTTGGAAGCGATAGTTAGGAAACCGATGCGAATCCTTCAATATTCTTTCGAAGCAAAGCGAAGCGATATTCTTCTGGCGCTGTTAGGAAACCAATGCGAATCCTAAACACAATCCTAAACGCCAGGCTTTCGGCTTGTTGGAGCTTGTTCTCGCCATCTCTGGGCTATGTCCTACACCACACCACTCATTTAAATTTTGGGCAATAGCCATCTGTTGCATGTGCAACTGGTTATTAGCTACACGTAATCGTGAGCCGTGCACCTACAAAACTTCGGCATTGTCATGTGCCTATTTTAAAGCAACTCAACACTCCTCGTATTAGTGCCCCCTTTGAAAGAAATGCACTGAAATGTTTGGCTGCAAACAATTCACTACCACTCGTTACAGGGTCTAAAATGTTTGGAAACATACTACATGTACTATACGGTAAAATAGGGCAATTTCGGAATGTGGATTCGAATTGAAGGTTGACACGAAAGTGTTAACCTCTCTCTTAAGCAACTGCTTCAACATATTCTCTCCAGTTCAAAAAAAGTTTGTGCACTGTTGGAATGCGTCAACGTTAACTGACAATGTATATACACAGATAGAGTCGGCCAGTGGCAATTAAAGACCAACAAGCCAACTCATACAAGTGTGAGGCTTCCTGGCAGAGGAATGGTAATAGGAGGGGATGATTCGCCTTTACTACCTCTGTAGAGATCTTCATTCTTGGTGCTTGTTCAACCAACGTGCGATTCTTCCCCGATATTATCCTCGCATGGCTCTATGTCTTTCGTTTTCCATATTTCATGAATCGAAAAACATTCTTGGGCTGAAATGTCAATAATTAGGATGGCGTTCAACACTTCTCTTGGCCTCTGTCCGATCGTACAAGTGATATGGTCACTTGTTATCCTGATTTCCTGATTTCCTGGGAAAGATCTAGTAGTTTATTATTGAGCACCTCCAAAGCTGATATGGTCACCAACTCATTAAAGCAAACATTCAATGGAGTCTCACCATTCCCGCCATATGGGATGAGCGAGCTAAGCTAAGCATGATAAGCTTTGTTGAAAAATCCGATTTTGTAAAGGGTCCGAAGTGTCAAAAATATGCTCATCCTACATCCGCTTATTGTTTGAAGCTATCCCAGAACACTCCACGTTAAGGAAATAAGTTCTTAGTGGTAGATGTTGGAGGTGGGACTACTAATTTAGCGGTGCACTGTAAGTAGAGTAACAAGCTCATAAAGTAGGGTATTCCGCAAGAAGATCGAGCTACAATGATGGCAAAGCGGGCTATATTCGATTGTGAAACTGCTCCCATTCGTTGTATGCAAAGAAGTTGAGCGAGAGTATCGTAGCAGACGACGCGGTAAAAGCGAGACTCTCAATAGAAGATTAGGCAACGATGTAAACTGCAAGGGCTGCAACGAACACTCTTGCACAACGATGTAAAAACCGAAGGATGTCGCTCGACTCTCTCCTAGACACAATTCCTGATCTCTCTTGCGCTCGACTCTCTCCTAGACACCAAAACTCTCAGTGCAATCAGTTCGAGCATGGTTCCTCCCTACAATATACAATTGTTCTATAATAATATATAAGCTCAATTGTTCTTTGCTAGATCCTCACTTCTCTCTCGCTCTCTCTCACTCGCTTGATCTCCTACTCTAAGTCTCTCTCGCTCTAAGTCTCTCTCGCTCTGAGTCTCACTCTAAGTCTCTCTCACGTACCTTTTGCCCGTTGCCGACTCCACTGCTACTCCATTTACTCTTGTCTCAGTAACATGGCTCGTTTTGTCTCCTCACGGCCTCCTCACCACCTCCACCGCCTCCTGACCGCCTCCTCACCGCTTCACTGCCTCACCGCCTCCATCCTTCCTTCCTTCCATCGTCATTCCGTCCATAGCTCTCACCTCATCGTCTCCTCCATCTTCCTATCTTTCTCTTCGCCACCTTTCCTCTTTGCCACCTCGTTTCTCTTCTTCCTTCACTCCCTTCTCCTCACCATGATATCATAGTATCTCTCGTTGCTCTTGTGCCAAAGCTTTCGTTTCACGTTGATGGACCTCCTTCGTAACAAGGTGCACTGGTTATTCTTTTGTGGCTTTACTCCACGTAGGGCGGCTTCGTCCTCCGAGAACCCTTGTTTTGCTTCCTAGCCTCAACGACAGTTTCTTCTCTGAATGGCATTCAAGGCGCGAGCTCCGCTGGCGGTGTGACCATGGGAGTGGATGGGAACTTACAAGGCAAGCTGTTTCACCGATTGTAGCGATGGTTTCCTCGTCTGCAGGAGCACGTGCCAAAAGAGCTGAGGCTTATCTCACGATGCCATTTCCATTTGCAAAAGAGCAGGAGAGATAGAGAGATCGACTGCTCCTCACCGCCTCCTCCTCACCACCTCACTGCCTTGGCTCCTCACCTCCTCACTGCCTCCAATCCTCACCTCCTCACCGCAAATCCTGACCGCCAATCCTCATTGACAAGTCGACCTCATTGAAGGTTGGAATCCTTATCGTGTTAGAGATTCCATTCCTGCCCTCTCTTGGATGTGGTGGCAGTTGGACTGCCTGGGGCAGCAAGCGCTGCCTCTTTTGCTGCCCCAGGCAGTCCAACTGCCACCATAACATTTGAACTGTGGGAAGTGTGGGAAGGCATACACACCATAGCCTGGGGCAGCAAAAGAGCGCGCTACCTCTTTTGCTGCCCCAGGCTATGGGATGTACGCCTTTCTATATAGTCTAATTAATCTGCATTTTGGCATCGGATTTTATCTCCTCGAGCTCTTCACGACTTTTGCTTGCTCCATTTTGTTTCGTTACTCCATTTTGCTTGCGTTGCTCGGTGGTTGTTGCTTAGGACTCGATGGTATTCACAGGTTTTTTGTTGACTTGGTTGTGTAGCAGCCCGAGGTATCATTTCATTTCATAGGACTTGCCGTCAAAAATTTGTGCCCATATTCTACAAACCATATATACGAGGCATGTATGTGGTTGCTAGAGTTACCCAGAGTCATGCAAGGGAGGGGAACTTAGACTGTGGAGGGCAGTAAAAGAGGCAGCGCCTTGTTGCCCCAGGCAGTCCAAGACCCTCTCCCATGTGAGGCATTCAAGTGATATTCAACTCTTGAACGGATGAAAGAAGTTTACAAAACAAATGAGCGAGTGCAAGTCCAATGTTCAAGTGTAGAGATAAGAGGAAAATTTTTAGAAAACCTTGTAGACTATCGGCATCTAGGTAGCATTTCGAAGACAATCCTATTTATGCTCTAGAATTGCATGAGAGACCAAAAGAGACAGCGCGTTAACGCATTGCCTATTTTGGTCCCTCGGGCAGTCCAATAGTCCCCTCCTTGCATAGCGATCAAAAGACCATGTGACCTATCCCTCCAAGAGTCCAATAGCATTCCAAAGACCATAAGACCTGTATACCAAAGCATACTTGGAGACAAAAGATGAAATGGTCGAAGCAACCTCTTGTGAGTATTGATACATGGAGGATTGAGTAGAAAAGCCTTGCTGAAAAGCCTTCATGAAAGACAGCTTGAGATGCCAAAAAGGACAGCGCGTTAACGCGCTGTCCTTTTTCGCTTCTCAAGGTGTCTTTTCATGAGGGTAAGGAGTAGGCATAGAAGTGCATATTTGCCACTGCAATTCCATATATCCAAGTGTATAGATACCACTTCAAGTTTATATACTATGTGCATTGGAGATGAAACTTTTTCTTTTAGGACACAAGTGGGTGAATGTTCCCTAAACTGGAAATCAATTGCATTGGTAGATACATGTATTTTTGTCTAGATATGTAAAATGATATTTATTCATAAGTGCGAGTTTACACACCTTTGCATTCATATATCTCAGCAGTTTGAGATATTTGTTTGAAGCTTTTTCCTTATGAGGTGTACACACTTCATTATCTGTTTGGGGCTTTGCCCTCATGATATGTATTGCATATGTTTTCATAAACAAAACCTTTATCATATATATATATGTGAAAAAGCTCTCATGTTTTTTTGAGCATATGGAAAGATTTGAGAAGACCTTTGAACCTGCCGTAGGTTATACTCTATCTGTTGTTACATGTTGTTTCTTGTTTTTAGTTTTGGTTTTTATTGAAAAGGTTTTGAGAACTATGATTGGAAAAATGCCTTGTTTTTTGTCTTTTCAGGATGACAGGAAAAAAAGCAGAAAAGTTCAAGTGGCACATTCTACAAAGGTGACAAGAGGAACAAAAGTAGATCACAATGTTGAATCATCAGTAGGTGGAACCGAAGAGCAAGAAAGTGTGGTGGGTCTAGAGGTTGAAGTATCATCAACTCAAAGAGATGAAGGTCCAAGAGTGGAGGAGGATGAGTTGGATGATAGTGAAGTTCAGGTGGAAGGAGGAGGTGATGTGATTGGCAAATGTAGGATGCTTGATTCAAACCAGTGTCCTCGCATTCCCTTGTGTAGGTTGATACCTTATGCAAGAGTGAGAGGACTTCATGATGATGTATCTTCACTCAAAAGTACATTTCAAGTGGAGGGCTATCTCCAAGAGAAAGGGTCTTTCATTGTATCTGTCTGCAAGAGTGATGGAGGGGAGATAGTTGTGACAGATGATATGAGGAAGAGTTGGTCTCCCACCTGGAAAGAGGTGGATGAGGAGTTTGAGAAAGATGTGATGTCTAACACTAACTTTCATTTTATGTCGCAAAAGATGTTATTTGTTTGGGAGGGCAATCATAGGACCACTGCATGGATGAGTGTTATCAAGGAAATCTTTCCTACAAATAAGAAAAGACATGTACGAGTGGTATGCACAATAATTGACCCAAGGAAAATTAGTGAGATTGCTCTCTTGGCAGGGCTACAACAAATGAATTCATAAGTACATGGACTCTTTGAATCTTCTCCACATTTGTGTTTTATGCTACTTTGCATTTATTGATTGGGTTGTGTACTTTACTGTTTGTTTTCTAGCATGAATGAACATGCCATTATCAAACCCAGTCTAAGGGACATACTCATAAATGCACACAACATTTGTGAGTGTGACTCTATGGTGTTTATGAAAACATTGTCTTCGAGTGAGATCAAATCAATAGAGAATTAGAGGGCTCAAGAGAGTAAAGGGAAGAAGCCATGGTTTCCATTGACAAGAGGTTATCTGGCAAGGCTTGTCTTCCAGGTAGAATGTTGCATTTGTATTGATGCTTACTTCTTTATCACTCCTTTGCTTTCTCTAATTGGAACTTATGTATGTAGGTTGAGTACAATAAAGAGCTTAAAAAAGCAATGGACAAAATATCTACAAAGCTACCTTTAGATCAAAGGGGAGAGGCAGAAGGAAAGCAGCGTACCATAATTCAAAAGAGAATTGCTGATAGGATGGGAAAGGTGTGAATTGAATTTTCTATACTTTGTTGCATTTATTTTGAAGTTAAGTGACTGACATGTCATCTTTGGATAGGTGTTGAATTGTATAGATCCTGGTCTTGGAGAGGCTTGGTTGGAAAAGTTGTTTGCCTTGCGCTTTGATGGTGCGAACTCTTGCATGACATTGGAGAAGCTCCAACTCATTGCAAAGTCTGATTTGAGATTAGAAAAAAAAAATATTTTCCTTTCTTTATTAGAAGCCACTAAACCTATGCGAGACATGTACTTCATGCCTGTGGGCGGCTGTTGTGCAACAACTGTTGTTAGGGGATTGAAGTCTTTGTGTTGTGGTTTAATAGTTCGTTGGCAAACATCACAGCCTTTTACATATTCATAGGCATCTGCCCACAGTGTTGGCCACCAGTAGCCTGCGAGGAGAACTTTTCTTGCTGTGGCTTCCCCTTGGAAGTGTCCTCCTACAATGCCTTCATGGACTTCACTCAGGATTGGCAGGATCTCATGAGGCATTACACATCTTCTTAATGTAAAGAATGAGGGAGAGAGATAGGAGACTCAAGTGCAGCTTTCTTCACAACACACAAAAGAGAGAGGACACAAGGTTGGAGGGTGAAGCCTTTCTTCACTTTTGCACACAACAACAATACAATAGAAGAGGGAAATACCCTATATACTGGAGGGGAGAAAACATATGTTTGTGGTGCTAAGATCAAAGGAAACAAAGATGGAGAGCAAGGGTGGAAAAAAAGATGGACTATCTGAGTTAGACATGGCTGCCCATAGGGTGGTTTATAGGTATGTTGTCAATTGATTCGAAGGTTCATTTTTCATTTGTCTATTTTTGTGCTATTGATTCATGTAATTACACAATCATTGATGGTTGTTCCACTTGATTTCTTGACCTTTTGATGGTTTGGGACATCCAATTTTTTTGTGTTTCTTGGTTGATAGATATCTCTCCCACTTGGCAATAGAGACAAGGATCTCTGACATTCCAAATTTGTGCAAGAGTTGGGTGGAGATTGGTCATGCTGCATGCATGTATCCACCTGGCATGCACCATCTCTCTCAATGGGAATTAGCACATTGTCCCTGGTGGATAGATTTTCCTAAAGGACAAGTACTGGTGCGAGAAAGAGACTTGTACAATACTTATGCTTCACAAAAAGCCAATGAAGCAAGTAAGGACAAAGTGGAGGGAAGCTCAAGGAGAGATAAGAAAGAGAAAGAGAAACAAGAACATCCTATAGAAAAAGGTAAGGAAGATACAATATGATTGTTTGTTGATGTTGTCTTCAATTTGTTTTGACATTGCATTAATAAGTTTATGATTGTTCTCTTTCTAGATGAGGGACCATCTAGTCCTATGCAGCATGAAATGGATCACATAGAGAGTGCAGGTAAGGGTGTTGTTGTGTTCTGTATATGTAGTTGTTCCTTTAACACTAGTTTTACTTGTAATTAATTTGCTTTTGCATATAGGTGGAGAATCAATCTCGGGACTTGTGAAGCAATACGTGTTCCATCGATCACAGTCACCTGACATTTCCTTGGCCCGTGGCATCACACCTTTGTTTGCTTGTACAGTTGGAGATTACATTGCAATGGGCAAAGACTTTGCCGACTCTAAAAGAAATGATAAGTATGCTATTTTGCATGAGTTTTTTATTACAGTGGCTAGTCGAGATCAGGACTACAAGAGGATGGGTAAGAAGGTGAAGTGGGCTTCAGATTTTATATTGCTCGATTTTCCATCTGGCTATCCACTTGATGAGAGAGGATCCACTCCTACTTGGAATGTCTTGCTTGAGGACCATGTGCGGCATGGGCTTGTAGTTGCATCAGCTTCTTTGTCTGATAGTGGTTGGTTGGCATGCATATGTCCTTTGGCAGGTAAGGCACAATACCACAATTGACATTTCACATTTTTTGTTTCCATTCTACTAGTTTTAAATAAAATTAATTGCTTGTAGGACAATGTATTAGTTGGATGGAACGGTTTGCATATGTCCAGGGCTTGGAGGTTGTCAGACGTGTGATCATTCATGACAAGTTTCCATATGGATTTTGTAGAGAACATGATAAAAGTGTTAAGGTAAGCTACCATTCCATGCATTCTATGTTTGCATTCCATGATAAAAGTGTCTTTGACAAATGTCTCCTCGTTAGTCCTATGCATGCTATGTTTGGAAGGATAAGTCCTATGCATGCTATCTTTGCCATCTTTCATGCTATAATGCTTGCTAGTTGAAGTCAATATACTATACATGTTTTTCTCCATGTGATTTCCAGATGCAATCTTCAGTATTAGCTCTAATACGTAGAGCAAAGAAGAATCCAATAGTTTTTTGGGAGGAGAGCTTTCCACTTTTCCAACAGCTTTTGATTGATCCACGTGAAGATGTCTGGACTCATTACATACCTCCCTCTGCAAGGACAATCGTGCCGATGTCTTCTCAGCTAGCACGAGGTGGACTAGAGAGGAGTAGTTTTTTTGTAGGTTGCATTATGTCTCTTCTCTGTGATCCTGGAGGGCTGGTTCTAGAGATGGGTTGTGGTATAGCCCCTCTTATGCGTGCTTGTCAGGCGATTGGTAGGCCTTGTTTTTCATTTGATTCAGACAACGATATTATGGCTAGCATTGTTGAGCCACTTGTGGCAGATCATTCTGGAAAACGGATCAGGTCAGAGCATGATGGAGAGGGGGAAGAAGAGAGAGTGGAACCTGTCACAAACCCCTTTGACGAGTAGTATGCTACTGGCCCTGAGTTTTTTTGTTATATATTTTGAATGCTAAAATTGAGGACTTTGAAAGTGTTATTTAGCATCTTTATAATATGGTAGATAGTGAACATTTATGGGTGTCTTTGAATCAAGAAAGTACAAATTTTTGATGCTTTGGATAGTGTTTGTAAGGCCTTGATCTAGCAATTGATTTTTTTTGCTTTTTGTTGGTAGCGAATTGTCTTTTGTATAACACATAAGGATGGCAAGTTCTTCTTATTGGAAATTATTTTCATTGTTCCACTTTGACTTACTTTCCTTTGAAATGTATGTTTTGTTGTAGTTTGTTGCCATGCTATGCAGAAAAAATGGCAAGATTCATGACAGCCGACAAGAGATATGATGAGTGGCAATTAGATAAACCACATGCGCACAACTACTTTCTTGATGATGAATGTCAGGGGGATTAGAACATGGTTTAAAACACCATTTTGTTCATAGACTGATAATTGTTGTGGTGAACCATGGATACATTTGGAAAGTTTTGGTCTAGTGCATTTTGCGGGTGAAGTGGTACATCAATAGTCATCTATGTTATGAGTTTGGTAATTAGTTTATGTTCTTCAAGTGAAAAATAGGGTGGATTGTAAGTCTGATTATTGGTATGCTTATTATGACAACATCTTGCTATAGTAAGTTCGGTTTCAAATTTGTCTCATCGAAGGAATTGTAAAAAAACTCGCTCGCTTCATTGGGCCCGTTCGCTTTTTCTCGCTCACTCTATTGACTACCTCACCAAAGTGATGCAGCCCTTCATGTAAGTATGATATTACAACACTGTTTTTTTGTGCAACGCATAAAAAATTTGATGTGCTCTAATGTACTAAGCCTCCAACACTGGAGATGATCTTTTACTAAATAGGAAAAAGGCATGTTTCCCTATGGTTATCACTTTACGGAGAGAGTTTTGCCGACCCTCTGCCATATGTTTGTATGGTTTTTTTTTCTCACCCCACCTTCTCCACAATTCCTGTTCTTATGCACACACTCTCATCAGCATCTCATGCTTATACGCATTTATATCTCTTTAGCATAGAATGCCGAACCATATGATCCTTTGCATTTTTGTTTATATTTGGTAGGGTTCACAAGTTCAATACGAGCTCATTGTAGGACCAAATATATTTTTGGAGAGGTATGCAGCAACACACAATATTTTACCTATGTTGCAATTCGAACAAGAATGGGAGCTTCGCAAGTTGAACATTTATTACTTTTATGACAAAGAACTTTCAACATCACTTGCATCGCTTTCATGAAATTTTAACAACAGTAATTTGAAAGTTGTTTACCTAGTATAGAATGTAAAAATGTGAATCGTGTATGTTCATAGTGAAGAACTGATTTTGAACGTCTATTTGTAGATATAGCTACAATGAACGAGAATAAACATTACATGAAACCACAGCAAGGTGTTCCCTCCCTCGAAAGTGCAGCAATGATATGCATCACCAATCATTAAACCTTCCACGACAGGAGATCCATAGCAAAAAAAAATTATTTGATATCTAGAAAGCTCTCCTTCAGGCCCTCCTCTTTCATGTGACCCATGATCGAACAACCAATATGTCACATAGATAGGTTCTACTGTGGCTACTCCTTAAGCATCAACTGTCATCATCATATGCCAGCCGTGGGTTCCTATGAAAAATACACAAAAGCTAGAACATGAGACCAGTGCACATTTGTCTACCATAGGAGGCAAGAAGAACATCAAGAAAGATAAAGAGGAAAAGTTGTAAAGGTTTGTCTACTATTAATATGTGTTTCCATTTCCAAATTTTATCTCCAAGTGTGGGGTTCCTATGAAAAATACACAAAAGCTAGAATGTGAGACCAATGCACATCTGTCTACCAGGAGGTAAGAAGAATATCAAGAAAGATAAAGAGGAAAAGTTGTAAAGGTTTGTCTAGCTATTATTAATATGTGTTTCCATTTCCAAACTTTATCTAAACATAATGTGACTACAGCTTTTGAACCATGACCACAAAGGTTTCTTATGCAATAACACAATTAAAAGAAGCTTGTTTCCATTTACAAAATCCATGTAGACATGCTACATAATCGGCCCACAAAACTACTTTATTCCTTGGAAGGTCTAAAAACTTTGGTGGATTGGGAGAGGATACTGCAGCTCAGTCAAACGATGGTTTATGTTTGAGAGCGTGTCCAACAACAACTTGTGTCTTCATGAAAATTCCAGTACAACACTTATTTCATTAATTTTGGACTCATATGTCTACTCTTGGACTAATCCCAAAAGTCCTTCCCAATTGAAAAGTTTACTTTATGAAAATATCATTCGAGAATCAAAAGTTCACTTTTTGGCACTATTATTTTCACATAATAAATTTCGCAATCTGTCTCTATAATGGTGCACTACTAATGCAAAAACTTCAATTAAATCCTACTTTTGTACTTCTTCTTTTTAACAATCCTATTCACGTTTTAAAAAAATCATAAGTTATTAATTTAAATCCATGAAAGTTCACTTTCAAAATAAAGACGCATTAATATAATTTAATCCAAAAGAATGCACTTAAAATTTGATGTAGAAAACTATAACACTCTTGAAGGCCCAAAAAATTTAAAGGTTAAAATAGACAAGAGGCATAGAAGACTCTTTAAATGTGCTCCAAAAATAGTAATAGCTATGCTTGCAATTTTACAATGTCATATGTTTACAAGAAATATTGCTCTCCATGAGTCTTTGTACAAAGGAGTCTGACACGCAGCCTTTTCAATAACTCAATTCTACCTTTACAAATGTGTTAAGTTCAAATAGGTAACTAGTTTGTTTGAATGTCCGATTCATCATCACTTGTTGCTTGGATGCTTGAATGGTATTGTCATGGGCATTCTTCATTTGGGCTATCTCCTTCTACTTCCTCCTTAGCAAGCATCTTCAAAAACTCTGTAATGTGTGAAATAATGGGAAGCGGTATTCTTATTTTTTCTTCTACATCATATCCCATGTGCTTCCTTGTTTTCTTTGTCCTTGATTTCCAAGATACTATGACTGTCTTTGTGGAAAGCTCTAAAACTGCTTCATAGTTTGAAAACCATTTCTTCTTCAAACAGCCAACATACAGTGTATTGTTATTGTGGTTCTCCTTCCTACCCCTTGGCTCATACCATAGTGCTATAAATGTTGCAACTTTTCCCTTGTCATCCATGCTCACGTCCACCACTTTTGCAACCCAGAACTTAACATTCTCATGCTCATCATCCAATAGTCGAACTACAACAAAGCAGTGGATGTCTATGTCTACTTTTGGCATAAACTCTCTTCCTCAAACCACAATATGGACATGGGAGTAGCGAATCAAACTCATTCTCAAGGACATCAAATGTTGGGCGCAAGTCGTTACCAACATTTGGCCAAAATAAAGGCCGTTTTGCCTTGGCATCATCTGCTCGCATTTTCTCAAGGTCCTTTATCAATTGATAGGTCTTCTTAATTACAACAGTAGTGTGTTCCTTCCAAGAGGGCTTCCAATCAAGAAATCTACGAGGCATTTCCTCTTTGTATGCAATAAAAGATTTTAAGCCTTCTATTTCACCTTTAGATTTCTCGCTGAATTCTTTTATAGGAGCCCATATTGGATATATCCCTTTGCTTGGGATTGAAGTTAAGAGACAGTAAGGTTCTTCGGGTTCCCAGATTGTATCATAGAATAGTGTTGCCACTCTATCACTGGTTTTTCATCCTTTAAGAAAAAGCAAAAGTAGTGTGGAGCGCTATGGCCAATCAGGGCATCACCACCTTTCTCATTGATGATATCTTTATCTTTCTCCATGTGAGTGAATTCATCAACTCCTAATAAGACATCGCTTCTGAAGTCTTTTGCCTTCACAGTACCACTGAACTCATATACTCCTGATAAGATGCACTTCTATAGAGGATTGCATTGAAATCATCTAATTCTAAAGAGACAACACTTTTGATGCCTTTGCCTTTCTCAATATGCAAGAATTCATCCACTCCAGAGCAAGCATTGCTTTTGAATTCTTTATCTTTCTCCATATCAATGAACTCATCCACTCCTGATAAGATGTCACTTTTGTACTTGAGTTCATTGAAATCATCCACATCTGAAGGGACAAAGCTTGGGTTGTAGGCATATTCTTTAAGTCCTTTGAAATTGTAGTATACTCTATCGTTGTCATGAAAACCACATGTCCCTTTTTAATCTTTAAAAATTGCATGCTCCATCTCAAATCTTTTCCTTCCTCATAATAGGGACCATCCAATGACGTTGTGTTATCATCCATACCATCATTATAACTTTCTCAATCCTCATCTTCACAAATGACCATTTATCCTAGTGTTCAAACCCCAAAACTTGACCTTTCAATATGTTCTTATTTGCAAATGATATCATTTGCAAAATATCTCCCACATTTAAATCCAAAGAATTGCACTTTGTATTCCCAATGATATGTGTTGGATAAGTCTCATCTCTATCCCATGCAATAAATGATTTATTGAAAACATTATAAGGCATAACATCTCCAAGTACTTCCATATCTCCACACTTATGCTTTAGCCCAGCATGTGCACTAAGAATCTTTGATACAATAACTGCAACCTTATCTTCACCAAGTCTTCGAAAGTGATAAAGAGAATTTGGATCACTATCATGGATTGTAGCAAATGCAACTACTTCTCTTTGGGAACATAATATCACCTCCATCCCAGGAATGAATCTTCCTGTGGAATAATTATAGAAAATATTAGTATCTTTTCAATATTTTTCCTATTAGTTGTAACTTTTTATTAAATTAATATCTTTTATTTTAGTTTTACTTTATTTTATTAAATTTTGATGGTGATACAAGGATACAAGCATTTAGCTAATAGAATCTCTAATTTAAAATTTTGATTTTATGGTTTAGAATTATAAAAGATAGTATAAATAATTTAGTATTAAGTTGCATGCAATGTGGTATTCCCATCCGATAAGTACTTCTCCAGATAACACGCCTAGGAGTGCGCTTCTTGATGGATGTGCATCACATTGAGGCAAAAACGGTGTTTTATTGGGAGAATCGACCATGCAAAGCATATCGGATGGGCACAATACTTTGTATATGCCTCAACCTAGGTGGTATATGTTAGATATCAATGCTCCACTCTCGTGTAACTACACAGAAACCAGCTAACTCTACTTGTAATCCCCCCATATGAGGAGAAGGCATTTGAGTAGCTGGGTTATCCAGTAGGTCCTGGTTTGGACACCAGATGGGGGCTATGTGTGGCCTGATGGCTAGACAGCTTCAGATAGAGTTGGTACACTGCTAACTAGGCTACATGCAAGTGCGGGAAGGCATCCCATGACTAACCGCATTGAGGGTAGATGGAGCATTTCTCGGGGCAGCCACTCTCGAGTTGCAGGGCCCGTTTGGAGTCCCAGATGATCTCGGATGGCTGTGGGCCGAATGGAGATCATGGGTAGTTGCTCTATTTTGCACACTGGTTCTATCGTGTGGTTGGTGTCTATTTTCGAGACCGACCCCCAGTCGACCGTTTTGGACGGACTGGGTCGGTCACCCAATTGGGTCTAACCGACTATGACTAGTGGCTATATAACATCAAGCCCGTGAAGCCAATTTCATCACTGGCTACAGCAATCCTGATTCCTTAGTATCCAGCCTCCATCCTCTATTGTTTCCAGCTTGCCATCAAAGCTTCTTTCACAGGATGCACGGTTGGGAGGCAGCGCCATCTATTGTATCAGTTCTATAATAATCAAATTTTTTATTCTCTATACTATCTGGTTTTCTCTCTTGTGTACGAGATCCTATTATCTGTTGAGCACAGATGTATTATTATTTTCTTATAGTATATATTCACATGTAAAGTGGTCCACCCATCCCATAAGTACTTGTTCAAATAACACACCTAAGAGCGCGTTTTTTGACAGTTGTGCATAACACTAAGGAAAAAACAGTGTATAATGCATCATTGACCATGCATAGCATATCTGATGGCCATAATACTCCATATGCACCTCAACCTAGGTGGTATTGAGTTGCATGCAATGTGTTGTGCCCATCCGATAAGTACTTGTTGGAATAATACACTTAAGAGCATGTTTTTTTACGCATGTGAATCACACTGAGCCAAAAACGGTGTTTAATGCTTAATCGACAATGCAAATCCTATCCGATGGGCACAATAAATTGTACGCACCTCAACCTAGGTGGTATTGAGTTACATGCAATGTGTTTCTCCCATCTGATAAGTAGTTGGAAAAGCAAACTTAGGAGCATGTTTTTTTACAGATGTGAATCACACTGAGCCAAAAACGGTGTTTAATGCTTAATCGACAATGCAAAGCATATCCAATGGTCACAATACTTCGCACACACCTCAACTTAGGTGGTATTTACTTGCATGCAAAGTGGCATGCCCATCCCATAAGTTCTTGTTTGCATAACACACTTGGGAGCAAGTTTTTTTAGAGTTGTGCATAACACTAGAAGGAAAACGGAGCATAATGCGTGATTGAGCATGCAAAGCATATTTGATTGGCACAATAATTTGCACACACCTTAACCTAAGTGGTATTGAGTTACATGCAATGTGGCGCACCAATCCGATAAGTACTTGTTGGAATAACACACCTAGGACAGTCTTTTTTTACGCTTGTGCGTGACACTAAGGCAAAAACAGAGTTTAATGCTTGGTCAACCATGCAAATCATATCTGATGGATAGAATACTTTGCACAGACATTGATTCAGGTGGTATTAACTTGCATGCAAAGTGGCATGCCCATCCCATAAGTACTTGTTCGGATAACACATCTGGGAGCGCATTTTTTGACGGTGGTGCATAACACTAGGAGGAAAACGATGTATAATGCGTGATAGACCATGCAAATCATATCATATGGACACAATACTTTGCACACATATCAACCTAGATAGTATTAACTTGGGTGCAAAGTGACGCATCCATTGTAAGGGTAACACACCTAGGAGTGAGTTTTTTACGGATTTGCATCACAGTGAGGCAAAAACGGTGTTTAATGTGGTAATCGACCATGCAAATCATATCAAATGGGCACAATACTTTGCACATGCCTCGACCCAGGTATTTTTTACTTGCATGCAAAGTGGCGCAGCCATCCCATTAGTACTTGTTTAGATAACACACCCGGGAGCACGTTTTTTGATGATTGTGCATAACACTAGGGGAAAAACAATATATAATGCTTGATCGAGCATGAAAAAAATATCCGATGGGCACAATAATTTGCATGCACCTCAACATATGTGGTATTGAGTTTCTTGCAATGTCGTGCACCAATTTGATAAGTACTTGTTGGAATAACACACCTAGGACAGTCTTTTTTGACGCTTGTGCGTGACACTAAGGCAAAAACAAAGTTTAATGCTTGGTCGACCATGCAAATCATATCTAATGGACACAATACTTTTCACATGCATCTATTCAGGTGGTATTGACCTACATGCAAAGTGGCACACCCATCCCATAAGTACTTGTTTGGATAACACACCTGGGAGCACATTTTTTGATGGTGGTGCATAACACTAGGAGGAAAACGATGTATAATGCATGATAGACCATGCAAATCATATCATATGGACACAATACTTTGTACACATCTCAACCTAGATGGTATTGACTTGGTTGCAAAGTGATGCATCCATCCAATAGTACTTGTAAGGATAACACACCTAAGAGCGTGTTTTTGATGAATGTGCATCATAGTGAGGCAAAAATGGTGTTTAATGTAGGAATCGACCATGCAAAGCATATCAAATGGGCAGAATAATTTGCACTCACCTCAACCTAGGTTGTATTTACTTGCATACAAAGTGGCACAGCCATCCCATAAGTACTTGTTCAGATAACACACCTGGGAGTACATTTTTAAACGGTTGTGCATAACACTAGGGAAAAAATAGTATATAATGCGTGATTGAGGATGCAAAGCATATCTGATGGGAACAATACTTTTCATGCACCTAAAACTAGATGGTATTGAGCTGCATGCAATGTGGCACACCAATCTAATAAGTACTTGTTGGAATAACACACCTAGGACAATATTTTTTTTACGCTTGTGCATGACACTAAGGCAAAAGCGGAGTTTCATGCTTGGTCGACCATGCATATCATATCCGATGGCCTTAATACTTTGCATAGGTCTCTATTCAAGTGATATTGATAGGCATGCAAAGTGGCATACCCATCCCATAAGTACTTGTTCAGATAACACACCTTGAAGTGCTTTTATTGAGATGGTTGTGAATAACACTAGGAGGAAAACATTGTATAATGCGTGATTGAGCATGCAAATCATATCCGATGGACACAATACTTTGCATGCATCTCAACATAGATGGTATTTATTTGCATGCAAAGAGGTGCACCCATCCGATAAGTACTTGTTTGGATAACACACCTAGGAGCATGTTTTTAATGGATGTGCATCACATTGAGGCAAAAACGATGTTTAATGCTTGATTAACAATGCAAATCCTATCCAATAGGCACAATACTTTGTATGTGCCTCAACATAGGTGATATTTACATGCTTGCAAAGTGGAGCACCCATCCAATAAGTACTTGTTGGAATAACACACCTAGGACCATGTTTTTATATGGTTGTGCATGACACTAAGGCAAAAACGATGTTTAATTCTTAATCGACCATTCAAAGCATATGAGATGGGCATAATACTTTTAATACACCTCAAAATAGATGGTGTTAACTTGCATGCAAAGTTGGGTGCCCATATGATAAGTTCTTGTTCGAATAACACAGCTAGGACTATGTTTTTCTATGATGGTGCATAACACTAGGGGAAAAACGATGTATGTGTGATCGACCATGTAGATCATATCTGATGGACATAATACTTTTCACACGTCTCAACCTAGGTGGTATTTACATGCTTGCAAAGTGACATGTTCATCTGATAAGTACTTATTGAAATAATACACCTACGATCGTGTTTTTATATGGTTGTGCATGACACCAAGGAAAAAATGATGTTTAATTCTTGATCGACCATACAAAGCATATCCGATGGAGAAAATACTTTGCATGCATCTCAACCTAGATGGCACTGAATTGGGTGCAAAGTGGCACGCCCATCCAATAAGTACTTTTTCAGATAACACACCTAGGAGCATGTTTTTGACAGATGTGCATCACCGTGAGACAAAAACATTGTTTAATGCAAGAATCGACCATGCAAAGCATATCAAATGGGCACAATAATTTGCACCCACCTCAACCTAGGTGGTATTTACTTGCATGCAAAGTGGAGCGCCCATCCCATAAGGACTTGCTTAGATAACACGCTTGGGAGCGCTTTTTTTTACGGTTGTGCATAACACTAGGGAAAAAACAATATATAATGTGTGATCGAGCATGCAAAGCATATCTGATGGGAAAAATACTTTGCATGCACCTCAACTTAGGTGGTATTGAGTTGCATGCAATGTGGCATGCCAATTTGATAAGTACTTGTTGGATTAACACACCTAGGATAGTGTTTTTTTATGCTTCTGCATGACACTAAGACAAATGCGGGGTTTAATGCTTGGTCGACCATGTAAATCATATCATATGGACATAATAATTTGCACACATATCAACCTATAGGGTATTAACTTGGGTGCAAAGTGACGCATCCATTCGATAGTACTTGTAAGGATAACACACCTAGGAGTGAATTTTTGACAGATTTGCATCACAGTGAGGCAAAAACGATGTTTAATGTGGGAATCGACCATGTAAATCATATCAAATGGGCACAATAATTTGCACGTGCGTCAACCTAAGTATTTTTTACTTGCATGCAAAGTGGCGCAGCCATCCCATTAGTACTTGTTTAAATAACACACCTGGGAGCACGTTTTTTGACAGTTGTGCATAACACTAAGGGAAAAACAATATATAATGCTTGATCGAGCATACAAATAATATCCGATAGGCACAATACTTTGCATGTACCTCAACATATGTGGTATTGAGTTGCCTGCAATGTGGCACACAAATCCGATAAGTACTTGTTGAAATAACACACCTAGGACAGTGTTTTTTGATGCTTATGCATGACAGTAAGGCAAAAGAGGAGTTTAATGCTTGGTCGACCATGCATATCATATCTGATGGCCTAAATACTTTGCACAAGTTTCTATTCAAGTGATATTGATGTGCATGCAAAGTGGCATGCCCATCCCATAAGTACTTGTTCAGATAACACACCTTGGAGCACTTTAATTGACGGTTGTGAATAACACTAGGAGGAAAACATTGTATAATGCGTGATTGAGCATGCAAATCATATCCTATGGACACAATACTTTGAACACATTTCAACCTAGATGGTATTGACTTGCATGCAAAGTGGTGCACCCATCTGATAAGTACTTGTTTAGATAACACACCTAGGAGCGCGTTTTTTGACGGTTGTGTATAACACTAGGGGAAAAATAGTATATAATGCGTGATCGAGCATGCAAAGCCTATCCGATCGGCACAATACTTTGCATGTGCCTCAACCTAGGTGGTATTTACATGCTTGCAAAGTGGAGCTCCCATCCAATAAGTACATGTTGGAATAACACACCTAGGACCATGTTTTTATATGGTTGTGCATGACACCAAGGCAAAAACGATGTTTGATTCTTGATCGACCATTCCAAGCATATGTGATGCACATAATACTTTTCACATACCTCAAGCTAGATGGTATGAACTTGGGTGCAAATTTTTGCACCCATACGATAAGTTGTTGTTCGAATAACACACCTAGGACTATGTTTTTTTATGGTGGTGCATAATAGTAGGGGAAAAATGGTGTATAATGCATGATCGACCATGCAAATCATTTATGATGGACACAATAATTTGCACATATCTCAACCTAGGTGGTATTTACATGCTTACAAAGTGGTGCACCCATCCGATAAGTACTTGCTGGAACAACACACCTAGGACCATGTTTTTATTTGGTTGTACATGACATTGAGGCAAAAACGGTGTTTAATGCTTGATTGACACTACAAAGCCTATCCGATGGGCACAATAATTTGCACACACCTCAATCTAGGTGGTATTTACATGCTTGCAAAGTGGATCACCCATCCAATAAGTACATGTTGAAGTAACACACCTAGGATCATGTTTTTACATGGTTGTGTGTGACACTAAGGCAAAAACGATGTTTAATTCTTTATTGACCATTCAAAGCATATGCGATGGGCACAATACTTTGCACACCTAGATGGTATGGACTTGAGTTGAAAGTTACACATCCATACAATAAGTTCTTGTTGAATAACACAACTAGGACTATGTTTTTTTATGATGGTGCATAACACTAGGGGGAAAACATTGTATAATATTAGCATATCGGCCATGCAAATCATATCCGATGGACACAATACTTTGTACGCATCTCAACCTAGGTGGTCTTCTTCTCGTCATTCATTCTTATCTCAATCAATTGGAGCAAGAAGGAGCAAGAGGAAGAATCAAGGAGCCTATAAAACCGAGTCTACATCCTATCTACAAAACCTTCAACCACCTTATCCAGGTATAAAGAATTTATATTCATGTCTTCTTTTCTTAAATGTTTAAGAAATTGAAATTGAGACAAAGGATCGATGGAAAAAGGAAGAGAAGAGAGAGAAAGGATGAACGAAAGGGAGGGAACGGAAAAGGGATGGGACGAGAATGGAAATAGACATGTGAAGAAGTAGGAGAGATCGTGATAGAAGGGTTAGACATGAGGGAAGTAAAGATCACAACACAAAAAGGTCCATCGTGACGGAAGCAAAGATCATGATACCTTCCATCACGATCTATACCCTTCTGTCACGATCATTGCAATCTTTTTTGCTACATCTTTCCCAGTCCACAGGTGGATATTGTGTCGACGGGTGGGGCATGGGCAGGTGGCGATTGCATTGATGGGTGGGTGACGAATGGAATTTTTGATGATGTGGAGCAATGGTAGAATGTTTGGCGATAGTGGGCTATGGTGATGGTGACGACAATGGCAATGGTGATGGCGGGCTAGCGATGGTGATGGCAATGGGGAATGACAAAATTTTTGAACATAAATTGATGTAGTAATGGGGAGAAAAATCGATGTTGTGGCGATTAGTGACATTAATGTCGACGGAAATTTTGATTGATGGACATCCTAGAGCAGGATAGAGGGGAGAGAAAGAGGTTGGAAGAAATTGAGATGGAAAACCAAGTAGAAATAGCAAAGAAGGAAGTGTCGTACTCTTAAAAAATACAACAAGAAAAAGTGTCAAAAAGATCTCTTACTCCTGTACTATTGTCGGTAAGAGATCTTAGGAAAGAGAATGTCGTGCGTTTTTGGTAAGGAAAGGATGAAAGAATGTTTAGGAGAATGTCGGGTTTTTTTGTTTAGGAGAATGTCAGATCTTTTGTTTGTATTTTAAATTCAAATCCTCCCACACTTTTAGTTTATATTTCAAATTTGAATCTCCCGAGCAAATTTTCTCCTAAACTCTCTCGAAATTTGAATCTCCTCATTTCTATTCTCACTTTCCTCACCTCTTCTTTTCCTAATCCCCTCCTCCCCTAATTCATCATCGTCGACACTGATGATCCTAACAGGTAGAAATTTTACTCTCTCCTCCTCTTTCTTCCCACCCCTTAATCTCCACCGCCACTGCCTTAATCCATTTTTTCCCACCCCTTAATCTCTCCAAACTTCCATCTTCTTCCTACCCTTTCATTCTCACCCATTATTCTCTCCAAACTTCAATTGCTTTGTCCGAATCTTCGTCGCAACGCGTTGCGATGGAAGAGAAGGGATGGGATGACAAAAAAAGGAGAGGGAATGAGCATCGAAAGTGGGTGTCGAAAGAGAGGCGATGGGATGGGGAAGGTTCACTACCCCTTCCTTATTACCCCCTCCCCCTTATTCCTTGGCGGTCATTGGGGAATAAGGGGGAGGGGATAGTGAAACCCCCCCCCTTATTCCTTGGCGAAGGGGGTTAGGCCACTAGGGAATAAGGGGTTATAAGGAAGGGGTAGGGGAATAAGTAAAGGGTTAGTTAAGGGGAAGGGGGTTATAAGGGAGGGGGGTTATATAAGGAATGGGGTTAGTTAAGGGGAGGGATTATAGAGGGAAGGGGGGTTAGTAAATTAATTAGTTAATTAATAAAGGGAGGGTTATAGGAGAGGGGTTAGTAAATTGATTAATTAATTAATTAATTTGTTATTAGTTAATTTGTTATTAGTTGATTAGTTAATTAGTTAATCTAGCGTAAAGTGGAGAGGGAGGTCTAGCATTTCATATATATATACATATATATATATATATATATATATGTATATGTATATATATATGTGTGTGTGTATATAGATATATATATATATATATATATATGAGAGGAAAAAAATGTAGGATTTTTTTAATGTCTATCATTTTGTCATTTTATTTTTATTTAATTTACCTTAGTTTATAATTTATGTGTTTACATACTCTCTATTTCATGTGTTTGTAAATTTTATTTAATCTTTAATTTTTTATTCATTTTACATTAAATGTATATTTAAAGTATATTTAATTTAGTTTAAAATATTTTGCTAAATTAAATATACTTTAATTATATGTGAAGAGAATCAAACATTATATATATAGATATATATATATATGTGTGTGTGCATATATATATATATATATATATATATATATATATAAGAGAAAAAATGAAGGATTTTTAATGTCTATCATTTCATCATTTTATTTTTATTTATTTTATCTTAGTTTATAATTTATGTGTTTAGATACTCTCTATTTCATGAGTTTGTAATTTTTATTTAATCTTTAATTTTTAATTCATTTTACATTAAATGTATATTTAAAGTAGATTTAATTTAGTTTAAATTTTTTTGCTAAATTAAATATACTTTAATTATATGTGAAAAGAATCAAATTTTGTTTATAACTCTTGTCTTGCAGGTAACCTATTAAAATGAATATGAAAAAGAAATAATTTCTTGCATTTTCTTCGATTCGACAGTTGGTATAGCTTAGATTAGCATAGATTAGTTTATCCATAGAGGAGAGAACTCCAAAACAACCAATCAAAGCCATGCTCAAAAATTCCCAACTAGTTCCTAATCGGCGTCAGTCCTACGTTCACATGTGGTTTCGCACTCATAACACAACCCTATGAGCAAAGTTTCAAATTCAGATGACAGATGACACATCTGAGTCAGAGTTTCAGTGGGCAGAGTTTCAGTGGACACAATGCAATTGTTAATGATGGATCATAGTTTTATTTTTGCTCATCTCATTGTAAAGTCTTATTGGCTATTATTTTTTAATTTATGTACATATATTGAGCCTTATAAAGCCTTTGGAGCTATTTTTGATCATCCATTCAAAGATTTGTTAAATGGACACACACTTAATTGTATCAGTGGACACACTACAACTTGGGCACATTATAGTATGATGGGCAAAATGCATTGTCTTTCAACTTGGGCACATTACTAAATTATGGGCAAAATGCATTGTCTTTCAGCTTGGACACATCACTGTATGATGGGCAAATGCATGTTGGGCACATTACAATATGATGGGCAAAATATATTTTCTTTCAGTTTGTACTTTAATGCCTTATTGGCTATTTTATTGAAGCTGTTTCTAAAGTCTTGTGAATTATTTTTCATTTTCTACTATTATGAAGCACTCTTAAGAGATTAGAGATTTTGTCTCTAGTGCCACCTTACATTTCAATGGGAAAGAGTATGCCCCTGGTAACTTTGAAGGGAAGTGGACTCACATGCACATGGGAAGAAAAGTTTGGTTTCTCATTCAAAGAAAAACTAAGCTACATCTTATGATGTTGAGAAAAGATATGGAGCAAGATGAAGAGCCATGGAATGCAAGCTTCTCTACTAAGAAAGATATAACTTCTAGCATGGTTGTGGGAATTACTATGGAACCAAACAGCCCATACTTGGATATTTTTGTGAAGTTTTCACAACCTAGTATTGGGGGTTATCATTTTATCTTATCAAGATGTCTAAATAGGTTCGCAATGCCACCTCCTCCACCATCAAACTTTGCAAAATTACAAACTCCATTACAGGCTCTCATGATGAATGGAGTACATTTCTGAATGCAGAGGCAAGTAGGTTGCATCAAAAGATTATGGTTGAGTACTTTAAGCCATCATCACTCAAGATAGACCATGAATTCAGTCAAGAGCACGGAGGGCACAAGCAAGATTAGGTGGATGCTAGTTTGGTTCAAAAACAAAGAGGAGACAAGCAGGATGAGAGAGCTCCTAGTTTGGCTCAAAAGTAGCCTAGACAAGGAGCCCCACATAAGGGGTCTGCATGCAAACTCTTTGAGATAGAAGAAGAAGCAGATGCTACATTCCAAATGAAAAATGAAGAAGCGACACAACCATTTCGGCCTAAAGAAATACAAAAGATAGAGGAAGAGGAAGGACGAGCCAAGGCCACTTTGGTGCAACCTATCAAAGGAAAAGAAAGACGCAAAATAGAAAAGATTAGTACTGCAGGGGCCACAGTCCCAAAGGCTACTTTCACAAAAAGACAACGTTCCTCCGTACAAAAAGTATAGGTAAAAGATATAGAGGACACAATTCCAAAGGCTACTTTGAAAAAAAGGCAACATTCCTCTGCTCAGAAACTTCAAGTACAAGAGAAAGAGGAGGACAGAGAAAATATAGAGGAAGAAGAGTCAGATCAAGAGGTTGAGGAAGATCAAGATGAGCTCATGTCAATAAAGAATCTCAATCTGCATCTCAATGAGATGATCACAGTAGATGATGTCGGATATATATGGGGACAAAAGTCCTATGCTATGAATGCTCAAGATGTGGAGTCAGCATCTATTTTTACCAATAATAGAAATCTTGATATATCTTATGTGATGCAAATATTCAAGGCTTTGGTGGATGGCAAGAAACCTGTGGTCTCTAATGTGGTCTTACATCCAATCATGTTCTATCCAAATATAAGTAGCCATGACAATGGAGTTACATTTGAAGGACCTACCCATTTTGAGGAGACTTTCAGCAAATTCTTCACACAAAGCCTTCGACAAATTCTGCATTAACAGGGTGGAGGCAAATTTTGAGAAATTTTTGAAAGAGGCAAAGAGAAATTTATTGCTACATTGTAAATTTGAGCCGATTGATGGTCAGCATTATGCATATGCCTGTAATGAACTTGCTAGACAAGCAAGGGACTCAAGAAGGCTCACTACAGAGCAAATGTCAAAGGTTCTTCCCTTCAATTTTTATATGGCTATATGCTGTTTAAGTGCAGTTGTACCAAGGGGAAGTCAAGAATGGGAAGAATCTCTCACAAGCTTCAAGGTAGTGAGAGATAGATATGTTGACTACACAAGTATAATTTTTCGACTTGATGAGGTGTTTAAGCATGTTGTGGTAGTTTGTAGTGCATACGAGAAGGGTGAGGTTACTTATGAAGGTCCTTTGTTACTATCACAAAAGTCAAAGGTTGAGAAAAAAGAGGTGATAGCAAGAATGTGGAGGCCTGTGAAGTATTTGCCGGATAGCTATGTAACAATGGCAATAGAAAAACTCCTCAAGAAAGAATGGTTTTTTGGCAAGAAGGACAAAGATCATTGCATGGAGGAGTGCATAAACATACAAGTGAAACGTGATGCAGTGGATAGTTCGATCAGATATTTGCTCACATAAAAAGTAATTCCTATTGGTCAATGCAATATTGACCCTAATATTGTGAACCATATAGCCACTTTATCCACAGCTAAGGAAAAGGCATGGGTGCATAAGTGGATGAAGAATCAAGAAGATGGGGCCAAAGTAGTCACCTCATTCATGAGAGCCCAAATCCCACCACAGGTGATTGCATATGTTGAGAAGCTTGCGAATGAGCATAAACTGAGAATAACAAGTGCAGTCAACCACGGCTTTCAATTCAATGTTAACATCACTTTAGAATCTAGAAAGCTTGTAGCGTACAAGGGCATTTCAGATGAGGACTTTTTAATTGATGAAACAAGCTGGGAGAAGCCCCAAGTATTCTTTATTGATGAGGTTTCTTCCAATTATATTTGCCAATTCATCGATAGAATACTATATACCACTATTAGTAGAGCTAGAATTTGCAATATTGTGATTTTTGTTAATAAAGAAAACAAGGAAGAGATACATAACACTTTGGAGAAAGTTTATGCCTCTGATTTCAAGATCTACAATGGTGTGTATGCATCCAAGACAAGTAAGAGAGAATGTGGATTAAAGTTCCAATGCCTCGAATCATTCCTCTTATGCATGCGGAGTCCATATCCTAACTAAGTCTCTACAACATAACATAAGGGGGACTTCCAAGAGTTTGTGTCTCATGCTAAAGGAGAAAGAAATCCACAGGTCCTCTCATCATCAAGTGCACTCCAAAATCTATGAATGTCCTCCAAAAAATGGAAGTCTTTTGATTACTATGCTATAATACTTACAATCGCCTAATTGGGAGGTCACCCTATTACGGATAGGATATCTTTTCGAAGATCTTGTCATATTCCACTGATATTATTGAAAGAAAGGCTTGCATGGCACACTTCCACTTCCAAGTTGATCTAATAGTCGGCTACGAGAAAGAGGTGGAACATAAGAGGATTGGAGATGATGACATGGAAGATCTTGATGGCTCCTCGTATAAAGACGAAGGTGATGCAGACGATGACATGGATGATATTCTTGGTTCACAAGATTGCTCAAAGAAATCATGGACACATATCCTGGTATGACCCTTTACTTTTCTTTTACTAGCATTACATTTAACTATAACTTATCAAGCTCACAACCTTTTGTATTTTTTACAGATGGTAGAGGGGAAGAAAGAAGAAATGAGTTCACGTGGATTTGAAGTCAGGAAGGCCACAATATTACCTTCAAGTTTAATTGATATGGTGATTGCTAGAAAAACTGAAAGTGAAATATTTATGACAATAAAAGGATCACCGAAAGACTTTCCTGATATAGAGAGTCAACTACTTCGCTTCTATGGGAACTCAGAGGATATGATGATGGCGCAGGTCACACTTAAGAATTCTGAAGATTTATCCAAGCTACAAGAAATAGGAAGCAACTTTGATATTCAGGTCAGCGAACTCAATATCCATCATTTGGTCCATAGAGTTTCAAATCCTAAGATATTGAGGAAAAGAGGTTAATGATAAAGTCATAATGGCCACCCTCAGGTTTGTGACAAACTTTATCTTTGCTTAGTATTTATATATTGATTAAAATTTCTAATGAGCTAATGTTTGGTTATTTTCTTTATCTTGGCTTAGTATTTATATATTGATTAAATCTAATGAGCTAATGTTTGGTTATTTTTTGATGCAGTGTAATGATATCTTAGTTTCCTGTAAATTTTGCAAAGTGTGTATATATTGTAGATTCCCTTCTTTCTACATGGCTCAACAATACTAAAAAGTCACTAGAAGATATCTGCACCTGGCTATAAACTTTCAATATGGACAACGTACGAGTTATCATTTTTCCATATAATGAGATGTAAGTGACACGACAACCTTATATTTACTTTTACAAGGTATAAGATGGAGTCAAATGATAAAGATTCTTAATTGGTCATGCAAGAAACATTGGAGTTTGGTAGCTTTGGACATACAAGCCAATAAATGCTATTTTGCCAATTCAATGCCAAGATATCATGGCAATGTGTTAGCGTAAGTATATAACTTTCATGGTACACTTACTCTTAATGCATTGTAACTTTCATGGTATGTATCTTTTGCAATGCACTTATTCATTCCCTTGTATGTTATGATGGATAGGTCCACATCAAGGTTGAAGTGCCTTGTCGAATTCTTGCATCTCTCCTTGCTCCTTAGTTAGCAATCCATTCTTTAAGACTGTCGATTCTAGACTCCACGCCTCTGATGATGCCAAGGACATCCATGGTGGGTGGAGACATGATAAATTAAGAGTGATGAACAAAGAATGTTCTTGTAGAAGGACTAGGATGGATGAAAGAAGGGAGTCTTATAATTATATTATTATTATCTTCAATCACTTTATTTGATAGATTTAAACCAATTCAAAATCTATCATCTCATGTGTCTCTCACATTTACGATCTTTCATTTTTTACTTCACTCAATGGACAACTCACCTCTCTAAATTTATTAAATCGGTTTTACTTTTTTCGAAGTCTAACTTATTATATACAATAAATATCTCATGATGAGAATCTAATAATTATCAATCACTATATATAAAAAATATCTCATGATGAGATTCTAATAATTATATCATTCTTGTGTTCCATCACTTTATTTTATAGATTTCAATGTACTCAAAATCTATCATCTCACATGTCTCGCATTACGGTCTTGCATCTATTACTTCACACAATCTAGTCATCTCAGCCTCTCCCAATTCTTTATTCTAAATCTTTCATCTCACATTATGAGTCTGCAGTTCTATAAATCCCTCTCTAGTCATTTGTCTTCTACATCTCACCCATAACAAACACTTCTTCCACTTTGCTCTTCTTACCTTACTCCTCTCCTCAAGATTACTCCTTCCATCTTGCCCGTAGCCTTACCGCCTCTCCTCAAGTTTACTCCTTCCATATTGCCTTACCTCCTCTCATTACCTTCCTTGCTCTCATTACCTTCCTCCTCTCATTTCCATGGATCTTTTTGAAGTCATTGATTCCGTCGAGCAAGCCATTAGCACCAGCAAAGAATGGATTGTTGAGAACTAGGGGAAGAGGGAGGAGGGAAAGAGAAATCTAGCTCCATTAACCAGTACGAGAAGGACGAGTTTGCTTATCTGAAGGGCTTAGAGAAGAAGGAGAAATGAAGAATAAGTATGGCTACTAGTGAAATAGATAAATTGCATTCATAAAGGAGAGAGCTAACAGACTTTCAAAGTGAGATATCTTTGCATGTGGCTCATTATGAAAGATTTCCACCCTAGGAAGCACAAGCCATTCGGAATAAACAAAGTAACTATACAGGAGAAAATTCATAATTTCTTACTACTCTTTTGTAGTTTTAACTACATCAATGATGATGAGATGAACTAAGCCCTTGAAATGCAACTACCCAAATTTCAAGGTGTAAAGACATAACTCTCTTAATATTTATAATGGTGTTAACAAACACCCTCAAAAGTTATAGTATTAAGGAAACTCTCACAATATTTATAAAGGTGTTGACAAACACCAAAAGTTACAATAAGCTTGAGATAAGTTACACCAAAAAATAAGATGTAAACTCTCTTAATATTTATAATGGTGTTTAGGAAACACCTTCAAAAGTTACAAGTGGACATAGCAAACTCTCACAATATTTATAAAGGTGTTAACAAACACCAAAAGTTACAATAAGCCTTTCACTGGATTATTTAAGAAACAATATACATTACAACTATGGATATATCTACTATCTTTTCTTAATCCATTCCACTATCTCCTCTCCTCGATTGTTATGTGCAATCTGTATGACTCTCTATATCTACTCCTCTATGTCATAGGTTTGATGGTATTAAGCACCTCTTAGAGCATGCTATCATTTAGTGATTGCACTGCGACCCCCTCCTTTTGCAAGAAACTTATCCATCATTAGCAAAATGAATTGATATTGATTCCTAACAACAATTTACACTCCATGGACTTGAGATTAAACACACCTTCTTGTATCCTTGACTTATTCATGTTCTGGTGAAAACCACATGTCCTTTCTCATGTTCATGTTCTAGTGGAAGACACATGTTCTTTGTCCACCCTCCATTACATTTGTTTCCCCACTATTGTAAATTGTCCATATAGCAAGCATTTTGGGCCCTATTTCATTAGCCAACCCACAAAATTTTAGTTTAGCAAGCCAATTTTTTTAAATTTGGTAACCAAAGATGCAATTGAACATTTTTTGTCCTCCACCTTCTATTTGTCAAAAGTTTTCATATGTAACTATCATATACATGAGCCTCCATGGTTAACCACCACTTCTTCAATGGACATGGTCAAAATGCACCCATTGAGAACTTAGACTACCACCTAGACATTGGAATCATAAGGGTCAACATAGGATCCTCATCCAATGGTGGACGTTTTGAAAACATGCAGTTGTTTTTTATCTTGGAATTATGAAATTATAATATACATTACAACTATGGATATATCTACTATCTTTTCATAATCCATTCCACTATCTCCTCTCCTCGATTGTTATGTGTAATCTGTGTGACTCTCTATAGTCTACTCCTCTATATCATAGGTTTGATGGTATCAATCACCTCTTAGACTACGACCCCCTCCTTTGCAAGAAACTTATACATCATTAGCAAAATGAATTGATATTGATTCCTAACAAATTTTGAACAATAGTTTACCCTACATGGATGAGATTAAACACACCCTCTTGTATCCTTAACCATATTCATGTTTTGGTGGAAACCACATGTCCTTTCTCATATTCATGTTCTAGTGGAAGACACATGTTCTTTGTCCACCCTCCATCACATTTTTGTCCCCACCATTGTAAATTGTCCATATAGCAAGCCTTTTGGCCCCTATTTCATTAACCAACCTGCAAATTTTTAGTTTAGCAAGCCAATTTTTTTTAAATTTGGTAACCAAAGATGCAATTGAACATTTTTTGTCCTCCACCTTCTATTTGTCAAAAGTTTTCATATGTATCATATACATGAGCCTCCATGGTTAACCACCACTTCTTCAATGGACATGGTCAAAATGCACCCATGGAGAACTTAGACTACCACCTAGACATTGGAATCATAAGGGTCAACATAGGATCCTTGTCCAATGGTGGACGTTTTGAAAACATGCAGTTGTTTTTTATCTTCGAATTATGGAATTATAAGAAACAATATACATTACAGCTATGGATATATCTACTATCTTTTCTTAATCCATTCCACTATCTCCTCTCCTCGATTGTTATGTGCAATCTGTATGACTCTCTATAGTCTACTTCTCTATGTCATAGGTTTGATGGTATCAAGCACCTCTTAGAGCATGCTATCATTTAGTGATTGCACTGTGACCCTCTCCTTTTTAAGAAACTTATCCATCACAAGATCTTGTATCATTTCCACCTCTATGTTTTTGCATGGTGTACTTTCATTCATTATAGCTTGCATGGAAACCATTGTGCCACTTAGGTTTCTAAAAAATGTCTACAAAAGATGAGACATACCAAATAGCGGGCAATTATACCTGTCAATGTTGGCCTTCATGTTAGATTGTGCACAATCATGAGTGTATGAAGGTCCAAGAAGGGAGAGGACTGAATGGGACATCACCTTGGAATGACCTTTGAAAAGTGTGCAAGGGCTTAATCCCACATCTAAGGTGGGTTGCCCCAATGTCAAGGCATATAAAAACTTGGTGGTACAACCCTCAAATACCCACAATCCACTTTTGGGGATGAGGCTTCTAGGAGTGGCTAGGTGGCTGAGGAATGTATGGTTCCAACATTGTATGGCCAACCACATGGCCAATGAGTGCCCAATATTGAGGATTATACTTTAACACACTAGAAGTGGCACAACCCCCAAGGTTATGGTGTGCCATTTGCAATGTTGCAAGCCATGTGATGCTTCTACAATATGAGGGATGCATAGCCCCCACATTTGATACTAACGACATGATTTGAATATGTCAATGCATGCAAACTATTTTGGGAGAGATTATTAAAGTCATTATTAAGATTGGTCACGTATTGAGCTGGGAAAAATGGACCTCTAAGTTGAAGAAACGGTGTCCCATGAAAAAGATGTTACCTTTGGACATGGATATATGTGAATTGAGAAATGCACTCATGGTGTCTAAAAGATGGTGTGAAAAATATTTCATGACTACCCACTTAATTTATGAAAAAATTTCTTGATGAGTCCAATGTTTTTGGGGATCAAGAGCTACACCTCCAACAACTCACATTGTGCTTAACAAAATGTTAGGAAGCTCGACTATCTCTTAATCCAACAAAGTGTGCTTTTGCACTTAGTTCTGGAGTGTTACTAGCTCACATCATTTCCAAGGAAAGGATTTCCATGGATTTGGCCAAGTTAAGTAGATCTACAAGATTTCATGCCTAATCAATATAAAGTAGTTGGCTAGGATCCTAGACCAAATTCGGAGGCACATAGCCAGATACTTTGGTATCTTGTAGATGTGGCCATTCCACTCAATGTGCAGCTCAACAAAGTGCTAGTTGCATGATCTCTAGAGTATGATCTCACATTATGACATCTAAAAATCATTCTAGCTATTGTCCAACCATTGAACTGGTCACTTTCATTCCATGTCTTTGTGGACACTTTTGGCATTTTCATTACTGTGGTCTTGATGCAAGAACATTATTCCAAATATTATGGGCAAGTGTACTATGCCAGTTGGAGGTTGTCCAAAAGCGGAGAATAACTTTCCCACCATAGAGAAGTAAGCACTCAACACGATATATGTGGTGAACAAGTTTTGAAACCACTCATGGGAAATAATTTCACCTTCCATGAATACTTATCAATGCTAAATGGTTGTATTAGGATACTTTAACATGGCAGAGGGTAAACTAGACAGATGGCCATGTAAAAGAACTATGATCATAAGAGAAGAATTATATGCTTAGAAAATAAGAAAGGATAACATGTAGAGAGTGGACTCTAGTAGTCCTAGGTCATTCGTGATGAATAATAGACAAATAGGAGAGCACACGAGAGATGCAATTCTAGACTATATTAAACAATGTCATACTTTACATTCAACTCAAGGATAAAATCATCATCGAAATCTCGCACGCCAATCTATTTGTTTCTAGTACATGCATTCAAGTCACCAAAGAGGAGAGTATCCCCCTATCTAGAGAACTCCGTGTGCCCTTCTGTGTCGTGAGTTCTCGTGCATAAATTGATGTATCTAGGGGGAAGTAGCACACTGCAATGAAAATAGGATGTGTATCTGGTAGCTGAACTTGCACCCATATATGTTGTGCATGCTCCGATCTCCGGATCACAAATATGAGTGGTTTCAATTGTTCTCTAAAAAGGACAACCATGTCTATTGAACTCCATATCCCACTATGTCCCCTCATCTCCTTCCTATGGGCTGATTACTAGATATATCTCATCACTATTGGTAGCCCTCTTTTCGAGCTTTCATGGGTCTTGATGTAGAAGATCATGTCTCCGTTGGTGTATGTTTCCAAGAAACCCCTAGGATCAGACCAAAGGGTACCATTGCAATTCCACATGGCTACTTTCAGCCCCCTTTGTGCATCCATCCCATTGGTCCAACACCATCATACTTCCCCATACTCTTTCTCCCCATTGTGTGTGTGTGTGTGTGTGTATGTGTGTGTGTTTAAAAAATAAAACCTTTTAACAACATGGCACATGAAGCTCAAATAAGGGTGGATAAAACATTGTATTAATATATAGGTATACTTAAAATAAAAGTTGCTACAAAAGTGTTGAATCTGTCAAGTAGTCTAGGCTCTGAGGTTAGGGTCCCCAGTTACCTGTCACCATCCAAATAAACCCAGGTGTTAGAACAACATAGATTTGTGGGGAAGACAGGTAATGCCTGTGCACCCTAGCTTGTTATCACTTATACCAAAGACTAAGACACCAAACACGATTCTGAACCATCATAATGTAAAGCACAAAAATAAGGGGGAATATTATCCCCTAACAAAGTATACATAAGATTTGACAATGCGAGTGGGTTTATTCGCATCCATATTTTCTTAAATTATGGGGTTATAATAAATTTAAAAGAAATTATAGCATGAATAGTGAAAGAAGGAATTAGTGCTCAAGGTGGGTAATCCACACCCTTGAGGAAATTATTTGTTTGTTTTCTTGCAAAAAATAAAATACTTAATCATGGGGGGTATTGTACATTGGGGATTAAGGACAATAATCTAAAAGAGTTGGAAATTATTTAAGTGCTTAAAGGCTTTATTTCCCTTACTATCCCATGCCTATGAAGCCTATAAAAACTCATAGTCATGCTAAATGAAAGTATAAAAATAATCTAAAGATAATTCATCCTACACAAGAGAGATTATTATCACTTAAGGAAAAAATAAAAAGCACTATTGGGACAACTTATAAAGAATAATTCTTTCGAAATAGAATGCAAGCGAGATCGGTAAAAAGTGCAAAGAAGTGTTTGAAGGAGAAAGCACTAAGACTTTGAGAAGGCAATATCAAAGGAGTCAAACAATGCTATGCTTATGCATGAGAAGATTATTGTGCTAGATAAAGGTAGCAAGAACTACCAAATAACATACAGAGGGGAAGAGTCCCAACCATGGAAGTCTATGGTGCAATCACCACCACTAGCAACAATGGTTTAGCCATCATCCATGCATTTGGTGCAAAGCATGATCTGGCCCAGTTTATGCTGAAAAACAATAGCCCTTGATGTCACATTTGGGATAGAAAATTCAATATCATGTGGCTGAACATTAATGCTTCCTTAAGCATGAGAATGTGGACTATTTGGCACTGACCTAGAGCTAGTAAAATCATAATGTTTAGGCTGATTTACTACTATAATATTAGCCATACTCGTGACATTCTTGTCTTAAAGCAAGTCAACAAGTGACCATGTCTCTTGCTGCTATAAGGCATGCATGTCCTCATCCATGGCTTGTATCAACTTGGCTTCTTGATGGCATCCTCAAACTTTTTGGGTTCCTTATATTGTAATTCATCTGTCACATAAGCATGATGCATTGCCACAAACCCATCATAAGTAAGCCTTTGCACTAGATATCTCATCCGAGTGGACCTATCAGGTAAAGTGCTTTTTTATGTGACTTCAAGATGAGGTTTTAGGCCCATTTTAGCTAAAAAAACACCAGGCCCTGATGTCACATTTGGGCCTGGGGCGCCAACTTAATGTGTAATATGTTACTACCCTCATCCAAAATCCAAGGTATGGGGGGACAAGGTCGGTATATAATATGCATGGATTTTTGTTAAAAATTTCAATATATGCAAGGGAAAAGTATGAAAATTTCATGTCCCCCCTCCCACAACTTATAAGGTATATACCCTAGGAAAATCATAATGTTTAGGCTGATTTACTACTATAATATTAGCCATACTCGTGACATTCTTGTCTTAAAGCAAGTCAACAAGTGACCATGTCTCTTGCTGCTATAAGGCATGCATGTCCTCATCCATGGCTTGTATCAACTTGGCTTCTTGATGGCATCCTCAAACTTTTTGGGTTCCTTATATTGTAAGACATCTGTCACATAAGCATAATGCATTGCCACAAACCCATCATAAGTAAGCCTTTGCACTAGGTATCTCATCCGAGTGGACCTATCAGGTAAAGTGCTTTTTTATGTGACTTCAAGATGAGGTTTTAGGCCCATTTTAGCTAAAAAAACACCAGGCCCTGATGTCACATTTGGGCCTGGGGCGCCAACTTAATGTGTAATATGTTACTACCCTCATCCAAAATCCAAGGTATGGGGGGACAAGGTCGGTATATAATATGCATGGATTTTTGTTAAAATTTTCAATATATGTAAGGGAAAAGTATGAAAATTTCATGTCCCCCCTCCCACAACTTATAAGGTATATACCTTGAAAAATATGCAAGATTTTAAGATTTGTACATATTTTTCGATGCTTATGTATCCCTTGCTGATTGGCATATGCGTACCACTCGATCAACATCGTATGAGTTAGTTGAGGATGGGGGAGAAGTCTAGTGTGATGGTGAATCCTACACATGAGCTTAAACTTGGATTAGTTCCCTAGTGTCTGGCTGTTGTTGTAGGCTATAAAACATTCTGTTTTGGTCCATGGTGAATGGACAAGGAGAGTTTTCTCATGAGAAGAAAGATCTATAGATCAGTCGTAGGCATTGAATTTAAGGCCACCCAATAGGCACGAGAGGCCGAGGTAATGTAACTAGCAATCAACTATAGCATTACAAAGAAGTATCACACAAGAAACTAGATGAATAGGATAGGCAATATTCGACCTTGAACATGTTTACTAGCTGATTGCAATCCTTGCGATTTTGAGCTATTTGGTTCACAATTTGGTTTGGCACTTGACCCGTCTAACCAAAAGTCTACATAGGCATCCTATTTCTGGGAGTGTCAGATCTTAAGACGAATTCCGTTTATGGACGATAAGGTTAGAAGCTAGAGAAACTTCTTGTAAAAATTTTGCAAAAGAACAAGCACCTTCTTTGTGCATTGCACACATCGATGTTTGTGTCTTAGATTTTTGGGCTACAGGGTTCTTTTCTATAACGTACTCTTTCAAAGGCCTACACATTGGTTGGCTTATGTTGTCATTGCACTCTTTAATACAACGTTTTTTCAATTATTGTTCTTATTATTGAGGTTTTGTGAAGTGTTGAATAATTGTTTTCATTGGGCATCATCTTTTTTTCAGTGGCAAACCACGCTCCATTCTAATATGTTGAGTTATGATTCCTCCCCCTCTCAAGGTCCACCGTTTGTGGTCGGCTAGAAGTTTTTTGTGCCTTTGTCGTTGATTTATCCACCATCATATGCTTGTACCTTCTTTTGTACAAAATTGCATGCAATGTCAATTTGTGGGTCGTTGTTTCTCAAAAACTGATGTGCCTAAATATAACACATTGGGACCTTGACACCCGTGAAAGGGCCGCAAACGTTGTCAAAAAATTTTGACCTCTCGACATCCGGGTTGTCAGAACTTTTCAAAAATAGGAAAAAAAATCCGGGGAAATTCCTCCCTTGGCCCTTTCACTCATAACATTAAGACCCTTTAAGGGGTTGTTCCCGCGAGCTTGGGTGCGGTGGCGGTGTCCACACCTGGGTGGCGAAATGGATGCCCCAGCCCATTTCTGCATCGGCGCCAGGTCCGAAGCGTGGACCCGTGGAGGTGTGGACACTCCCACCGCACCCTAGTTGGCCTTCCACTTCAATAGGTACCCCCATTTTATTATTGTGTTCCTCAATTAGAGCATTGTATTTATTGCCTTCTCCGTCTTCTATTTCAGGTATGCATTTATCTTTCATCCTTGCCCTCTTGTAAGATGTGAAGCTCATCTGCGTCAAACTCCATAGCCAACTGTCCCTCATCACAATTTAACTTTTGTTCTCGTTAATCTGTCTCGTGATGGGACTAACGGTGCCCATGCCAAATTTTATCACTCCTTCCGTCAGACCATGGCTGAGAATTAGCCAACTTGGCTATGGTGGAGGGTAAATACTCAGTGATCTTTGTAGTTTTTGTGTCGCGTGTGAAGCTTAAAACCTTGAAGCATGCAGCATGCTTTGATTCGAACCTAGCTTGTAATTTTTTTCCCACTAAACAAATATCTATTTCGTTCTTCGGTATCTCTAGATCTTACATTCTTTCGTGCTCCCTTAGAAATGCCTCTGATGGCTGCCACAATCACAAAGTTATGCAATAGGAAATTGCTTTATGTGCGTTTGCATGACAGCACAAAATGGCTGCTCTCCCTCTTTTTGCTCCTTCGCGCTCTTTCCCTGTATATCACCAATTGCCCCCCACTGAATTTCTGCACTCAGAATTTGTGAGGACTAGGCAGTCCATCTCTCTTGTTTCGAATTGGCCAAAAGAGATCCCAAAATTGAAGAGCCAGCATGGGTTTAGATAGGACTCTTTTCGCCATCATTACTCCCATCCTAAACCAAGTGGTCTAGGATGGGTTTAGGATGGGAAGAGCTATTTTTTCTCTCATCCCGAACCATGGCCTCAAGACCCTAAGAGCCAGAATGGGATCCCCTTTTCTAGGGTGGGATCCCCTTTTCTAGGGATTTGAAAGCATGGAATGATGACATGTGTCCTTGTCCCCACGTCCTAAACACATGAAATGATGCCATGTGTCCTCTCCCACCGAACCCACCCCTAGTTCTTTTGAGTGTTAGCACATGGTGGGAAGGGAACAAGATAGAAATACATTTGATCATGGTTGGGACCACTTTTTCCCATTACCATGGTATTTCCTCCCATGTGCTAAGACCCTAAGCATCCATTTTGGCAATTCGGTTGTACACTACGGAGGAAAACTGAGAGAGATCTATTTCCTTAGTAATCCGGTTTCAAAAGTCACACGAGGATCTTTCATTGCCTTTCTCTTATTACACTGCTATTGTTCTTTTAGTGAATGATGCTATTTTAAAACTGAGCAAAGAAAAATTGCCAGATTTTCTTCATGTATAAATATCAGACACATGACGCATTCCAGTAGGGTTGAAGATTCAACTTTCCCAAATATTGGTTTAAGGATCAGAACAGACATATCTAACTTTGCTAGAGTGAAGAAGACATTGCCAATTGAAATATCTTCATTTTGGTCACTCTAGTGACGCCTCGCAGGAAATGCATATCTATGTGATCTGTCTAATGTGCATATTAATACTTAGGGTGCTATCAGTTAACAGTGGGAAAGCCTCCTACGATGATTAGTTTCAGGCATCACTATTGTCTCCTGGTATTATCCCATTCTGGATGGAGCTGCTAGACGACGTGCTGGAGCTGATCAGGCTAGGAGCGTGAAATGCAAGATGCACCATAAATTCAACTCATGCCTCATATGTTATGATTTGTAGGTGAGAAAAATAGCACTGGTATGGGACACTACAGATACTATTATGTGGAGGCTGATTGGAGAAATGAGGGAGGAAGGCCTCCTTTTAGGCCCACCCCTGATGACCTGAGTCCGGTTGGCCTGCTGGAGGAACGCTGCTGGGTCTGTGGACCCTCTGATCTGCCTGGAGCAGTTTCTGCCACGTGGCAATCAGGTGCTGCTATACCGCTGTTTGCAGGCCCTGCCTGCTATTGTGATGATGTGGCAGCTCCATATGGCTGCGAGCCTATGTGGATCCCTGGGCGGGTTGTGCTTGCTGTCTGCTGGGTGTAGGGCTGATGTGGCAGCCCCGCAGGTCTGTTGCCGCTGCTGGACACCTACAGCGATGTGGCTGATGGCCATGGGTTGAGAGATTGCGTGACATGGCTGAAGGGCTGAGGGGTAGAGGAGAGGGCAAGGCAAAGAGGAGAGGACTGGAAAGGGGAAGTCTTGGCAAAATGTGTTGAAATGATACAAAGACACTGACAAAACGTATAGATCACTTGTCTTACGTCTCATGTATTTTGAATGTACCGAGCTGAAATGTATGCAGCCAAGTTTGAACTGGGTATGACGACAAAAGTATTTAATAGGATTGGTGGTCATGATCTCAGTAGGCCTGTCAAAAATCCATCACAGACTTTTATTAAAGCTTAGTGTTTTTTAAAAGGATGAGAGTGGGAAAATGCCTTTTATCAAGCAGGGGGCTTTGACAAGTCCAATGCTTACATGTTTTGCCCCTTTGTTGGCCTTAGAGCTGGGCCTTTGAGCACCTGGGCCTTCGTCACACTATTGCAGAACAGCGGTTGTTTAGATCTTACCAGAGTGCCAGAAAAAATTAGATCATACCCTCTGCCAGCAAAATACTTTGGGTAAATAATTGTGAGCAATGTGCGTGGAGAAGGTCACTACATGAGGATGCTGGGCTCTTAGCAGGCTCACCATTCACCCAAACGGGGTGTGTAGCTGGGACCAAAGTAGGCATGGGTGATGGAAGAAGCTCAGGGTCCAAGCTATTCAATGTTTCTTGAGCCTTATGATGATAGAAATAAGTAACATTGTTCCAGGGAGGCTTGTGATCCCATCCTCACTCAAGTCCTGATAGCTTGACTCAGGCTGCAAGAAGGTAGGTCAAGGCTGCAGAGGATGGATGAACACAAGGTGGACACTGGAGGGTGGCTCTGAAGTGCCTAACGACATTCAATGTAAGAACCAAGGATTGGGGTCAATATTGAAAAGATGTAGAGAGATTGTGCAAGGTTCTTGACTTAAGCTTGAGCACTCTTGAGTGTTCAGGTCAGAATCAACAAGACCTGTTATTTTAACTAGCGCTGGTTCTTAAATCTTGTCAATTGGCAGTGGGAAGGTATGGGCATAGTAGACGGTGGCGGGAAGAGACCTTGGAGCAAGCGACAAAGTCGATAATGATGAGCATGTGATAAAGAAGTCTGGGTCATTACATGTCATTCACATGATAGTTGAGATGGTAAGTTAGCATATTTATAAATCCATAAGATATGGTATGATATGCTTAGAATTCTGTACAACTTAAGTTGGGAGAGGATCTGTTATTGCTGTATCTAAAGCTTCCTTTTAAATTTACCATTTAATGCAAAACACAATTAAAAATCAATGTATGACTCCAAAGGAGTGAACCCGTACGAGAATATGGGGTAGAATGCCAAATTGCGGAATCGATTGTTGATGATGTGAAGACCCATTTGCATGGATGATGATATGTATTTGCACAAGGGATTTTTTTAACTAGTCGCACTCAACAATTGCTGTATTGCTACCTTTGTGCTCTTACATTTTTTTAAAATAATTCTTCTCATCTATATCCACTAAAATTTGGACGTGCATAGCATGATATATAGGTCAGCATTCCTACTTGGTGTGTAGTGTCTATTGTTAACTTTACTCTCATAATTCTATTTCTGGGATGTATTACTCTCAATATTGCAGGTAGAAAAATGGAGGCAAGACCAGACTTAGCTGGATTGTTCAGGCTGCCAACTCTTGCCCCTCGTGGTCGTTCAGCACCACACATGCTCTTTTGGGGCACCTTTTTAATTGTCACAGGAGTTGTATCATTCTTTGCGTTCTTTTATGCAGCTGTCTTCTCAAAGCTCATACCATCTTCAAGAATTCCTTTGCTCACAGCAATTGAAAATGATTGGTTAGTATACATCTACTTACTTTTGATACGATGTGTGTGTGTGTGTGAGAGAGAGAGAGAGAGAGAGAGAGATTACTGTCTTCAAAAGGCCTTGCAGCTCTATGAGACAAAAGTACAATCCTCATACAAGCTACAGTGGGCTGAGGCAAAGGGCTCAGTGCTTGAACTCCAAAGTCAAAACTCAAAACTAGTACACAAAGCTAGCACTCAAAATTCTACTCAAAATACATAGCCAGGTGCCATGTTGGCGCTTTTGTGAGCTAGGAAGATGTCTAGTATTTGTGTCTATCGGGTCGTCACTCGTTGTGGCGGGGGGTGTTGTCTCCGTGATCTCTATTCCGGTGGGCCATATCAAGAATGACGCCTCAGCTCAGACGGTCCTCTCTGATAAGGACTGGGATGGGTTGAACCTCCATCGTGTGTGCTCTAGTCAGCCTCTGCATCGTGCATGGTCTCTGCGTCTTTGGCTCCACCACTCTGTGTCATCTCTTCCCATTTATCCATGCTGCCCTCATGTCAGCTATCTCCTCCTCTACTCCACTAAGCCCCGGGGCTGACTCGAATGAGTAGAAGTATGGGACATGTCGCCGATCTCAGTCTATCTCAGTCTCCTGTGGCCCTGTGACTTGCTGTTTGATCTGTCGCAATAGGGACTTTGTGTCACTGCATTCCCAACAAATAGAGACCACCGCAGACCTGGTCATGAAAGTGGATCGGTTGAGAGAGTAGCCTAAACTAATGATGATTACATTCCATTACATCTCTTTAATGGGAATGTCCTTCCTCTGCGTCAAACCAAGAGCTTGTCAGTGATTCTCAAAAAGCTCTTTGCCAAGTGGTTTGGTAAAGATATCTGCAACATTCTCTTTACTGTCACAATGCTACAGTGTGATATTGCTAAGTAACACTCTTTCTCTGATGAAGTGCTCTCTGACATCAATATGCTTTGTCTTGGAGTGATATAATAGATTCTTGGCGAATGCTTGGGCCGATTGATGAGGATGCAACTGCAAGCTCAAGACCTTGGCTAAGATCTTGTATGCGGTGTCAAGAAGGGTGATCGGCCTACATTGGCAAATATCAGATTGTCTCCTCCCTTCGGGATCAAGCAAATCCAACCTTAGCTCAGAGAATGAGGGAGTGAGCCAGAGTCGAAAATCTCCTAACAAGCTTGCCTCAACGGGGTGACAATAACCTCCCAAAAACTCCGAAAGAAGACATGAGTCAGACTGTCCTCCCCAGGGCACTTCTCGGCAGGGAGAGCCTTGGGGGCCTTCCATAGCTCCTCATTCGTGAATGGTGTCTCTAGCTGTCTGCTCACGCTCATTGAGACCACTAATGGAACCTGGTCCTAGATTGCCTCCCTGGCTATAAGAGAACTGAGGGGGTCTCCATCTTTGATTGTAACAACTGTCAGTAGAAGTTCGTGGTCATCTCAAGGATCTCCTGTGGGATCGAGTGCATCTGTCCATGCTCATCCCGCAGTCTTTGGAGCTGGGTCCTTGTTGATCGAGGCCCTGCGGCCTAAAAGAATTTCCTTGTCATCCTATCCCCTTGTGTCACGATCTGTGACGCATTCCTTTCTCTATATCTAGACTTATGGATGGTTTGATGAATGGACACTTGTGGAAGAGTATGCCCTTTCGACGGGACACTTCCTATGAGGCACAACCCTTCACAAGAGACATTCTATTGAAGAGACATTCCTATTGTAATGTACCCTCTCATCAAGGATCACACCCTTCACAAGGGGTACACACCTCTTCATGCACATACACTTTGAAGTACACACCTTTTCATGTGTGACTCTTCACTCTCTATAGAAGAGAGGCCCAATTGTATGGATGACACGACAGCTACACTACAGACACTCGAGCAATACAATTCTTCCTTGTTCTCTGCTATTTCAGTCTCCTTTCTGTTCCTTAGCACATTTCTAAATATAGTAAATCTAGGATTTCTTACAGTGGTATCAGAGCAAATTTCGCTCTTGGTTGTAGGAAATGCCCCCCACCTTCTAGCGCCTATCTGATACATTTCTTTCCACTAGAAGGATATCCGTGCACATTGTGCATGGAAGAGATGGAGAGAATGAGCGTAAAAATTTTTAGCGCCAACCCTGCCTAAAGTCATCAATGGCCTCTCCATCTCCCACACATCACGAGTTGATGTGAATGGACACGACAAAGATCGTGTCTTTTCATGTGCTTGGGCTGTCCCAAAACCAAGGGACGCACCTTTTCCACCATCGGACACACCTTTTGATGAAGAGTCTTGACTCCTCACCCAAGGGACACACCCCATCGTGGCAAAAAGGACACACCTATTCATGTGGGGACACCCCTTTTAAAAATAGGGACACACCCCTTCATGAAAAGGTGCACCTATTCCAAGGGTCACACCCCTTCGAATAGGCACACCTTTTGGAACCAAGCACCTTATATAAAAGGGTACCTAGAGGGGTTAAAAAGGAAAACCCAGCCCCAAACCTTAGGTCTACCCTAGATTACCCAAGGGTCAAATAAACCCACCCTTTAAATTTTTTGGGCAACCACCCAACGTAGGCAGCACAAACGAAAAGACAAAAGGGACGATCCATTTCAACGCCCGTACAGATTTTCGTCAAACAGGTTGGCCTGCCTCCGCAGCCCCTGCCCTCGCCATTTCGCTGCCCTGCTCCCTCGCCATATGCAGCCCCTAGCCTTGCCAGTTTTCGGCCCTGGTTCCCTGCCAGCCTGCAGCGCTAGATCAGCGTCAGCCTGCCATATGTGCCGCAAATCAGCCTTGGAAGCTGCAGCCTGGTTTCGCCAGCCTCCATCGTGATCCAGCCTGCAGCCTTTGACCCCTTTTATCGCGATCCAGCCTGCAGCCTGTTTCGCCATTGACAGCCTGCCCTCCCCCCTTGTTTCGCCACCTTATCTGCCAGTTCAGCAGCGGTTCAGCCCTCCTATCGTGATGAAGACAGCCTGTTAAATGCGCCCTGTTCCTGTTTTCCAATCTGGTCCAGATCTGCTCCTCGCAACCCACTGCAACAAGGACCTCCGGACAGAAATCTGCAGGCCTTTTCTACACAACAAATTGGCAGATTACATCAATGCTAGGTGGATTCTTTCCATTCTACTTTTAAGGATTCTCTTGTCATTATCCAATTACAGCAAATGAAAGACGCTCCCTTAAAGCATATAAACCCCTGGTAATTCACCCGGCCTTTCAAGGACACCTCAGGCATCATCTACCACACAATATCGTGTTCAGATTGCACAACCAGCCCATTTCGGAGCTTTGGCATCGTGGGTCTTCTGTGTCACGTGCCCTCCTAGTGATTTGGACCACATCCTATACCTTCTGCGTGAGGCACCTCAGTTACATTACTTCCTCAGCACAGTCCAGGTTGTGTTCCACGAGACACGAAGATACCCAGAACCCGATATTCCTCAAGAGTTTGCTGTCCATCTTTGGAGAGAATTTTACCCCTTACCTTCGGCATCTCCAGGGTACTCTCCACCTCCTTCAGCTCCCAGATATCCTCCTATACAGGTTGTACCTTCCCCAAGACAGTATTTACACTCTGAAGGCACTGCTTCTCTTGGATATCCTCCACTTCCGACAGCAGCTCCTTATCCCTTCTCAGATCTGTGGACTCTGCAACCTACTCCTGTACTCTCACGAGTGGTAACACCCATTTCGGCATCACCAGTGTTACCTCAGACAGGACCTCCTTTACTTGATTTCCACGGGTGGTTCCATCCTGCCTCGCCTGCCCCCTCCAACATGAGCAACCTCAGGGAGCAGCCCGAATCTTCTTCCAGGAATGGTACAAACTAGAGCGCAGGTTCGTGCTTTTCTCACGGGGACCTCAGATATGTCGCAACGCTCGCGTGCAGCCTCTCCGGAGATAAGCGACTCAAGTCCAAAAAAGACCCCTGAAGTCAACTTACAAGGCGAAGCACTGCTTCAACTTCAAATTTCCCAGCTTCAGGACAGCATCTCTGACTTGGTCCAGAAAGTCAAACAACTCCAAGATTCTCGTAGTACCACACATACAGAGGATGACGTGACGCAACCAGACGACTATGCGGATTCATTCCCACCTGAGGTAGAAAACACTGAACTACGTGCCCTCTACCATTTACTCCAAGCTTCCAAAACTAAAAGACTTGACATCAAACTTCTGGAAGCCTACACTGGTCAACGCAATCGCCGAACAGTTGACCAATGGCTCGCAAAATTGCGCATGTACTTTGATACTGTTGACCTCTGCATGTGATTGAATCAAGGAGGTCACATTTGGGAATGTCTCAGTTTTGAATGGGTTTGCCACAATGATTGCAACAAATTTGTGTCCCAACTTCCAGGATTTCTATGGGCCTTTCAGCCTTTGGTTGCCAAAGGTGTAGGTAATCCTGTTGTAGTGTGGTTTTGGCCACTGCTTCAATATGTGTCTGAGACTTTTCTTTGTGTCAAAGTCTCCAGCCAGAGTATCTATAGCTTTTGGCCATTTTTCTTATGTTTCTGTTTACACTGTTGATTTTTTCCAACGATTTCAAGGTCATACCAACAGACGGGCGTTCTTCACTTGGTTTGTATTTCTTTCCAAAAATGTGCAGCTCCCTGTTGTAATGTACACATACCAGCAGGACCTTCTTCTTCAGACAGGAGTAAGGCATGGTGATGTTGCAAATCTGAAAGCAGTCTGAGAAGGTGTAAAATAACATGGCTGGGAAAGGGAGCATACAGACATTAGGAGATCTAATTATCAACAAAGGATCAGCATGAAAATCTTGAACGTTGAGGCAAGGCACAATGAAAGAAGAAAACGGGACTGATTTTAGCAGTTCATGCGAGTTGACAGGATTGGAAGTTGAAGTCATTTTTACAGTAATTGAGGCCTTGTGATTGTGCATCCTGGAGATATCTAAACAGTGCATCAATCTACTAATTTAGAAATTGCAAAACCTAGGAAGATTGCACATTACAATAGGTTAGAAACTTGAGATGACATTGCTCTGAGCAGATTGATGTTATATGCAAAAATCTCATACTGAGTCGATGGATGTGTTGGTTGTCCATTTTCCCTTTTCCTTGCATCACGCATGTATGAGAGAGAGAGAGAGAGAGAGAGAGAGAGAGAGAGAGAGAGCTCATTTTCCAGGATCCTTGCAGGTACTATTGTTTATTGGTTCCTTTAACTGGTCCGGTCATCATTATTGCAGTTTATTTTCACTGGCTTAGCATGAAGCTCTTCAAGCATGCATAGTGCATGTATATAGCTTCATAGAATGCATTGTGATTCAAATTAATCTTCTGTCAATGGAACAGACAACTTATAATTTCATTGCATTTATATTCTCAGTGCTGCGATAGAGAGAATGTGGTGAAAGTGTATCATTACCCATTTCAGCATCACTGAGTTGCAATCCCCCCCCCCCAAAAAAAAATAAAATAAAATAATAAATAATAAAATTTGCCCACGCTTGCACATACATGCGTGAATGCTACCAAGAGCCAGTTCTCATCATAATCTTATGGCCCTCGGGGATCTCCTAACAAATAGCTTTCCCACTGTTCTGGTGTTCGATTTCGTGATTTTGGTAACAATCTTGGCACTTATCTTCTTTAATGATTCACATGACATAGTTATTCAGGGATATTGTAGGAAAACATTGTGGATGTCTGGTCTTCAAGATGCATATTAATGATGCGTTGGAAAGAGTATTGGGACAGGCAGAAGCTTCCTCAATTCCATTGGTAGACGTTTGTCAAAGCAGTGTCTTGCATGAGACCTCCAGAAGTTTCTTATTGCAGCTTTGCAGGGATTAGTCAGAGGGCGTAAGTTCGAAGCATTTGTCTTGAAGAAGTTTCTGAAATCAGAGGGTGTACGATCAGGGAAAATTTGTGAACCCTTGTTCATTGTTGCTGGGACAAGGATAGATGTCAATTCAGTTTTGATCCTTAGAAGCCTTGCAAACACTTGTTTGTTGTTGCTTGAAGAATGAGTCTTAAGTCATTTGAAGCAAGCAAGGAGGCCACATTGCATAAGTGGAATAAGAGCTCCAGCTGTGGAAGGCAAATAGAAGCTCCAACTGTTAAATGTAAGTTTTGTCCAGGCTCCAGCCCATGAGCATGATTTTATGTAGGATTCAGACGTGGACATGAAGATGGATGAGGAAAAGGTTGGCATCTAACATCTGATATATTTTTTGCAAGAACTTGAGATAGCTTTGCCACTTGGCATTTGTACTCCATCCAAAATGTTCCACAAGAATATGTTTCTAGTTGTACACACTAAAATGCCAAAATAGAACTGGCAGAATTTTAAAAACTAATATCAAATCATCTCTAGGTGCTGTGCAATTGATTCTTAGCTAGCACACGTGTCCACAATAATAATGAGCCATTGTTTGGAGTGGCCATAATGCTTTAATGGGTATCCCCATTTGAGTGCCCACTCTTGAGCCATTGACCAACTTAATTGAGATTGAGGCCTTCTATGGTTGCTTTTACAACTCTTGCATGACCAAGCTTTGGGATGAGTACATCTATTACTTGGTGGTGTTTGAAGGTCAAGTGTGCAATAGTTGGAATTTCTTACCTATCATGTATGGAACTGGCACGTGGTAAAGCTAGGCAATTGGATTGAATAGGAATGCAAAGAGAGGGAGAGTCAAAGTTGAAAGGGGATTTGTACAGTTTTGAGGGGATTTCAAGAGCTTACATACAAAGGTAGGCTCAAAGTAAGATATTTAATTGGTAGAAAAAGCAAGACTTAGAAACTCCTCAAAGTTTTTACATCGAATGAATTTTAAATTTTAAATTAGCTTAATTTTAATAAGACTCAAATTTATGCACAGACTGACTTCGAATTTGTAAATTTTTGTAATTAATCAAGCTAAACCGAACGTCATACATTTCAAGACTGTTAAAGTGTAAAGCTTTGATTGAAGAACATGGGTTTCTTGTAGTTTTTTAAAACATAGCAGTTTTGAGTAGCTCATTAATACACACCATGGGATCTTAACGGCACAACAAGGCTATTCCATGCAAAATATGATGCCAATGCATGAAACAAGGTTATAGTTCTTGGATCAAGTTATGTTTTAGGTTCAACCTTTTATTAATGTCTTCGTAACATATAATGTTAAGGTGTTTCACACTAGTTTGGTAACTCAACAAGACATAAAAGTGTCATTTTTAGGGTTCTAAATTCATTTTTTAATGGTTTGAACCTCTATCAAATGTAAATACATTTCAAGACATACATTGTTGACTTGTTCAAGAACATGGAAAAAATACTTCTATAAATTGAATAAATATATGTATGTCGTTATTGACCATAGTGTACTCAAAGTTATATACCTATAAAACCTACATTTTAGAATCATAGCCAAAGTTTAAACCTTGAACTTTTGTTTTACATGATATAATATAACATTAATTCATGAGTAACCATTTTTGGACCATTAGATTAGGGTTAAAAAGCTCATAATCAGATTCAAAGGAGCTTATGCATTGTCCAAACTTTCCATATCTCATCAAATGCTCTTATATTACTATTAAAGTGTGGGAATATGTCTTATATAACCCATCTTATCATGTATAACCTTGCATGACTTGGAACTTCTCTTGAGGAGTATATTACCTTTGCCTTTACCCTACGTTACTTTCTAGGTAAACTTATGATAATTGATCGTTTTGATAGACCCCAAAAAAGATGATAAAACCCTCACATTTAGCCAATTTAAGGACTTGAAAAAACTAACATTGCCTTTGATATAAAAATAGCTTTTCTTATCCATATATGGGAGCTTTAAAATAAGAATACCTATCTTGAGAAAAATTTCTTTGATTACAAGTCATTTTTAGTTAGTTTTGACAACAAAAATAAGAGAATATTAATTAAAGCCTAAATTTTGGACTGTGTTATTTAGATAAGATTGTTTTGACCATATACCAATGATTATAATTTTATAGATCTAAAAATTATGCCTTTTGACCTTGTGAGGCTCACTTTTACAAGACTTGAAGCTGGTTTTAAGTGCTATCATGACCACCAATAATTTCGGGTGCAAATTTTTAATAAATTTTAATCCTAGGATACATAATTATACCATATAATGTTTTTTGGATAAAATGTTGGATCATAAGAAAGGACATGGTGAAGATAGGATATGAAAATTCACTACATATAGCTCGTGAAAATTCTTCAAACATGGACACCAAGCAGGACATTTTTATGTTTTAGGACAACTTTATGTCCTGTTACCAATCTAGTGTTAAAGTTCTAGATACTTTAGAATACTTATCTTGTTAGGATCTTCAATTTGAAAACCATGATTGCATTCAACTGGAAGTGTTGCTAGTGAAGTTTCTAACATCTCAAGCTCGACCTTAAAAAGCACTTTCGTGAGACAATAAAAGAGCTTATGAATGATCACTATATCTCTATCTCTTGATCTTCACAAGATAGTTTTCAGTTATACATTGAGGTCACCTCAAGCTACGAGTGTCTTTTCTCATTGGACTAGAGAAATTTGGAATCATCCTTTGATTTCTTGGAAAGACATAAATATAAATACAAAACCTTCAATTATGTGGGCATTGGTAGAAATCTTCCAAAACATAGAAAGTTACGCATCCTTAGTAGCCCTTGTTGCATGTCTACTCCTTTTCTAAGGGGGCTTTTCTTAAAAAGGCACAAAACTTTTACTAAAATTTTCCAAGGATTGATGTCTATTGAATGCCCCAGAGAAAGGACTTTCAAACTTTTGTATTCAAGTATAGGAGTCTTTAGGAGTCCAAGGTCCCTAATCACATTGGAAATCAATAGTTTTGGATCTAGCTACAATCAAGCTTTTGTATTCAAGTATAGGAGTCTTTAGGAGTCCAAGGTCCCTAATCACATTGGAAATCAATAGTTTTGGATCTAGCTACTTTTGTACTCAAGTACAGGAGTCTTTAGAAGTCCAAGGTCCCTAATCAAGGGTTGGCAAGAATTGACACTCTGACAGAGATTGACGGTCTGACACTTGACAGGATCTTCCAACTGGCATAATTAATAAACAAAATCTTGGCCAAAATAGAGGTCAACCCTAACCCAACGCACACCGGGTTAGTAAGCCAATGAATACATTGCACTAATAGGCGAGCAAACCCGTTGCATTAATAACACAACGCACACTGCATTAGCCTCAACCCAACATACACTAGGTTAGCAAAGTCAATGTTGGGTTACAAAATTCAATGCTACATTAATAACCCAATGCAAATTGCATTAATAATGTAGCGTACATTGCATTTACTTTGACCACGTTGGGTTACCTTTGACCATGCTACATTTGTCCTGAAAATTAAAGGTTGGATAGCTTGGGCTGCTGTCCCTTTGACCTGCGAAATCAACTTAGAATTGGGGGTCTAAACTGCACTGATGATCAACACATGCACTTAAGATCAAGAAGAGTCCTAAAAGCTTGAGCCTGAGGATAGTGCCTCAAATACCCTGTCAACCTACACACCTAGCTTTGCATCCTTAGGGTCAACAAACTTAAAAGACAATTCTTACGGTGTGCACGAACCACCGTAAGGTGACATATCTAGCTTGAAAGACTCCAACAGCCTGAATGGAGACATGGGAGAACCCTCCAAATTTAGAGCCTCAGTGGCTCCAAACTCTAGCACTAATGATCCCCAATCTCCTACCGCATCTACAACAACTAGATTAAGGGAAACCTTTTCCAATTTTATGGGTAGACTTGGACTGTTCTGTGCCAACATGGACTTAGGTAGCACAGAATGTGTGTAGAGTAGCGACAAAGCTCCGCTTGTACTTGCATAACGGTAGGAATAATCCCTCTTAGGAATCCAACTCTTGCATGTTCTACATGCAAGTTCTACATACGATTCCTACATGCAAGTCCTACATGCAACATGCAACTCCTACATGCATGTTCTACATGCAACTCCTACATGTAACATGCAACTCGTACATGCAACTTGCAACTCCTACATGCAACGTCTATATGCAAGTTCTACATGTAGAGAGAGAATGTCTTACAATTCCTAGATGCAGAGAGAGAAGCTCTCCAACTTGTATAAATATCCCATAATGGAATGAAGCCCACACTCTTTCGGGCATTGTGTTGAGTTCTACTTTAGTATTCCAAGCAATTGTCTCCAAGTGTCCATGCTTCCTTGCACTCCACGTCCAAAAGCATGTCCTAACCTTGCAACTCCTCCTCCCCTCTCCCCCAATGGTAAATGCTTAATGCAACAAAGTCAACAATAACGCAACATAGTCAACAATAATGCAACGGTAGATTTTTAACCCGTCGTGTGTTGGGTTAGTAAATCAACACGTTTGCTGTGTTATAGTGCAGGGTATTCGACTGTGTTAAGGTTAATGCATTGCATCTCTCCTAGATTTTGGTGTCAATAAAACTTTCGGAGACTTTCGAGTCCTTGGAGCATTTGTGCAATGTTTGGAGTGCTTGGGGACTACTTTCCTAACTACTCTACCTACTAAATGACATGAAACCATTAAAAAATAGTAAGAAATGATAATTTTTAATGGAAAAATGGAGTATTTTGCAAAAAGTAACACTTTTCTCCTTTTAACCACTTTAAAAATCACTCCTAGCATCATTTCTTAGTGTTTTTGTAGGTATTTTCTATCACACATCCTTAGCAATGACCTTAGCTACCTTTCTACAAACTTTGAACACTAAAAAACACCAAAATTAGTTCAAAATCACTCCAAAGGACTTTCAACACTTCTCTTTCACTCACATCTTCCGATTCAGCATTGGGCAATGGGTGGGTAACAAGGGAAGCAAATGCAATGCAAAAGCGCACCTAGAACTCCCTGGTAATGGCACAAAAAATGTGTAGTCTGGCAGTGACTCATGAGTCATGCGGATCTTGAAGGAATGCCGATGGAGTACTCCTCCAAGCTACTTTGGGTTGAGAGCAATGCATGCAAATTCCATCCACAAGTGTCACTCTAACAGCTCCCGACTTGTTGCGATCATGAATCCATCTTGAATCCATAAGGAGTAGAAGAGGGAATGGAGAGGGGAGTGGAGAATGGAGAGGGGGAGTAGAAGAATGGGAAGAGAAGAACATGGCATTCATGAAATGCACTATGAGGGAACAAGAGACAACTCCAAAGAGGAGGAGGAGAGCTTGTATTCCAATGTGTACAACCAACAAGTAAAGACCAAAGTCAACCATTTGTGCTTTTATACAGAAGGGAGGGCCAACCTGCTTCCCTTTTTACCACTCTCTTTCCTTATCCTTTACAATCAACTTGGGCCTATTTGGCTCCAAGGCACAATCCTAGCTCTACAAACTTGCCACTATATATTAAATGACATTTCCAACTAATGTAGTTAACAGAGGTAATGCATCAAATGGATGGTACAAGTTTGGACAAGGAAGAGTTTATTTATGTCTCAAGGAGCCGAAAAACAAATAAGTTTACACCTCCAATCTAAGCATAGAGAATAGCTATGTGGAATTGAATAGAAAAGGTTACCAAATTTATGTTTTGAGTGAAAGAAACTATCCCATGTCTAGATTTTGTGCTAGAAAGATCAAATCATCACGTTTCAATATCTGCTCAAAGTTTCCAAAATAATGATAAAAGGCACTCATTTGATGAATTTTTTTGGCATCAAAATGAGATATTCCCAAAGTACCAACATCCAAGATTGTTTCTCGGTATTAGTGGGTCCTTTTTCAATTGAAAGGAATCTATGGGGTCCCCTTTTACTTTTATGGGGAGAATGAGAGATGTGTTATTTCATGTGCTAACCACCAAGCTAGTTTAGGATAATCACTTTCAGTCCAAGCCAGCCTAGTTTAGAAATTAACTGGTATATGATTCGAACTAGAGCCAAAAATCAAACTTAAGTAATATTGAACTATTAGGAAACATAGCAATTTCAACCACCGAGCTGGTCATCAATCAAACAAATTTCTATTTCTATATTGCTATTCAACTACACTAGTTTATGTGACGATTACATAACTAATGTTTGACCTGAACCGGCATGGTGATATATTGCATGATGTTCCAATCATTGGGCTAGTTTAGGATAATCACATCAAGTCCAAGCCATCCCAATTTAGAAATTAAACAATTAAACTATTCCAAAACTCAATCATAGATAACAACTAAGGTAGTTTAGGCAACCACTGACCTGTATTGTATCAACCATGTGTATGATGTGCTCATCCCAGTGCTTGCATCCCAATCGCTTTTTGCAAATGTCATTATTTTGAGAAACTCTCATATTCTCATGCCAGAACATTGTCACTCGATTAATAACTTCCGCACTTAGGCTGTCTCTTCTTTTTTGGCTTCTTTTTGAAGCCCATAAACTTCTTAAATCGGTCTCATCCTGCATTGCTTTAGCTCTGCGTCCAATTGTTGGAGCCATGTTGGTCCTTCTAATTGACAACACCTTTGACATTGTGTGCCTAAGCCATTTCTCCTTTATTTCAGAGAATACCAACATAGTTAATGTCGCCCTCTTTGTAGCTAGTTGATTTAAGCTTTGCACCACTTTTACTTTCTATAGGCCAACTGTCAGGTTAGAGAGCATATTCTCTTGGGCGTGCATCTCCTAAGGTGTTGGTAGGGTTGCCACTCTAAGATTTTAGGGTGCATGATAAAGCTTATGAAGATTCAAGACTAGTATTCATGTGAACGGCCTGATGTTATTGCTCCCACTAATTGTGAGACCACAACTCGTGTTCTTTGCTTTGATGGCAATGATCGGATGCATGCATCTGCAACCGCTACTTGCTGTTGCTACTCTGCAAGGAGTCTTCTGTCTTCTCATTGTTTCTCCCTTTGCAAAAATTGCAAAGTGTTTACCATTGTCATTTGATACCATTCCATTTATTTCCTCGCTCCGCAATTTGTTCCTTGTGTCTTGACCACCTTTTTCAGCTTTCCTATCTCACAATGTCTATCTACTTCTCTTGCAAGCCATGGCAAGCTGCATCTTGCCCATTGATACCATGGATAAGATTAAGTAGTGATTGCCACTAGAATATAGACTAGCCAGCTTATGAGGTGAGTAAAGAATAGAAGAAGACTTACTGCTGTGTGATGCATGCATCTAAGTTATTTCCACCACCTTGAGATGCCATCTCAAGTATCTAACCTTATTGGATTGACATGACCATTGTAGTCTAGGAGATAAAAAATGTTGGTTCACCATAGGTGCCTCTTCACAACAAGTATAGATTGCATTGCTACTTTTTGTTATAGTTAAAATACCTATAGGTTCAACTTTACCGACTCGCAATGTTGTTGGATATTTCCTCCATGAATAAGAATACTTCTCTCTTGAATGCATCTCACAACTTTGAAATAAAGATTGCTCACCCTTGTACCAAACCACAAGTTCATAAACCTTAGATCCCGCTAGATGGACATCGTGACTACATGCAAAAGTCTAGTTCATGTCAACATTGGACTGATATAATCTTATTGACCAAGATTCTATTTACAATCTCTCCTAGTTAGGTTGTTTGTGCTTTTGGTACTAGGCCTTTTTAAAAAGCAAGTGGAATAGTGAATTAACAAAAGTGAATTTGACATGCAAATATCTTTCTTCTCATGAGTAAAGTTGCTATTCACACTAGAAAGATGCTATGCGACCACGAATTCACATACCAATTAGGCTTGTCAAGTTTGAGACCTTCACAAGGCAATTTACACCAGAGGTTCTTGGAGATGTATGGACAAGGTGGAACAAATACTTCTACAGAGTGCAAAGAAGTCTTCAAATCTCTAATGACAAACTGGTGTGAACCCAGAAACCAACTTTTTTACTTGTTATCTTGTGAATTTGATGTTTTCCCATATGGGTTTCACCAATTTTATATCTTACTAGTGCTCTTAGCGTAACTCAATGCAACTCTCGAAAAGGTTGTAGGAGGACTTGCAAGTCCTTCCTTAGGAATAAAGGCAATAGTGTTACCTCTACCTACTTTTACTACCGATTGTAGATGTAAATTGCAAAATGAGAGAATGTCCTAATTGTTGTATGTGGAGCCTGATCTTTTTTCAAAGATTATTTTTGGCCCTAGGCATGCTTATACCCATTCTATGAAGGGGGGTAGGGGGGGGCAATGGCCTCCCTTGGACATCATCGGGGGGTTCCAAGGGGGGCGTGGTGCTTACATAGTAGGAGAGCAGTGCATTTATTGCTTGTATCTAGTATCTTTTCACTTGCGGGATAAGAAAAATGCAAGATTGGATGTTTCTCCATGGACGTAACCCACATTGGGTGAACACGTATATTGGTGTCTCTTTGTCTCTTCATTCTGTGCGCTTTTTGTATTGTGTATTTTATGCATTTCGATTCTTGCATTGTTGCTTGGTTATTGCATTGCTTCTTCTAACAATCAGTATCAAAGCATTTGTTTGAGCAACGTCTATTGAATCATTAGGAAGGAGGTTCCTGGTTTGAGTGGGAGCAATGGCAAAAGAAGGCAAGTTAAAAATTGAAAAGTTCAATGGCAAGAACTACTAGCCTTGGAAGATGCAGATTGAGGCTTATCTATACCAGAGGGACCTTTTCTTGCCGTTAGGTGGGATTGCAAAGAAGCCTGCGAGTATGTTAGCCAAAGACAAGGAGGTTCTTGATGTAAAGGCACTAGGAATTATACGACTGTGTTTGGGAGCGTCAGTGGGTGGCTTTCAATGTTCTTGAACAAAAGACAGCAAAGGACTTAATGAGCACACTTGATACATTGTACAAAAAACCATAAGCTTCTAACAAGGTATTTCTTATGAAGTGTTTATTTAATCTGAAGATATTAGAACGTGGGTTGATAGCTAATCATTTGAATCAGTTCAGTACAAATACAAGCCAATTAAGGTCTGTAGGAGTAAAATTTGATGAGGGGGTTCGAGCTCTCTTAACTTTGTGCTCATTGCCAGAAAGTTGGGATAGCTTGGTCATGGCTATGAGTAACTCTGTTTTTGGGTCAAACACTTTAGAGTTTGATGATGTTGTTGATGTCCTCCTTAGCAAGGAAATGTGACAGAAAAGCATAGGTGAAACATCATGTAATGCTTTGACTCTTGAGAATAGGGGAAGACATAGAGAGAGGAAAGAGCCCAAGACATCCCAACAAGTCAAGATTTTGAAGCATATCCAAATCCAAAGGTAACCTGAAGTACTAGCATTGTGGGAAGAAAGGACACCTGAAGAAAGACTGTCAGTCATGAAACTTCAAATCTCATGTTCTCAACTAAGTCAAAGATTATTACTTGGCTACCATCATAAATAAGGTTGAAGGAATAAAGGTTAAAAGACATTTGACAGCACGCTAGTTTCACTCTTGTACAAGAGAAGGTCCTATTGAATTCCAAATATGAGCAATTTTAGAATGGAGCCCATACGGGACACAAGGCCAAATGATTACCCTAATCACATGGACAAGTATGTCATTGATGAAATGCAACAACTAGAGACAATAATAGAAGGTCCCAACCTTGGAGTTGATCCATATGCATCCATGCCAATGTTCTTATGCAAATGTGACCTTGAAGAATTCTTTTAGTTTTTCAAGGAAAAATGGGTACAAATACATCAACGCAAGAGAAAGGTTATTGGAATTTTTTCTCTCAAGCTCTAAGAGGGGAGCTAGTCCATTGGTTCCTCAACATGGATGAGGGGACTTAGAGTTCATGGCCCATGGTCTAATGTTACATTGTGATATAATTTCCATTATTGAATTGAGCCTAAATCAAAGTATGCCAGTAAGTACTTCTCATAGCCATGAAGGTCCAAACATATTGAAAGAGGAACTTGCAATGCCAAGACTAAGCAAGGACAAAGTGAGTGAATATCTCAAGAGGCTACAAAATCTTATTATGGGTGAAGAATTTGACACTAATGGAACAATGATCCATTAAATGTGTTGCCAAGTTTTGTATGAAGATTTAAAGAGCAATTTGGAACATTACAATTGCAAAAATAGTGGAGGATGTATGCAATATTGCAATGATGATCGAAGAAGTAGTTGAAACGCATCGGGGAAAGTTCGAGGTAGAATTGCAAAGTCAAATTTCCAAAAACACAAGTAACACTACTAGGCTCCAATGCACTTTTGATAGCTCCTAAACAATCTCTAGATGTATCAGTATAAAGTAGAGAATCAAGTATCAATACCCTATCCAATTGTGACATGTATTGTGACAAAATATGGCAAATAGGTAACCTAAGGGCAAGAGGAAAAGGAAGAGATAGAAAGTAACCAACAAAAAGATTTGGTCAATTAGAGCCACACGATGACACCAAACGGGGCCTATCAAGAGATATAAAAATCTTTTCAATTGGGGACACAAATTATTGCACCTACGAAAATATTTCCAAATAAGTTTGTGGCGGTACCCCTTAAAAACTCCCTCCACTACATGAAAATGTAATGCAAAGGTGTTCCCCAGTCGCATAAAATATATTTAATTAATACACTTCACAGTTCTTAAGAGATATAAAAACCTCTAAGCTGAAAATTTTAACGGTCTTTACTGACAATTTTCACGTTTTAAGCAAAATTTATAAATGAAGTGACTTGAAATTTTTAGGTTTTAAAGCCTCCTAATTTCAAATTTAAAGGTTAATTTTTAAAATTTGCCATTCAAGTGACATTAAACCTCAGTCTTTTGTAAACACTCTTTCCCATGTCAAGAGAATTCTAATTGTGATTGGGCTTGGGCAGCTAGAATAACAAGTACTTTTCAGCACTCTTGCACCAAGGCTAGGAATTCTAAGACTGGGTTCACACCACCCAACGGCCATCCTCCAAAAAATGGTGTGAAGGGTTGTCATCCTAGTTGGCCTAATAAGACAGATGGGTTGGACACTGACATAAAAGATTTGTGTTGGTCCATGGAGGATGCTTGCTCCATGGCCAACTCCTCCAATTGCTACATGATTGGCCCATTCCATCTCCTCCGGCCACCACACCAATCACACATTGGTGACATAAAGTAGCAACCTGATGACCGCCAGCAGCAGCTGGTGTGAACCACCACACGCAGCGGCCATCCTCCAATTCTATTTCCTTCTCCAATGGGCGGGAGGGTGGTCTGAACCCAAGGCTAAGAGTGGGCGGGAGGGTTGTCTGAACCCAGGGATAAGAGAGAGCAAGAGTATAATTGACGAATTTTTCCTTTTAATAGTACACCATATATGGGGTCACCAAGATAGAATCGTGAGCTGATGCCAAGGACCCGTTTTAACCGCTTGGTTTAAACCCTCTGGCAGTTGGATGGAAGTTGTTCTTGATCAGCAAAACATGAGACCGTTGGATACATTCTTATCAGTTTTCGAATGGTATTGCGAAAGTGGCACAAGGTGCTTATGCCTGCTACACTACGAACGTTCTAGGGAAGTCACCTAAATAATGAGGATTTCCTTGATCAAAACAAGAATGGGACCGATCGATACATTTTTCTCAGTGTACGAGTACAAATTGAGATGGCCCTTGGAAGGTTTTGGCGGTCGGCTGGAGCCACCGAATTTGTTGCAAGGGTCGATCGACGTAACGCGGTGGGTATTTTACACCATTTCTTTGGGCATATTCTTGGATCTTTACACAAATCTATTGACCAACATAGTGCTCAGTGCAAATTTTTTGACCTATGGGAATAAATTGGTCAAAGCTAAGAGGTTTGCGAAGGATGCTAAGATAAAGGAGCATCCAACACGGACTTCAACCCAAGTCGAAGAATAATGACCGTATCCATAAAGGAAAGGAGATTGAAAACAAATCAAAATACTTCACTTCACTAAAACGTGCTAGAACTGCATGATGCTGCATGCATAAACGTCTATACTTCTAGAAAGTGGGGGAATACCTCTCATAGTCAATGTGACAAGTGATTTATATACTAGTATTGTTTCTGCTGTTGCTTAATCTGGCAACGATAACTGCATAATGGCAATTATTAATAGTCGAACCGCCTTGGAGTACAACGTGCCACTCGATAAGACTCATCATTGGGGACACAACTTGTTAAAAGCCATATCTTTCCTTCCTGCCAATCTTCAATTTGTTTGTCTGCAAAGCATGACTGTAACGTTCTACCTGCATTGAGAGAAGTTTATGGATCCTTTGCACAAAACGTGCAAGGAGGGACACATGCTCAATGTGCTGCATGCCATGGATCAAATGGTCAAACAAGGAAGGCAAATTTCCATGGGCAGCTTGATTTGTATTCTGCAGGGATGCATCAGAAATAAGGACCTTGTAGCAGGTAGGCGAGTGTATTCCATGATCATTGAAAAGAAATTACAGTTGGACACAAAGCTGGGATGCCAACTCATCCGCATGTTCGCAAGTTGTGGAAGCTTGATTGAAGCACAGCAAGCTTTTAGCAGTTTGCACAAACAAAACGTGTACACATGGACTATGATCATTTCTGCGTATGTGCAGCATGGCCAATGTAAGCAGGCTTTGTTGCTTTATAAGCAAATGCAAATGTCTTCTCTCAAACCAAGCTCGTACACTTATGTCGCAGTCCTGAAAGCATGTGCTGATACAGCAGCTTTGCCTCATGGTAGGCTGATTCATGCTGAGATTATAAAAAAAGAGCTTCAGACAGACCTTCATGTTGGAAACACTTTAGTGGACATGTATGCAAAATGTGGCAGCCTAGAGTGCGCTTGCAATATATTTGACAATTTGCTGTTACAAGATGTAGTGTCATGGAATGCGATGATCTCAGGATATGCCAATCATGGCCATGGTTGGGAAGCCCTACAACTATTTCAAAAAATGCAACAGCATGACACAGAACCAAATGAGATCACATTTGTATGCGTACTGAAAGCATGTGCTAGCGTGCATGCTCTAAATCAGGGCAGAACGATCCATGTTCACATCAGTAAAAGAGGGCTATTGGAGTCAAATTTGTTTGTTGGAAACAGTCTGGTTGACATGTATGCCAAATGTGGTAGCCTAATAGATGCACGCAACGTGTTCAACATGTTACAAGAGAGGAACATGGTATCATGGTGCTCAATGATTGCAGCATATGTAGAACACGGGCATGGTGAAAAAGCACTTCAACTGTTTCAAAAAATGGAGGAGGGTGGTACAGAGCCAAATAAGGTCACATATGTTCGCATCCTTAAAGCATGCTCCAGCACAGCAGCCCTAGATGAGGGCAAGCTCATCCATGCTGACATAATGAAACGAGGGCTCCAGTCAGATCCTTATATTGGAAGCACCCTAATTGACATGTATGCTAAATGTGGCAGTCTAGAGGGGGCATGCAAGGTCTTCGATGATTTGCCTATACGAGTTACTGTGTCATGGAATGCAATCATTGCAGGATATGCAGGGCATGGGCAAGGGGAGAAAGCTTTTGAGCTATATGAAAAAATGCAACAGGAGGGAAAAGAGCCAAATGAGATCACATTTGTTTGTGTTCTCAAGGCATGTGCCAGCATAGGAGCACTGGGTTGGGGCAAGTTGGTCCATGCTGACATCAAGGAGAAAGGGTTTGAGTCAATCCTATCTGTTGGAAACACCCTGGTTGATATGTATGCCAAATGCAACAGCGTAAACGACGCACATGATGCCTTTGACAAGTTGCTGCAGCGGGATGTGGTTTCTTGGAATTCATTGATTGCAGGATATGTCCAAAGTGGGCATGGGAAAGACGCTCTCCAGCTCTGTAACAAGATGCAACAGGATGGGATAGAGCCTGACAAGGTAACATTTTTGTGCATTCTCAAAGCATGTGTCAGTGCAGTATCCTTAGTTCAGGGAAAAATTATCCATGCTAAGATTATTCAACAAGAACTTGAGTCAGATTTATCAGTTGGAACTGCTCTTATTGACATGTATGCCAAATGTAACAGCCTCAAAGATGCACACAAGGTATTTGACAGGTTGCCAGTTCGAAATTTGGTGTCATGGTGTGTGCTAATCGGAGGATATGGTGACTATGGGCTTGGTCAGGAGGCCCTCCAGCTCTTCTCTGAAATGGAACAGGAGGGCATTGAGCCTGACAAGGTTACATTTGTCTGCATTGTCAAAGCTTGTGCCAGTATAGCAGCCCTATATCGTGGCCGGCTAATCCATGCTGACATTGTTAAACGAGGGCTTGAGTTGGATACAATTGTTGGAAGCACACTAATTGACTTGTATATTAAGTGCAGCGGCCTAGAAGATGCATGCGTGATTTTTGATAGGCTCCTGGTACGAAATGTTGTGACATGGTCCACGATGATTACAGGTTATATTGAAAATGGACAGGCTCAAAAAGCCATCCAATTGTTTGAAACTATGCAGCAGGAAGGCATGGAGCCAAATGAGATCACCTTTGGGTGCATCCTAAATGCTTGCGCTGGCATGGCATGTCTTGAGCAGGGTAAGCAAATCCACACTATTATTGTGGAAAGTGGGCCAGAGCAGGATCTGTTTATTGAAAATTCCCTTATTGACATGTATGCCAAATGTGGCAGTCTTGAGGATGCATGTCAGGTGTTTGAGAGGTTGCCAGTACGAGATGTAGTATCTTGGAACTCATTGATTGCAGGATATGCCAACCACGGGAACTGCAAGAGAGCAGAGCAATACTTTGAGAGCATGCGAGGACAAGGAGTTGCGCCAAATCATGTGACATTTGTAAGTCTTCTCACGGCATGTAGCCATGCAGGGCTTGTACAGGAGGGCCAGCATTACTTCAGGGTGATGAATGAAGATTATGGACTTACACCAGACATCCAGCATTATATCTGTGTGATGGACCTGCTTGGTCGTGCAGCTCGTTTAGATGAGGCGGAGGACTTGGTTCTGAAGATGCCACTTCCCCCCGACTCTACAGCATGGATGGCTTTGTTAGGTTCTTGTGCTAAATTTGGTGATTCCAAACTAGGAAGACGAGCGTTTGATTTCCTTGTTAAGTCTGATTGGAGCAGAGTTGCTGGTTATGTGCTGATGTCAAACATTTATGCAGCTGATCACATGTGGGACAATGCACAGAAAGAGCACCTGATGAGAATGTGCGAGGTGCACAAACCACATTCGAGCTGGAATACATCCAACAAGAAAGGTAAACAAATGGCTTCCAGTAAATTGTCTCGCAAAGGGTTAATGATAGAGGAATGGAGGGAATGGCTGTCAGGAGTGCTAGGACACCCCAATCCTGGAGGGAATGGCTGTCAGGAGTGCTAGGACACCCCAATCCTGCGTGCCAAGCAGCAGTACTTGGAATACCTGCCAATGCTTGATGTATTCTGGTGGAGGAAGAAAAGTAAACGAGCCTGCTTAGTTCAACAACCTAAAGTTTGACTATCCTGAGATGTTCAATTCATTGGATACCATCTTGGCCAGAGGCTACTTAGTTCAGCAACCTAGATTTTTCCTATCCTCGGAATGCCACTTCATTGAATACCATCTTCGCCAAGGGCCTGCTAGTTCAACAACCTAAAATTTTGTCTATCTTCAAATGTTCACTTCAGCAAATAGCATCTTGGCCAAAGGAGATTTTGAATAGCATGAATAATTTGGAATGAGAGATTTGCAGGTATTTCTTGCCTTTCTAGAACGTTGGCCTACACTTTGATACATGAGTAAGCTCCTGTCTGCCTTGAACTTTGGATGTGAGCTCGTTCTGGGTCCAGTTTCTGTTCGTTATTACAATAATGGGGACATGGTCTTCATACTGCACTGCTCACTGAGCAAGTTTTTTAAAATGTTCATGATGGACACTGCACAGCTAATTGTTGCCGAACATGGGCTTATGGTGGGGATACCCTGTATGACAGCATCTCCAAGTTTCGGTCGTTTCTGAAGGACTCTATTGTCATATTGCAAGGATCCCATTTCCACAGGGGAGCTTTGTAGATTGCCCTCACTGTCCAGAGGCATGAATTTATGGGAGCATTTGTTAAGCTCTTGTAAATCTATCACCAAAACTGTAAGAATGTATGGGTAGTAGTAGCCTCCTGGGTCCACCTACTAATACTTATGGTTGAAAGGTGAAGCCCATGTATGAATGAAGGATAAGGGGAAAATAAGCAATAGGATTAGGACTACGGCACGGTGATGTGAATATTTCACAGTTGTATGGAAAAGAGGGGAACAGTTGCATGTACATGCCTTTTGTCATTGAAACAAGGCATTCCCCTGGCTTTTTGAAGATAGCCCATGTGTTAGGAGTTTACTCATAGTCTTCAGTTTATGTTCACCCAGACGTCCACAGTTCCCTCTCCACGTTCACAATTTGCTGTGATGTGTACATTTGGTAATGATTATGCCATGCTCACACTCTATGCCGTTAAAATTATTCCTGCATGTTCCCTAACCTTTCCAACAGACCTGCATAGCCAAAAATCCACACCTTGGATACCTACTCTCACCATACTCTTCATTCCTAATCCTCAAGATTTAGCGAGATTCCTGAAGTAATATTTCCTTACAATAATTGCTGCAACCAACAACACATCCCATGCCATCAGGTCAGCACCTTTCTCTTCTTGCACCAGTATAGCTTTACGGTTGAACTCCAATGCTGATAACCGAGCAACAATGCGAGAAGAGGAATGCGTGAAATACACAATACAGAAAGCACAGAATGAAGAGACAAAGAGACACCGATATACGTGGTTCACCCAGTATGGGCTACGTCCACAGAGAAACAAGCAAGCGAAAAGATACAAGCAGTATATATATTGCCCAAGAGACTCCGCGGGTCTTTAGAAACCCAGTATAGCTGCTTATGCTTGGGCATTGATAATAACATAAGTGTTGCTTTGCTTGCTAAATATGTGTTCCTTTTGTTTTTCTTAAAAGTTTTTGTTTACCTCTTTTTTCTTCTCTTTCATATTCTCTTTTATTTTCTGTGTAGATTTTTTATCTTTAAAATTTGTATGATTGGACTTATTCTAGTCTTACAAAGGTATATACATATTGCTCTCCTGCTATGTGAGCCACACCCTTATCTTACAATTTTTGATCACACAACTCATAAGCAACTTGTGCACCAATTTTCATGTATTTTTGGCTTCAGGAGCGTCGTTCTTGAACCCTCGCCAAGAGGGACTGCATGTCGTTAGTCCCCCTTGGAATCCCCCGGCGACGTCTTAAGAGGGGGCGTTGCCCGTTCCTACCTCCCTTCATAGAATGGGCATAAGCACGTATGGGTCCAGAGCACGGCAAAAAACAATCTCTGAAAAAAGATCAAGCTCCACATACAATAATCTCCCACTTGGAGACTGATCATAGTAACTCCACTGTCACTACACTCACTAAAATTCTTTGGATCTGGTTGTCCCTCATATTGTTCCTCATTCTTGAAGACCAATTGAAATCGAGCAAGAGCTCAACTTCTTCCGGGTTATCACCTTAGTTAACATATCTGCAAGATTCTAGCTAGTGTGTATCTTTTCCAACTTCAACTACCCATCCTCCAAAACAGATTGGATGAAATGATATTTGAGCTGTATATGTTTGGTTCTTGAATAGAAGGCTGAATTCTTTGCGAGATGAATAGAACTCTGGCTATCACTATACAAGATGCAATTTTCTTGCTTCTTCCCAAGCTCCGCTGCAACCAAATCATCTCTTTAGTAGTCTCTGTAACTGCAACATATTTTGCTTCTATTGTAGACAGTGCAACAACCTTTTGCAACTTTGAAACCCAGCTTACTACTACTGTTCCACCTACAGTGAAAACATACACAGTAGTACTCCTTCCTTTATCACCTACCATATTTGAATCAACATATCCTTGTAAAGAAATGTTTGAACCTCTAAAACCCTCCATCTTCTTCCTTCACCCTGTAAACCCTTTTATTTTGCAATGCTATTTTTCCCATAATCCCAAGTTTGGTTTTGTAGAGCAAAGAGTCCATTTCCTCTTCCATGTCTCGCTCCCACTCCTTTTTGGATTCTACTTGCATTGCTTCTTCATGCAATTCTGGTTCACCATAATCAGTTAATAAAACATAATTGAAAGAAGGAGAAAGTTGCTCAGGTGGTCTACTTATCCTCGTAGACCTTCTAAGTGCACCTGGAGAAATTTGAAGTTCATGCTGCTTTTGCTACTACACATTCTCATTTTCTGCAACCTATGGAATTTCATCTCCTGTGATTTCATCAAGGGTTGTGTTGTGTATTCTGTGTATGCATTTTCTTTCTTCCTTTTCTGCAAATGATCTTTATACATAATAATATCATTGAATACAACATCTTTGCTCCTAATGATTTTGTTACTTTGATAATCCCACAAATGGTAGCCAAACTCACTACCTCCATATCCAATAAAGATGCACTTCTTGGATTTTGCCCCAAGCTTTGTTCTCAATTGCTTATTAACATGGACAAATGCTTCACAACCAAATGTCCATGCCTCTTCTAGAATGCCACCATCTAAGGAACTTGAAGGTGGCCTATTTATCAAGTAAACAGTTGTATTCACTGCTTTAGCCCAAAGTTGTAAAGTCCCTGCATGCCTTCCTCAAATTTCTTGCAAATGTGATTGTGTAGCCTTCATCATCCAATTATCCTGCTGAAATTAAGTTTCTTTTAAAATCAAGAACATGGTTTACCTCCTTCGGCAACCATTGGTTTCCATTCTGTAACTTTATCAACACCTTGCCCTTTCCAACAACCTTCATCGCTTCATCATCACCTAAATGAATAACTCCAAAATCACTTTGAACATAGTCTTGAAAATATTTCCTATGAGGTGTAGCATGAAATAAAGCCCTTGAGTCCACTACCCATGTATCAGTGATAGTATCCAATGAAATAATTAAGGAATCTTGCAACACACTACCTACTACATTTGCTTCCTACATATTCTCTTATTGTCCATCTCCTTCCTTTTTCTTTCATGACCAACAAGACACTCCCATGCTTCGAATTATTTCAGTTGGGAACAGCTTGCAACTAATTCCTCCTCAATCTATTGAAGTTATAGACCTGCGAGAGCTATGAGAGACAAGACCTTGAGCTATTTCTCTCCGTCCCTATCCTTTTTTGTGCCGAGACCTTGAGCTTGCTAGAGCTATGAGGGACGAGACCTGCAGCAGCTGTGAGAGAGGCTAGAGTCGTGAGAGATGAGAGGTACGAGAGCTATCACGTTCCAATGAGAAGTGAGTAGGCAGTTACAACTGAAGGACTGGTTTCATCATGTTTTACAAGTGTCAGTCCAACTGGACATTTGAAACATGCAAGGTATCCAATCTGTTACATTATGTAAATCCCACCTCTAAGCACTCTCGCAAATGTGCTAAGAGAGTGCTTATTTAGCACATGCTTTTAAGCCCAAAGTTCATACTACCCAAACATGAATACACCCAAAAGACCCTAATCAAGTCCATAATATTGAGACATTAATGAAGAGTGAAATAACCAATAGTGTGAAGATTTAAATTTATGTGATTCCTGGAGTCATCTATGGGGGTTGTACCTAGGAGATTTTGTCATACTGCTCAAGACTTTCATGAGTTTTATGGCCTCAGCATTACTAGAGTAAAAACCCCCGAAGGTTAATAGATGTGGACCTTCTTGAATGGGAGTGGCTCACTGTTTCAATGAGCCAAGAAAGGCTTATAGAATAAAGTCCAAAAGCATTCGTGACCCCAACCTTCTACAAGAAGCTAATGATTTGTATTTTTTGGTCTACAACATTGAGCAACAGGGCAAGCTTCAACGTAAAATCGATCGATTTCAAAAAAAGCTGAGTCTTTCTACTAACCCCTTCGAAGCCACAGTAGTGGTTGAAGATATGCGAGGTTCCCCCAAGATCAAGAAGTTTCCATCATCGACCAAGTTCTCAAGTGCTTGTGGCACATTGTCTGTAACATACACAATGGACAAGGTGGAAAACTCTCATAAAATGTTGCATGCTGTGAAGTTGAGACTTGACAAGGTAAGCCTAGATGTTGACATGGCCATCAATGTACTAGACAAGTCTAAGAAGGACATGTTAACACGAAAGAATTCGATGCTGTGTGTATGTTTGCATGTTGACATCCATACCACCAGTTTTGCTTTGCAATCTTGTATTTAGAAGAATCACATTATAGGTCGGTTGGCTGCTCAGGAAAAATCCTCGCTATAGTAAAATCTATGGTATTGGGGTCATCAACTGGTATGTATGCCTCACTCCTTGTTTTACTCTGTTGTTAAGAATTATACAATAAGCTTTCACAGCTGACTTTGCATGTCTGCTTTGGGACTGCATTTGTCACTGCATGACCACTTTGTTGCTTTGACTCTGCCTGAGACTGCTATAGCACCGCTTTCTACCTACATTGTGGCATGCCATTGCATTGTGCCTACTTTGTATGTGCTTTGTGACTCACCAGTGTGTGGAATGTGACTACTTTGTCAATGCTTGGGCACTTCTACTTTTTCAATGCTTTAGTACTGCTTTCATTTGTGACTGCTTTGTTTGTACTTTGCATGTGCTTTGGCACTGCATGCTTTGTCAATGCTTGATCATGACGACTCTACATGAGACTGATATAGCACTACTTTCCACCTACTTTGTGACATGCCATTGCATTGTTCGTGCTTTATATGTGCTCTATGATTCCCTAGTGTGTGGAATGTGACTGCTTTGTTTGTTCTTTGCATGTGCTTTGGCACTGCTTTGTCAATGATTTGTCAATGCTTTGGCACTGTTTGTGAATGCTTTAGCACTACTTTCTTTTTGTGACTGCTTTGCTTGTGCTTTAGATGTGCTTTCACACTACTTTGTTAAATCTTTGTCAATGCTTCGGCACTACATTCACAATGCTTTGGCACTTCATGCACAATGCTTTAGCATTACTTTGTCAATGCTTTGGCACTTCATGCACAATGCTTTGGCACTGCATTCACATGCTTTTGGCACTTTTTGTGTTTGCTTTGTTTGTGCTTTACATGTGCTTTGAAAGCTCTCTAGATGTGCTTTGTAATTTCTTTGGGAGTGCTTTGCATGTGTTTTGGCAGTGCTTTGTGACTACATTGTTATTGCATGGTTCTATATTTGACTACTTTATCACTTCTTTCTACTTGCTTTGTGATATGCCCCTGCATTGTGATTGCTTTACCTACTTTATTTATGCTTTATGACTCATTTTCATGTGCTTTGTGTCTGGTCTCTCATCTGTGTTTTTTGTAGATGCTTAAATATCCATTTGAAAATTTACATGTTTCTTTAGATGTAGTCTTTGTCTCGATAATTCGTAGGCTAGGTCATCTGACAAGCCTAGAAGACATGGACCTATGCACACATTTATTGCTTAACCTTCACCTCCAGGTAGCACACAACATGAGAAGAATGACAAACTAAGCCCATGGTGTGGGCTCCTTGGATCAAATGCAATCATCCATGATAATTTACAGGTGGGGTCATTAGACAAGCTTGGAAGACATGCACCTGCACATATGTTTAGTGATGGACCTGCAACTGTGTTGGATAGCACACCACAAGACGAGACCATCAAGCTAAGCCTAGGGCCTACACTCCAACCTACAGAAGAGAAAGTAATTCACGTGGAAGATGAAGCAAAGATGGTCCAGAGGGGTAGATTGTTGGATACTGGTGGTTAAAGGGACGTTCAAAGAACCGTCATACATAGAACATTAAAGAGGAGGCGAGTGCATCAAGTGCACAACTGCCTAACACCAGGGGGAAAAGGCTTGAAACCCCAAGTGACATTGAAAGGTTGCGAACCCTGTAGCAAAGCAAGAGGTAAGTATGGCATCTACCCATGGGCCACGAGCTTGCAAGAGACTGTAACCTGTACATTAGAAGTGTGGGTTGTACCCTTATGTAATGAATGGCATATTACAAAAATTTTGGTTTTACCCTCATGTAAGAAGTTGTGATAGCCAACCCACTATATTTTGGAATCTCTAATTGCCATGTATGTTCTCCATGTTCTGTTTGAACTTCTTGAGAGAGTGCCTTGTACTGGCATATGCATTAAAAATATTTGATCAGCATAGGCTTGCATCTTTGAAAATTTTATGTTGTATCTTTTAAAAATATTTGATCCTTATGAACAAGAACATAATCATGTCTTGGTTTGTTTAGGTGACAAATTTACACTAATCACATATGTAAAAGGTCCTTTATAACTTCGGCATAATATGAGTGCTGCACAAGCCTATGGTTCTTCTCTAGATCAAAGAAGGAGGGCGCACATGGTTTATGAAGCGAAGCTCACAGTAGATTCTCATAGTGGTGATATTTCCATACCACTCTTGAAGAGTAGTTATGCACTACCTCCCCCTCCACTTGACTACTACTACATCCCCGAGATCAAGAACGTGGACTGTTGCACTCTTATTCTTGACATGAATGGTGTGTTGGTTCATCCACACAATCATAAAAAAGAGTTCTAGCCACAATGGCATGTTTATGCACGGTAGGTACGAGACTTCAGCACAAGACCTGATCTCGATGTCACATTTCTTGTTCTAGAGGATGCAAAGTGTTTTTTGCATTGGGCAACTCGATGGTTTGATATGTATATATTGAGATCACAATGTATGCACAACCTAAGAAGGCATTTTGAACTATGCTTTCTTGGCTTGGAGTCTCTTATCTTAGGGTGGATGGATCATGCATATTGTGACCCTGTACATTTCACCCTTTTGGATGGGAAGCCTATGTTTTGTATTTCTAGGTGAAATACCCTTTGTACGATGAGTCATGTATGTACTTATTGATGATAGCTTTTACAAGTGTACATGAAATATGTCTGGGGCATTCAACATACTTCCAAATATGACAATAGTACTTGCACACATGCACTGCAATTTTTTTATTAGACACTTGGCACCATGGTTATGGCAGTGGTTACTATCATAGGATCGTTCGACTGTAGTTTTCTCATGGAGCCTATTTTGGGGCTTGGTCAGACTAGGAAAGCCTGCAAGTCACATAAATTCTTGTTGTACATCCAGAATGGGTGCAAGTTGACGAGATGGTTGATCTTGAGAGGCCCTGGACATATGTCAGACCCCAAAACCTTGGCAGGGTGTAGTACCTTGGCACTAAATGTATTGTCATGTATGAATTGTTAACTAAATGATGCTATCTGTGTACTTTGAGAATCGATTTAGAAAGTAGTCTCAAAGCATGCTCAAAGCAGTTGATCATGACTCCAAACAATAAAAAAGCAATCTGAAAACATTCTCAATGCAGTTCATTATGGATCCAATCAGCCACAAAGTAGTTTATCATGGCTCCAGCCACAAAGCATTTTCAAATGAGCCTCAAAGAGTCTCAAATCAGTTTATCATGGTTCCAACCACAAAGCATTCTCAAAGAAATCTCAAACAACCTCAATTTATCATGGCTCGAGCCACAAAGCATTTTGAAAGCACTCTCAGACAATCCCAAAAGTAGGTTTAGTTGGTCTTTGGGGGAGTCTATGTGGCCCCCAACTTGGGGGGGTCCACATGACCCTGAGTAGTTCCAAAGCAGTGAAAAAACATCAAGAATTAGTAGCATTATTGCATGTGATCTTCATTATGGCCCCTAGTACCCACACATCATTTTCAAAGCAGTCAAAAAAGACATTTGTAAAAACAACGGCTTCCTCCCCCATAGAATCGAAAAAATTATTCATGACTACATTGCCTCAAACTCCTTTCCACATCTTAAACTAAATTTGCACACACTTCTTTCCCTTTTCAGGTAAACAATAGGTCATCATACTCGATGATGACCTACTGCCTCACCTTGCGTGATGTACTCTACTGGGCAAAGGTGGCTACACACACACACACACTTCCTATCCCTTTCCCCCTTTACTTTCACTTTTCCCTATTTCCCCTTCCCCCCCCCCCCCCAACCTCCTCTCCCCTTCTTCATTTAACATTTTCCTAATATTTCACCTAATTTTTTTAACCTCCTTTTCCTAACTACATTTTATTCTAACTCTCTAGAATGGAGGCTCTCTTTGTCTCTTGTATGACACCACTCTTGCCAAAATAGCCATTTCCCCACTTTTATTTAATGCTCCATCCCACTTTTATTTAATGGTCCATCTACCACCACACACACACACACATACCTCTTTCACCTCTTTTCTCTAGTCTGTTTCACTCATCTACCTAGAGTACAAGATCAAAATCATATTTTTCTAGTACACATGTCATCGATCCATTGACTCAATCTACTCTACCAATCACATAATTTCTCTTAGTATTCTATGGCACCACATTTCTCAACACCCCCAAGCGACTTTACACTTAAACTTATAATGACATTCCAAAAGGCAGGACCTTAGTGGTATCCCTACCTTATTTTAGGATGCATACAAGGTTCGCACCTACTAAATCAAGTCTATTATGCATAACATTGATTTTAGGTAGTCTTTTATGATTGTCTCATGGAATGTAAGAGGATGTTGCAGCAAGTCTAAACAGATAGGTTGTGTGTCCACCATTCAGAAAGTGAAACCAAGTATTGTTCTTCTACAAGAGATGAAGTGTGGCTATGAAGATTACTGGTGGTTTGCATTCAAACAAATGGGATATCAGGTGTTCATGGTGAATGCGTGGTCCAGGGCAAAGGTGGCTCAACAGTGCCAACCCTAAAGTCTTTGATTCCTCATGAGGTTTGTAGAGATAAGGGTGGTTTGTTCATCGGAATAGTGGTCTCCTTGGAAGGTTTTGAGTTTAGGGTGGCTAGTGTGTATGCCCCTCATTCATCCCAAGAGAGAGGAATTGCTGGTGTTCCTTGAGTGCTTGTGTTGAGGAGGCTCCGTGGATTCTAAGTGGGGATTGGAATTGCATTGAGAATTTAGGTGATAGATCGCATGGGGGAGCCCCTGATTATTGGCGCTAAACGTGACTCATGGGAGGAGTTTTGCATGGATAGAGGAGTAATTGAGGCAAAGGAATTAGATCCAGAGGGGTTCTTTGAGTTCACTTGGAATAACCAAAAAAGGGGGGGTGAATTTAGAGTAGGCAAAGTAGATCAGTTCTATTGAAGGATGGAGGATGTGGGGCCCTCTCAATGGGGGTTGTGTAGCAATTACTACTCTCATGTCCTAATTGGTTTGGTGCTTCTTAGTGCCAGGTATGGTTGCAAGATCCAAAGACAACCCATTCAAATTTAACAAGAAGATGCTTAATTCCAAGCCATTCAACCGCTCCATTAGGAAATGTGGGTGGGAAACGACCTCAGAGATAAGTGATCCGTGCTTATGGTGGGATGGAGTGATCAAGAAGATGGTCCTAGTCACAAAGGAGGTTGATGTGAACTTTTGGGTGGATCATAAGGGGCAGATTTAGTCGGCTATGATGGCATATGTAGCCTTGAGAGCCACCATTGCAGAGGCTTCAAAGGATCCTATCCTTGTATCTTTATTGGTGGAGCCGATTTTGGCTATGCAAGAGAGTGAGATTCTTGGAGTCGAGCAGGCTCGAATCAAGAGCCGGCAAATATGGTTGGCAGTTGGTGACTGCTCATTAAAGACATTCTTCTTGTCAATAAAGAAAAACCATCAGAGAGATCTAACAGACTGGTTTAGGATGCCCAAGGTACCATCTCTACAGGGTTCTGGCATATAGATGCATTTCATAACGAGTTGAGTGTGATTGTGTGAGAGCAGGATAAAGAGTGGCAGCCAAATCTAGCCAGGGTTCTTGATGGCATTTCACCAAGGGTGTCATACTATCAAAGATCCCTACTAGCTAAATCTTTTAGCAAGGAGGAGATGGAAAACGCCTTAAATGCACTAGCAAATGATAAAGCCCCAAATCCAAATGGACTTAATGCCAATTTTTTAAGAGATTTTTGGGATGTGTTGGGACATGATCTAGTCAACATGGCTAATGATGCAGTTAAGAAAGGAACCCTCTCCAAAGATGTAAACTTAGGCCTGATGAAACTATTCCCAAAAAAGCAGAGTAGGATCAAGGTTGGTGATGACTGGAGGCCCATAACCACGCTTAACACCTCCTATGAAATCATTGCAAAGTCCCTCGCAATCCGAATCAGAGAACTTTGTAGCTCCATTGTGGACATGGAACAGAATGGCTTTATGAACAGAATGTCTTTGTGAGAGCCAAATTTTTTTGAAAATGTGCTGAAAGTGGTGCTGACCTTGGACCATGCTTGTACCATAGGGCAACGAATATTAATGTTTGGCCTAGATCTTGATAAGGCATACAATAGGGTCATATAGGACTATATATTAACAGTTTTGGAATGCTTGGGGCTTGGTCCAGAATTCCTCAACAAAGTCAAGTGTCTGTTTGGCAATGCGGCTGCAGTGTTGTGCCTTAACAGTGGCACAGTAGTAGGAAGATTCAAACTAAAGAGTTCTATCCAACAAGGGTGCCCATTGGCACCCTTGTTTCTCACACTATGCACAATCCCATTTATTCACATGCTCAAAAAGAAGCTGGCATCAAGAGAAATCAAGAGGGCACTTCTACTATCGGGCAATCAATTCTTTACCCAGCTGTTTGTGGACAATGCAATCTCTGTTGTCCACGAAGATGTTGATATTATCAAGAATCTATTCAAGGTCACTGAATGCTTTTGCAAGGCCTCTGGCTGAAAATGCAATCCCTTGTGTAGAGGTCAACGAGATAAACCCCCCCCCTCGAGCTTGGGTCCAAGATTTGGGTGTCGATATAATTCTGCTTGGGGAAATTGTGAGGTACCTCAAAGCCCCCATGGGATTAGGTGTCACACTACTCCAGAAGCTTGAGTGGTTCAAAGGTAAGTTGAAGGCAAAGTTGAGGGCCTGGCATGGGCTAAGTCTAGGCTAGAATGCTCGTGGACTAGTCATACTGCACATTCTCTCAGCATCCATCACATATGTCACCTCAATCTGGCATTTTAAGAAAACACATTGGTAAGAAATGGAGGCTCTCTTTAGAGGTTTCCTATGGGCAGAAGAAGCAAGAAAAAGAAGGATGCACTATATTCCTTGGGATCTATTGAAAACGCCAAAGCTAAAAGGGGGGATTGGCATGTCAGACATGAGACTCAAAAACATTGTCCTTGATGGCAAGTGGTTCTCACACATGTTCACCAAGCAATCTCATGGATTGAAATCACTAAAAATTTCATTATGAATGGGAAAGCTAAGGGGGTGGGAAAGTGGTGTGGACCAGGGTGATGCGAGAGGTTGATTTCGCAATTTCCTTGCAGGGTGAGTGGCTCAGACCTAGCTGCTTGGCTGCGGGTTTGGTCTAGGCATGGAAAGAGTGTATAAAGCTGCTCACTTGGAAAGGAAAAAATGGCCTATGGGGTGATGGGAGCCTCCTTGAATCCATTCAGTGGAGTATGGAACCTGGTAGGAAGGGAGAGGCCTTCGATCTTCACAACATTGTCAAGGCAAGGAACCTTTACAAGAAAGGAGTTTGACTTGGAGGGACATCTAGAATGAGAACAAGGCGGTTCGAAATCCATGGAAGAAATTTGGAGGGAGGTTGTTATTTTGGAGGGGGAAGTAGGTGTTTGAAAGGATTCCTGAAGCCTAGCTGACAAACTATATTTCGGCTAAGGATGGGGGAAGGAGACACAATTGTGTTTGGGTAGGATGCCTTTATGGAAACTGTCAGCCATGCTAATCTATAGGTGGCTCCTTGCGGTCAAAGGGGTTGCTGCAAGGCTTGATAAGATTTTCGCGTCTAAGGCGTAGCACTCCATGGTGGAAGGGAAGGCTAAGGGATTTCTAGAGAGGTTGTGTGGTTGGGAATACAAATTTTTTATTGTGGAAGATCATTAATACTTAAGTGGATTCTGATGAAGAGCAAGCTAGTGAGGAGAATTGAGATGAATCTAGGATATTTTTTGTGTAGGAAAGGGATGCAAGACATCATGCACCTATGCTAGAAGTGTCTCATGGTATGTGAGGCATGGAGCAACCTCGAATCAGTAGACAAACGGTCTAGCCTCATGAGCCGCTTCACAATTGGCAGGAATTGGAGAGCCCCTTTACTAGGGGATGCCTCGAACTTACCCTCCACACTACGGCAAGTTGGCCCTACCTCAAGGCCGCAGTCCTTTTAGGTGTTTGGGAGTTTAGGAATAAAGTAGTCTTTAAACATAAAGTGCAATTTGGATTTAGGGTGCCCACACTCCTTGCCATGGTTCAGTATTTATTGCAGGTCTACGCGAAGGCCTAGACCATGTGGTGAGTCATGCAGTCTTGTCTGTGGAAGAAAATTTCCTAATAGGCTAAGTCCATTTCTAGCTACTTCAGCGCTGGGCCCTAGGTTTAGCCCCTAGTCATGGAGAAATTTTGTATCAGGTCTTTTTTCTTTTGGGATGACCATCCCTTTAATCAAATCGGCATTTTAACCCCAATAAAAAAATAGCCAAGGCACATAGTGACCCATTGCTTCCCAACAATGAGGCCTTTTTTCCCAAGCTCAACCAAAATCTTGCCTCCTTATATCTCTTAATGAAATCCATGCAAGATTGTTGGAAATACCCATGTCAATGGATGTGTTGCATGGAAAGAAAACACATGCTTGAGGGTGATATTAGCATAACCCAATATTTACCCAAAGAAGTAAGGGTTAAATTTCATGACATTGTGAATAGAATTATTATAAATTCCGCTAGTTTGGTGCATATTACCTATGATCCAGGCAATTCCTTGGACAAGAGAAAGCCTACCAACAAAATGAAGCATTCTAAAAAATAAAGCATTTTGTCAAAACCTAAGTGGCCAAATTTCCTTAAAGCTAAGGTGTTTTCCTCCTACATAGCCATTCTTCTCTTTTATATAAGATTCTAATAAGAGAGTGCAATTGAATAATAACTAGTAAAGGTAGGAGTTAAGAGAAGGTAGGGAGACACTGAGGAGTAGGAGGAGAGGCTATAGGAATCTGATAACGATTACAATGTGTAGTATGGAGAGGTTGAAGGGCACATGAATGTTAAGAGAGGCTTGATGTCAGAGGGCCAGTCCATGTAGCTCCTAACCTATGAGTTCACTACTACTAGCACTCCCAATAGGGTAAGCAAGGCATCCCCATGCTTATCCCTTCGATGCCTCCTGGTTTAATGATTCCCTCTTGGAATCCAAGATTGGGAGCTTACTAGCAACCCCTAACCAAGAGGTACACCTCTCAAGCATTTTAATAGCCAACATTGAAGGCTAGCCGTGGATCAAGCTTTAAATGGCTACCTAGATTGCTCATTGTTAACATTGCTATAGCAAAGATAGGTGACTCAAGTGAGAGAATCTCTAAAGTTATGCAGCAATTGTTTAGCCCCATGCTAATGCTAGGTCTGATAAGGATCCACCCCATTAATGTTTTTAGTGTTACCAAGGATCAACCCCATCAAAATTGCTAGCACTCAATGGAGAGGTCCTCTTACAATGTGCAAATCTCTAGATGAGAGCCATTGGATCAAGATTTTGATTGGTTTCCTAGAGTACTCATTGTTGACATTTTAGCAGCAACAACTAGATCACTCAGGTGACTCAATTGAAGAGTTGTACAGCCCCATGATATGCCTAGTGCTACTAAGGATCCACTCTACGTATGCTATTGTGCTAACCAAGGATTCACCAAATCAATGTTGTTAGCACTCATGTGGAGAGGTCCTCCTACAATGCTCAAACTCCATAGATAAGAGCAGTTGGATCATTTTACAATTAAGAAAGCATAATGTGGATAAAAGAAAAGATAGATTCATTAAAAAACCTTTATAAGCTACTTCAATAATAAACACATGTTGTCTAATATGAAAGGCTTAGTGCATGATATCTTGATAAAACACTCTAAATTTTTTTTTTTTTAAAGGGAAGGTAAAAGATTATCTTAAGGGTGTGAGCTTGAGAGTTTTATAGCCACTTCTTTGTCCATCATACACATTCATGTAAGCAATTGGCTATGTTTGATGCAACTATTTACAATTTGGTCTAGCGCTTGAACCATCTAAACAAAAGCTTATAGAGGCATCCTATCTTTGGGAGTGCCATATCTTAGTGTATATGGATGATCAGGAGTTGCAATTGGGGTTGAAGGTAGAGACGCTTATTGTATAAATTGTGCAAAAGAATAATCCTTCTTTGTGCATCGTACACATTCATGTTAGCTAAGTACATTTTCGGTTTGGCTATGTTCAATGCAATGTTTTATGAAACAAAATTCTTGAAATTTTTACATAGGATTTATGTATTCTTGAATTTTTATACTATTCTTGTCAATAGAATATAGACCATACCATGATTTCACCCAAATTCATTTTTTGGTATTAAATCTAGATTATTGTTGGGGCATCCTCGTTACAAATAAGGAATTATGACCATAAGGGCAAAGATTGAGGCAATTGCAAGAATGCTCAAGCCAATTAATATATATCAACTATGCTCCTTTATTAGCTCTCTAAGCCATCGGACATTCAGAAGGTGGTGAGATTAGCCATGATCTTGTAGGCCATCTATACTCACATAGGCTACATTCATTCCTTCCTATTTTCATTCGCTATCTTTGTGAGAATAGATGTCAACACCTTGTTTGTGGATTGTAGTCTACCCATTGCATCACAAGTAATATGTTGTTACCACTTGGTGCATTATCATGAAGTATTGCACTAGGATATTGAACACTTGGTCCATGAAATGGGTTCCTTGGTCATTGAAGACCTTGATTGGGCACCTGTACCTACAAATGATACAATCATATATGAATTTGGTTGTGCTCCAAGATGAGTTTTCCATTAGCATTTTGGCTTCCACCCGTTTAGTTTGTGCACTATGCTACTTCCTTGAAGGCCCTATAAATTCTAGTCCCCATATATAAAATGCCTACCAAGGCAAGCTCTATTGTAGTGTCATGTGCTCTTGAAGAAAAGGTCTTCTTGCTCTCAACATATATTGCATATGATGCAAAGCTGGTAAGCATATTGAAAATGGGTACTCCCCCATAGTTCATCTTTCAAGATGTGTCTACTATCACATTTGCACCAAAGTGGCAGCTTTAGTGTGCTCTATCAAGACTATTGCTCACTTTATCATTCTCAAGGAATTCTTTTAGGGAATGTGGCTGTGGATTAGAAATAAAGTTGTTCATCATACTTGGACTTGGAAACATCTGCTAGAATGCACATCAAGTAGCTTGGTGGTGCCTCCTTAGTTCTCTTTAGGTGTTGATAACCAAGACACATAATCTACCCCTACATGGAACTTTTTAGACTTATGAATGCTTTGAAAGTTGAAATCCTATAAAGAAGCATCTAAATGCATGAGGCATTCATGATGAGAGTTTTATGATAAGATGTAACAAATCTTGGTGGCCAACATATAAAATAATTGGGTTTCCAAGAATGTAGTATTATAGGTATATACCATCCCTAGAGCTCCATGCTTTGTAGTGTTGCAATTGCACTCTATGGCATGTCATCATCTAGCTTGTAAGATATACCTTGCGCAACCAAGTTGTCTATTTGGATGAACTTAGATGATACTGATTCCATAACCAAAGGCATCCTACATGGGATTTTCCAAAATTATGCATGCTTTGAAAGTTGAACTCCTATAAAAGAAGCATCTAAATGCACGAGGCATACTTGATGATAGCTTTATGATAATATGTAACAAATCTTGGTGGCCAACATAGAAAATAATTGGGTTTCCAAGAAAGTAGTATTATAAGTATACTCCATCCCTAGACTCCATGCTTTGTAGTGTTGTAATCACACTCTCGTGGCATCATCTAGCTTGTAAAATATACTAGGGGTAATCAAGTTGCCTATTTAGCTGAGCTCAAATGACACCAATTCCATAACCAAAAGGCATCAACATGAACGTGGAAAATCGCATCACACCTTGGTTTTTGGCAGATGGATGTCATTGTTGCTCATTCTTCTAACTCCTTAAAGATTGTTGTGTGATATTCATCCAAGTGGAACCTCACTTTGTTCTTGTTAAGTTCATGCAAGAAGGTAGCAACTTAGGCAAAATCCTTAATAATAATGTGATGAAATTTTTTGAAGCTAATGAACAAGAAGAGCTATGTAAGGCTGCTTGGCTTAAGCATTCTTTTTATAGCTTCAATTTAAGTGTTCTCAATCATGACCTCATCTCAGAATACTACCCTTATAATACATGATTGATATTTTAAATAAAATGAACATTTTTCCAGATTAATGGATATTCCTACTTCTTGTCATTTTTTGAAAACTTTCTTGAGGCAAGGCAAGTGGTTATCTTCATGGTGTATGCAAAAAATGAAGGTGTCCACCATGAATCTTTGAAATGTTGATAGAACATTCCATATCCAAATGGCATGAATTTGCATGCATCTGCTCCCAAATCAGTTGTAAATGTTGTTTTCTCTTTGTCCTCCTTGCTGATGGATATTTGAGCATAGGTGCTATAGCCATCCATAAATGAGTAAAGTTTGTAACTTCAGGAAGCGTCTAAGGTAGGGGTCTAATAGGGTTTGAGAATTGACTTTACAATATTTGACACACTTATGGCTTATTATCTTCCTAGAAACCAATGATTGAGAATGACCACTCACTTTTGTTGATTGCCTAGATGAACCTCAATTTATTGGTAGGTTAGGTTTGGCCTTCACTTGCTTGGCATAGTTTCAGTTCATCCTATAAGCATTATTGGCATATTAGCTTTATGTCAAGGAATAGGGGGAGTTTGTGCTGAAAGATTGTAGGGATTTTTGTAATTCCATGCAAACAAGTCCTTGGCTCTTTGATGTCCTACAATTGAGAATGGGTCAATGCTTGACTAATCTTGACTGTTCAAGATGTACCTTTGTTTCCAAGTTAAGTTCTTGTACAAGCTCAAGGACTAACATGTCAATAATGAGTCTTTGATGGTGTTTATGGTTTCTATGATCTCCTAATCACCTTCTTTGTCCTCCATAAAGTGGTCAAGTTAAAGTGTCTATTGCTAGGAAATTTGCTTGGATTTTTGCATTTGTTTGAGCTTTAGCACCACTAAGAAGAGGTTGATCTCTTTGAAAAGATGTTCATCTCCATCAATAAGTCCCCACATCTTGAGGAAATTGATCATCCACCTCTAGATCTTGTGGTTGGTAGCCTCTTAGCACACTTAGCTTGGGTTGATGTATCTACACAATAATGTCTTCAGTTCTAATCATCATCTTCTTTGTGCCCTAGTCTTGCAAGGATTTAGCTCTCTTAACTCAGGGGATTATGAGTAGAAATGGATAAGAATTCTCCTCCATAGAAATTATGACCAAGCTAACCATGTGATGACCACGTCTAAGAGCATTCCTTGGGATATGGGCTTTTTGTTTGCCATTTGCATTTGAAAAGGAGATGCCTTAAAGTTCTTCCCCTTTAGCTTCTTCACAAGACTTTAAGATGATGTTGACACCAAGCCCAATGACACCTTGAACATTATGAGTTTTTATCTTTATTGTGATGACATGCATTGCCTCATCCACCATGGGTGTCTCAATGATTGGGTTGGCAGCCATTGAATCCATGCTTGTGTCATGTGGCCCTCATTTTTAAAGTTGGCTCATGAGAAACTCATGATAATATGGAGCTAGCATAGTAGTTTCTTGATGCTAATGTTGATATTCAAATCATGAGAGGTCTCCCATGCTCAAGTTTCTTTGTCTTTGCTTGTCTCTTCACCTTTCTTTGGACCTACATCTTAGCTCGACTCCTATTACTGCTTTCTTGGAATAGAGGATGGGTTGTGCATCGTTCTCTTCATAATTTCTTAGTTGTTAGGCTAGGTTGTCTTTTGAGTCCCGCTTAGGTTGCTAGCTCTAGGTTCTTCCTTGGATGCTCTTGGCATCTTCCAAGGTTGCATCTCAACTTTTCTTGCGGCATCTCAGTAACTTGGCCCTTACCCTTGAGCTCCAAGGAACATTTCACCATTATTTTATTGTTCTTTCCAATCAAAATCCTTATCTTAGGCTATCCATGTTTGAGTCAAATACTACAATACTTGGTGTGACAATAAAATTCTATGTGTCCACCTCGGATGCAGTAATGCACCACTTCTCATTGGCTCTATGTCTACAACCACAAACTCATCGCTCTAATAGAGCTTTGCTACCAAGTCCTCTTTCTTGATTTTTTGGGACAAGCTCACTTCTTCTTCATCACTCTCCTCCAATCTTCTTGTTGGCATTTATGTTGGTCATGTTCCTTTTCTCTATGGAGATCCCTTGATTAAGTAACTCAACGTAGGTCCTAGGTGGTGGATCTAGAATTTCCATGGAACTGAGGTCCATTACCATTCTGTGAGTAGCCAATTCACATTGCTTTGTTGAAAGGCTACTCAAATTCGTTCACACAAGCTCATATGTGAAGTCTTGGATCGACTCATTTCTCTTGTGAAAGAGAACATCCAATGCCATTTGTTAATGTTGAGGAATAACAAAAATGTCAAAGTTGAGGCATTGAGTGTTTCTTCAAAATTTCAAAAATATGCTCATGCAACATGAGGATATCATACTTATGAACTCCCAAAGGATCTAGTACCTCATGGAGAGATTGAGGAGGAGGTAAAATTCATTTCTAAGAGTACTTTGCCAAATAAGACAAGATATAGAGATTCTCCATTAGGGCATGATGAGATAAAAAGGAAAGTATAAGCATTACTTCTCATGTATTCATGTCCAATATCGCTTGCTCTAAGGACAACATGTGGAAAATGTGTGTGGGTAGCAAAGCTAAAAATAAGATCTCTACTAAGTGCAAATATTCCTCACCTTGAATAACTGACACTTGGATTTATAATATCCAAGGAAGGGTTGTAAATGGACTTGGTGAAGGTTGGGGCTACATTTACATGGTTCATACCCCACATATTGATGGCTACTAGGTATGGAAAATTTGTGAGGGACTTCTGAGAGATAGTTGCCCCATTGATGAGCATAATGAAGGAGGAAACTGGATTTAATTGGAGTCCTTAAGTAGCCTATACTTTCAAAAAAGAAAGGGATGATAAGGAATTAGTTTTTGGTTTTTCCAAACTTCTCGAAGACCTTTCATGTTGATTGTGATGCATTAGGTGCATAATTGGGGCAGAAAATTATGAAAAAGCGAGCGAGCAAAAAAAAGTGAGCGAGACAAAATAATGAAATATTTAAAATTCCCATATTTGAGTAGCAATTTTTTTTTCAAAATTCCATATGTTTCCTCAATGCTAAAAGGTTAAATATGCATATAACTTTAAAGCCATTAATGCTAGTTTCACATCCCCTATAAGAGAGTTGCGATGTTTCATTGCCAAGCCATCATTAGTATCAAAGAAAAACCCCACTGCAATCAAGCTCTCTCTTTCCACCATAGTAATTGTAATCATCAATGCAACCTTCCAGAGAAGTGGGGCATTTCCAAGGATTCCATGAATGGATTAGTCTGCATTCCATGCATATGTAAATGCTTAGCTTTTTTAACTCTATTCACTCTTGGAATAAAACCCATGTTTCTTTGTTATTGAAAAACATCCCTCCCTAATTATTCACTCTTACATTCCACTAATCCAACTAGTGCAACAAATTAATGACAAATTCATATGAAATTTTATTAAATGGTGCAAAAAGGAATGATAACCATCTAAATCATGCCTTGCCATTTGATTTGATATGTAACATGGCCCCATTTGAACATGTAAATCAAAAGATATGGGGATGTGAAAATGTCATCTTATGGGCCAAAACCCTGTTTTGGCTCAAAAAGGACATTTTCACATCCCTATATCTTTGCAAGTTGTCAAAATTTGGTTGTTTTGGCCCAAAAGATGAGTTTTTGACATTCCTACATCTTTTGATTGTCAAATCCAAATGGCGTAACGTTACATTTCAAATCAAATGACAAGGCATGATTTAGATGGATATCATTCCTTTTTGCACCATCTTAAAAAACTAGGTGCATCAAAACATGAATTTTATGAAATTTTGGCCGATTTGTTGCACCAAATTTAAAGCAAGGTTTCCCATAATAGGGAGGAAGAAGACATTGTCTATTTTGGCAAAAAAAAAGAGCCAAAATTTAACATCCTCTACTATTTATTTGTGTTCAAGTAGTCACTCTTCATAAACCATAAATCATGTGTGAGAAAGCTTGTGTAAAAAATTATCCCTATTCTTGCATTTTACATGTTCTCATGTAATTGGTTAAACCCCTATATGTGTTTACATTTTCAATCTTCAAATTGTGACACCCCTTCATAAATCTACATATATTAATTACGTTAAGTTGCTATTTTATAAATCCCTTCATGCACATAAATGGCATGTAAGTCCCCCTATGAAAGTAATACCCCTCAGTGCACTAAAGTACTATGTTACATGTTTATGAGTGACCCCCACGGGTATTTGCAAACCCATATGGGGCCACGTTAAAATAGTCCTTAACTTTGGACTACTCGATTTCAAGAAATGTGACACATAACCCCCATTTTGAATACTTTCTACTTCAAGTAATTATTTTATGGGACACTTAGATTCTTCTTTACTTTCTTGATTTTCCTACCGCTTCAACAAACTCTCGCTTGCCTTTTTGGTCTCACTTGCTCTATTAACTACCTAACTGGGGTTGGCTTTTACAAGAAGCAAGACCTATTGCACATTAGAGTGAGAATTTTAATGAAACCAAGCAAAGGTATTGCACATATATTCAAATTTTACATGCAACTTATGTTGGAATTATACTAGTGTCATGAAAGTTATGATCAAAAGTTACATGCAACTTATGTAAGCATTATATTAGTGGCAACATTGTTTGCTGACTGAAGAGTTTGTGGTGCACACAAATCATCAAGAACTCAAGTACTAGCAAATCCAAGAAAAGATATAGCCAAGGCATGCAAAGTGAATAATCTTTTTGTAGGTATACGCTTTTATGGTCAAGCACAAACCTAGAGTTGCAAAAACAAAGGGGTGCATGCTACCTCGTTGCATCATCATCTTCAAAGGGACCCCAGTTCGAGAAAACTACCCCAACCAAATGCTATCCCTCCCACCAAGACTCAAGGATGACTAGGTCAATCTCTCTCATCCACTGCCCTCCTCCTCGCAGATGTGCTACGGCACCAAGCCTCACCTCTACCTCCATGGGTAATCTGCTCCACCTGCCAAAAGACTCGATCGGACCAGTGTCCCACTGTGCCCAACCAATGTGCATTTGCTGTCCGAGCATATGCCCCTCTTGATCCTAGATCTCTGGGTGCCACATAAGGGGTTGACACTCAAACTCCTCTCTGCATTTGGGTGGAGCACAAACGAGACCCCTTGCTAGTCTCTGCCAGATCCTATGAATGCTCCTCATCAAGGGGGAATGCTTCCCGTAAGGGGGGCCTCTGAGAAGATCCACTTGTGTGAGGACTGCCAATGTCCTCCAGTACATGGGGTGTTCTTGAGAAGCTCTCGCTATTGTAAGAGGAGCTTCCAAGGCTTTGCACCTGGGATGAGGCTGCAAACAACTAGCTTGCCCAAGGCTCTGCTCTGCATCTCCAGATCTATGATACCCGAGCCTCCCAGTGCATGCAGCATGATCACCGTCTGCCAAGCAACCCAGGTTCTAATATTCCATGTGTCGTCCAATCCTGCCAACCGTCGGAGCTACCCAATTCATCATCTGTGAAAGCATCAGCAGGAGGTGATATACTAGGCCTGGCAAGAAAGGCCTAGTTTGCCACTAAGGTGTACCCTGCTAGGGAGACTAGTAGAGAAGTTTGTGTCGAACACTCTCAAGGACCGGGGCAATCTGCTGCTCTGCTATAATGTCAATACCAACTTGGCAACCATGGTATCTCACTGTCTGGTCCCACGGTATCCATCTGAAGCCAAAGTCACTCCCCCACTCATGAATCTCCTATGTCTCCTCATAGCCCATGAAAAAACCTATAGACTTTGTCCAGTTGATCTATGCACCCGAGGCCTCATAGTAGATAGCCAAGGTTCCCTTGACTCTCTCCAAACTCATTGTGGTGCCCTCAACATACAAGGTCGTGTCATCTGCAAACTCAGAGTCAAGCAATTCCTCTGATTGGGAGCCTCAAACCTGTGAGGCCCACCACCTGTGATCTCAAGTAGTAGCCCAAAGCCTCTGCCACCACGAACAAGAAAAGGAAGGGAGTGAGTGGGCAGCTTTGGTAGACCGAGCAAGTGGGTAGCCTTGGTGGACTGAGCGAGAGAGAGGAAACGCCTCGCCCGTGTGTCCTCCAATAAGCATCTGACTATAGCTCCCTGCATAAAGCGCAAAAACTCCTTTGACCCATCTATTTAAGAAATCCAATCTCCGCATAGTGCCCTCCAAGAAGGACCACTCCACTTTGTCGTAGGCCTTCTCAAAATCCCAGAGAAGGATGGCTAATGGTTGTGACTCCTCCTTGGACCAATCCATTGCCTCCCAAAATGTGAAGATGTTGTCCAAGATACTGTGCTCCTGGACGAACCCCATTTTTGTATCGTGGATGATGTTAGTAAGATGGGGCCATAATCGCAAGATCAAGACCTTGGTGAGGATCTTGTAAGCGTTATCAAGTAGAGTGATCGGTATCCACTGCTGGATGTCTGACCTATCTCCCCCTTTCAAGATCAAACAAATCCACCCCCTGCAGCTCAAGGACTGAGGGAGGGAGCCCATGTTGAAATTCTCTTGACATACTAGTCAAAAAGGGGTGGAGATAATCTCCCAAAAGTTCCAAAATAAGGCCAAAGTCAAGACATCCTCTCCAGGGCACTTTTGGGTCAGGAGAGCCTTGAGGGATTCCCAAAGCTCCTCGTCTATGAAAGGCTCCTCTAGCCTGCTGCATAAATCCTACGAGACTACTGTCAGAACATGATCCCAAACTACCTTTCAGGCCTTAATACCAACTAGAGTCATCCTCTCTATTTGAAAGAGCTGGTTGTAAAAACTTGTGGTCAGGTCTAATATCTCATGCAGGTTAGTGTGCATGATGCCATGTGGATCCCAGAGATGCTACAATTGTGTGCTTATCGATCGGGGCCTAGTGGTCTGGAAGAACTACTTCGTCATCCTATCCCCCTGCTGCACCCATCAAGCCTGAGAAGAGCAATAGGAGACTCAGCCCGCCAAATTTCCGTGTCCTGAAGCTCAAGGCAAGTGCTCTCGAACCTGTAGCTAAGCCACTCAAAACCTGGGTCCTGCTCCCTGAGCCTCTCTATGGAGGTGAGGGTTCTCCTCAAAGCCTGCTCACGCTCTGAAAGTGTCCTCCTCCATCGAAGGGTGTGAGCTTGTAACTCCTCATTGCTCCTCTGGATTGCATCAACCACCCACGAGGCCCAGCCCAGTGTCATCTCTGACTGCTCCCAAATCCCTACCATGACCTACTGGATCTCCTCGTCCTATAGGACGTCCTCTAAAATGTAGACCCCCTTCTAAGGGAGACCTCGATGGGGCTGATCTAAGTGAAGTACTACAGGAGAGTGTTCCGACATCATGGTACCTGCCAAAATCCTGGTAGAGTCGCCTCTGTGCACTGCCCAATCCCCAACATAGAAACGGTATAGAAGGAAGGAGAGGGCAAGAGATCAGAGAGGAGGTGAGGGAGGGGAGCCAGTGGGGGAGAGGAGGAGGAAGGCAAAAGAGGCAGAGGTGGCGAGGGGCAAAGGTGGAGGTGACGGGAGGCAAAGGCGGTGGGAGACGGAGGTGATGGGAGGTGAAGGGACAGGAGCAGAGTGGGCGGGTCTGGCAGGGGTGCAGCTAGCAGATGGGGGAGGCAACAGAGGCAGAGTATAGTGGGGAGGGTGAGGGGGCTACAGAGTAGGTAGAAGGGGTGGACGGGGCGAGGCAGTGGGGCAGCCAGGGGGGGCACGGCGGTGGCTCAGTAATAGCTCACACTTTTTGGTCTTCTTTTCTTGAGAAACCTATAAAGGGCTTGTCCCAAATAGTTGGTGACAACTTTCTAGGATGGATTCTTAGTCAAGGGGAATATTTTATGCATTTAGAGAGACTAGATCATTTCAATATCATCACCTAAAAGGAATGGTAGAATATTTTGTAAGAGATAAGACCTTGTATATTGTTTAAGGCAAGTTTTTGGCCCAGAATGGCTACTCAAAATAGTTGTTTGTGGAGAGGTGCATTCAATGCTAGATCCAATGCTAGACTATATCAGCACCTAACTATGTCATTAAAGTTGTAGGAAGATGTGCATAGATTTCATGTTGGCATCACAAAGGACATGAGGGATAATGATAGCATCAGGTTTGTCATGGATAGGGTTCAACAAGATGGCCCATTCATTGCATGTAAGGAGATTGTTAATGCTAAAAAGGGTACTTAACTATTTTTGAGAAAAGTGGTGAGATGCTCAAGATACCATAGTGTATTACAAGAAATCATCCCAAGTATTGGATAGCTATCTGGTACATGTAGAGTTTACATACACTAGTATTCATAATTTAGGTTTATCACCATTCTATATGGTGTATGGGACAAACCACAAGTACAATATGGGCATACATGGTGAGATGTGCAAAGTAGAGTGCAACTCAATACCCATTCATAGAAGGCATGCTAGGAATCCAAATGGGAGTACAATAAGTTGAACAAAAGAAAAGTAAAACATGTAGGATCTTGAATCAGCCCCAATGCCTATTTGGTACAAGTAGAGTTTGCATACAATAGTAGTTAGAATACGTTTATAGGGTTATCACCGTTCTATAGTAGTTTGCATACAATTGTAGTTAGAATAGGTTTATAGGGCTATCACCGTTCTATATAGTGTATGGGGAAAACCCCAAGTACCCTATGGGATGAGATGTGATAAGTAGAGTGCAATTATTAACCAATTCATAGAAGGCTTGATAGATATCCCAAAGGGGAGTACAATAAGTTGAAGAGAAGAAAATTGGATCGTGTGGCATCCTAAATTAGCCCTGATACCTACGAGGCAGAGCTACCGATAGGATAAAAAATTATTTCCCTATAGTATAGTTTTTAAATAATCATGGGGAGAATGAACTAGATAATGACTTGCAATGTGGTGAATCAGAAGAATAAGAGAACCAACACAGTGATTCTTTGACAAAGATGAATAGCACTTGATGTCAATAAACAAGCTTGAAGAGGGTCAAGACCTAGAGTTTATTTAGGATGAACAAATTGTGGAGATGAGGAGGAAAGACCACATAACGTAATTAGTCAAGTGGATAGATAAAGACATTAGTGATGGCACATAGATGTCCAAGGGGAGCTCAAGGATAATATGGGAGAAATGTCAAAGGAGTAAAAAAGAAGTTATGCAAAAGAAACATCAAAGGAGAAAGGAAGAAGCTAGGCTAAAAGAAATCGGCTAGCTTATTTGTAGTAGTCCATCCCCAATAAAGACCTAATAATATTTCAAACAAGGAGATTTTGATGCAGGAGCATAAATGTTCAAACAAGATCCATGGGGTGTTATTGTAAAGTAGAGTTCAATGAAGCCACTAACCTCAACGAAGAGGCAAAGACATGTAGCATCAACAATTATGACATAGGGTAAAAAGGGGGAATTAGTGGGGATTAACTCCAGGTTTAAGATTCATTTTGGAAAATGTTAAGATGCAATCCCAGATAAGATTTAGGATTTCTTGGGCTATAAAAAGTCTTTTGCATGCAAGTTGACGTGTTTGGTTTTAGTTGGTTGGTTATAGCCATTGTGTCTAAACTGGTTGAAAAGCCCCATATTTATACAATTTTAAACAAAATTTAAGATACAATATTGGTTAAGCTTTAGGATTTTTTGGGCTGCAAAAAAACTTTGTGTGTGGGTTGCTATCTCTAGTTTAAGTTGGTTGGTTACAATCGTGGTGGTGATGGGTGTGGCTAGTTTTGACCATTGTAGCTAATTTAGGATTGCCCTTCGGGTTGATGTGTCTGGTTTACATTGGCTAGTTTCAACCATCGCAGTGGTGGGTGTGGCTAAACCATCATGGTTAAGCTTTAGGATTGCCCTTAATTTAAAATATACTTCTTGTATGTTGATGTGTCTGGTTTCTCAATTGGCTAGTTATAACATCTGCAATGGTTTTGAAGATTGTAGTGATTGAAATGGGCCACTACACTTACACTATAATCTTAGCAATTGTGGTTGTACATGCACGAGTTGATGTGGCCATGGCCATGGTCCAACAAGCTCAATAGTTGGCATGGCCATATTTCCTCCATGAAGAATCCTGTCCATGGCTTAAAAGATGAATAAGCAATGCCACATGCAGGAAATGTCGAATGCCATAGTTGCACAATAGATCTGATGACGCTTACAAGATTGCTACAATAAATATGGTGAGAAATAGAAATTTTGTTGTGGTTAGAATTGGGGTCATCTATTTCACACCAGGAAAAAAACCCTGCAAGCATGTGCGCTAGTCAATTTCATCATGTCTCACCCATCAAGTTTGTAATTTGCCCACCCGTACATGTTGTGGCACAGCACAAAAGTGGTTCCGTGATTGGCTACACCTAATCATGCATTGACCCTATGCTTAAGAGAAATTCACCTCTCGTAATTGCCAAACAGACCCCCTTAATCTAGCTAGCATGTAAAACCTACTTCTTCAATCAACCATTGCCTTTTCCACTATATTAGTCCAAGGAGATTCAATTGAAACATTTAGAATGTATTTAGTTGAAGAATCCTTAATGTACACATAAGTTTTCTTCAAATTTTGGAATAGTCCTTTTGGGTAGACTTTAATTTCACATGCACATCCATTCTTCAAATATCTTTTTGTCCAAAATATTTTCCTAGGGCAAGAAAAACATGTATCTTGTGATGCTTTTTCCTTTCAGTATAAATCACATCCAATTATGGTGTGCAAAATTTATAGGTATGATGGAAAAAAATATTGTAGAAACATCACATGGAAGGGATAAGTTTCAAATCAATAACTCAAAATGTATCTTAAGTGTCACAATACATGCCGCAAAGGGTATCTAAACGTTAAAAACACAAAGATCGTATCATGGATCTCATTTTGAATTGATAAAATATTGCAATCACATGCAAAGATTAGAATGAAGCAATTCGATAAGCTCTACATCAAGACTCAGAGGACATTCAGACACTATTGCAACATTCCATTGGATACATTTGAAAAGCTTTTATCATTGCTTCCAAGACTCATGCTAAACACACTTAAAGTAGACTTGAGTGTAACAGTATATACTAAAATGTTTTACTATGACAAATAGGATTTTGAAAGAAGGAGGTTATGCAAGATAGAGAATGATGTCACAACCTCATTACATGTCCAACGAAGAAGATACATTTTGTAAAAGGAAGTACTTGAACAAAGAATGAATCTTTAAGGAAAGCCCCCACTGAGGCAAGTTAATGAGACTTCCCTCTCAATCCCAAATGTTGTCCTATAGAGCCAAAAGAGTAACCTTGATGTCATGCATGCCCACTGTAGATTATGTAGAGACATAGGTACCCTTCATGATCTGGCAAGGTTGGCTTACAATCTTCTTGTAAACTTCATTCCCCAACCCTCCCATTTCATAGTTGAACCTTCATTAGCATTCGATATTAATCATTGACAAATATCTAGCTCTCTCTCTCTCTCTCTCTCTCTCTCTCTCTCTCTCTCTCTCTCTCTCTCTCTTTCCCTCTCTTGCTCCCCCTCTCTCTCTCTCTCTCTCTCTCTCTCTCATCATGTCTCTTTCTTTTCCCTTCCATGAAGCATGAGGTGTGCCACATCACAATAATTCTCCCTATCTCTTTTTATAGGATTTGGTTGTCGGAATCTTGATCTTTGATTATGAAAAAGGCTTCTTAGTCAACAAACACCATTGTCCCACCTAGCAACAATCGAGTTTTAAAAATGTTCCCTTGAATTCTCCTTGAGTATTTGAAATCCTACCTTGAATTCTCAATTATTGACTAGCATAGAAGCCCTTGCATCCTTTGAATGCTCCACGCCCCCCTTTCGTCATGCTCCACATCATGTGTTCCCATTGCAAATTAAATGCATCATTATGTTCCCATCCCAAATTGAGCCCAAATTAAATACAACAAACTAGTAGCATTGGAACTTGATGAGTAATTATAACTAAGTAAACAATGGCATTAGACATGGTTTTTCATTTCCCATTCATAAAAAAGATCCCTTCATAGATCAATGTTACATCCATTAGAAAATATAACACATTCTTATATGATATAAAAAAAGAAGATGTTATTTTATTCTTTTAATATTAGAGATTTCTAATATGTTTGCACATGCATTAAGAGAAAGAGCTTCTATGTTTGCACGTGCATTAAGAGAAATAGTTTGAACTTTAAAGGAAGCACCCCAAAATTCAGTAGTTATACCCATAAAATCCATTTATGAATTTGCATGAGTAACCGGCCAAAAATATATATGATGAAACTTTTAAATAATTCTTTTTAATAAATACACAAAGCATGCAAATATTTTGGTAGCATTTCTTTGAAAGTTTATGTAACAAGGAGAGACACAAAGAGGACATAAAGAAAGAGACAAAAATTGGTGGCTCCTTCTTTTTCTAATATAAGGAGAAAGTAATTTATTAAAATCTTAAGTTTTCGAAAGACAAGATCTCCAAAAAGGTAATGAATCTTTGATGATCACATTTGGAAGTGTTCATAAATGAATGCTTATATGTTGATAGACCATGATTCATGTGCCCTTTTAGAATTTAATGAAGGAAAATGAAATACATCAAAAGATATATTTCATGGCAAGCCATCATTTATGTCTCCATTTATAAAGGTATCTTATGTACAGTCCAAAGGACCAAAAAAGATCTCTCAAGATGAAAGTTGAGACCAATGGAGACAAGTATTGGATGTGCTGATAAGACATGCACATGTGTGTAAAATTTTTATAGTAAGATGAGGTTTCTATAATCTTTTAAATATTGGTGGTTGCATCATGCATATATCATGTAGTTGCACCGCAACTACATCGTGTTGTGTGACATCTCCTATGAAGATAATTTCCTATTATAGGTCTAAAGTAAGGTACAAACGGCAATAATTTGGTCATGAAAGGACTATTGATTTGAAGAAAAGGAATTGATGAATCACAAGGCTTTACCTTATTAAAATCACAAGAATGGAGGAGATAAGTCACCTCAAGATATGTCTCTATTTCAAAATTTGAATATAAACTATAAATTTCCCTATTGTCACTTGCTCTTTTTTAGAAGAATAGCATGAATTGCTCCAGCTTTTTGGTTTCATGTCTATCTAGTGGTAAGAATGTGGATGTGGATGTGGATGTAGATGTGCATGTGACTACTGTGAGTGTGAGTGTGGGCATGGACATGTGAAAGTATGTGAGATTAATTTTTCTTAACCCTTGATTATACTAAGTAATCATAATTGATGATAACAAGATAGTGGAGTTCAATAAATGAGGTCAAGATCATCTCTAGGGAATTTGGGAAAAAAATATGAGTTATTGATGGAATATATCAATATGTACCAAAGATCCTCTTTCCAAATGAGCCCAAGGAAATTATACACATAAGAAGTAAGGTTCTCTATTAGCAATGGAAGCTAACTACAATGACTATTTAAATAGCTTTGTAAGTCCCCATGTGCACATCATTTGTACCAAAAACAAATGGGCCTCTAGATTGGGAAAGTAATAAAAAGAAATAGTTGAATAGGTTTTGGAGATTTTGAACATTTATTTAAAAGCCTTGTTGATTTTGAAGAGGCTTTTGAGAAATTTACAAATCCTTATTGGTGTGCCTTTTAATCTACGTAAAGTGTAGTATTTGACAACCTTGAAAAATAAAAGAGGCTTTCATCCCAAGGCTTACATAAATTCCTTGCTAAAGAAAATCATACACCATGAACATTCCTCTCACCTTCCTATATAGTCTAGCTTCTATGTAAGCATTTTTCTTGGCCACTCATTGCTTTTGTATATAGTATTATACTAAAATAAAGAAAACTACGAAATTGGTTTAAATTGGTAGTCCTTTTAAAATCAAAACTTGTACCTACTCAAGACCAAACATGGAAAAGCTCAAGCTCTTCAAACCTAAAGTGTGACTAGTATTTTTTAAATATTTAACAAGGTTATGTGTGCACATAAGTTTTGTGTAATGTCAAGTGGAAAGACATGACTTTGTAGGATGTACAATCTAGATAATAGCAACACAATCACTACCCATTTGTGCGCTTTTTACATATTATCCATTGTTTAAATGCCTTATTAGATTTACTATTTTTAAATCCCTTATTATATAAGATTTACTATTTTTTAAATGCCTTTTTTAAGAAGATCCAAAAAAGTCTTTTTGCTTTTTACAAGCTTGCACTTATCTCACCAATCAACGATGAGTTAGTGCCCAAACCATTCATGCTATCTTGTTAGTCGTGAGATGAGAGGTGTTGAAAACATTATTTTGTCTATTTTATAAGAAATCCAATCTATTGAAAATGATGTACCAATGTTATCAAAACACTTGGGTTAACGTTGGCAAATGGAAAAGTTTTTTATTTTCTACTTGGCAAATTGATATTGAGACACATCACAATCTCAAAACTATTTGCCATCCCATTTATATATCCTGCTACAAAAAACATGCAAATTTAATAAATATATATTGCTTTAAGATTCCCAAATATCATGTTTATGACATTTTAAAATGAAACTTTGAGGTAGGATAAGATACAGATAGGAAGCTTTCTTAAAAAGCATCATTTTGTCGACTATCCTTTAAAGAGACGAAATTAGTCATTAGATGAAAGGTGCCACTCTTAATTGTGGAACCACCCTATATTCTAGGCTAGATTTTTTGAACTTGTTGAAAAAATTGATGAGTAATGAATTTTTAAGACTATCTAATTTAATAAAGTGGTATAATCAATAGAGTCCTAACTAGGGGGATACTTGAAAAGCCTTGAAAAGTGAATGTGGAGGGAGGGTGGGGCTAGTGGTGGTAACTACGAAGAAAGGATAACTAAAGTTGGAAGTAACTAGTAATTTGGCCAAAAAAGATGGACATGCCAAATTGGGAGATTAATGGACTTAGCACTCATCCATTATAAGAGGTAGTTCCCACGACATGTGAGGCAATATGTTGCAGAATCTAGCATACACAAGCACATGCATGTGGATGCCCCACTTTCTTTTAAACGAGTACCTAGAGCCAAACCCATCGTCAAGGAAAGGAATGGGTCCTATAGTGACCAAATGTAACCAAACCCCAGGGTATTCACTATGTAAAACCCCTTACATCAAGTGTGTTCAACAAAAGGGGGATTTGAGGACCCCTTATGTATACCCCTTATGTATAAGGGGTTTTGAGGACCCCTTATATATACCCCTTATGTATGGATATTATTTGTAACTCCATAAGAAAATAAGACCCATTTTGTTAAAGTCATTCTAATAGCAGCTTGAGAAACCCCAAATTAGAGCATATTCCCACATTAACAATGGCATGCAAAACTCTTAAGCCATTTAAGTCTCAACACGCGTCAACGTAATTGCTAGACTTCTATCGGGGAAAAATGGAGACCTTGAGAAAACCAAGTCATTGATTGGTGATATCCATGCTTCATTGATGTCTAGGGACGCTTCTACAAGTTTATTCCATTGTGTCTAGTCCGAGTGTTGCTCTTGTTTACTGGCTTATGGCTTTGGTCGGTTTGCGACATTGTAACTACCAAACTTGCTTAGATTTTTTTTTTGATCCTTTGACACACATGCATACATGGGCAATTACAAGAGGCGCACCGGCTATGGCCTATGGTGATAATAAGTTTCTTTCTCCGATCGAAATCGTATGCGGGTGGGCAAATGTCCAAATCCTTTGAGGACCGGCCGCGCTACTCCCTAATTGATATCCACATGGGTCTACTAATTGTTCAGAACTTAAAACACAAGATTGAAGAAACTAAATAGAAGATTAGGTAGGAGGATAACTTTTGATATTCACGTGGGTCTACTAATTGTTACACAAGATTGAAGAAAACTAAATAGAAGAGGACAACTTTTGTAGTAGTATAACTTTGCATGTTTATCGAACTTCGGAAGATCTTCAGCGACGGTGAATCTCTCACAGTCGAATTGCCAACTTTAGAGAGTGATTTCGGTGGAGAATATATATATATATATTCTCACGACACAACATGATTTAGTGATTAAAGTTATCACACGGCCAGGCGTAGAGATTTGCTTGATAAGTTATGATACGGCCACGGTCAAAGATGTGCATGAAGCGAACAGCAGCTGTGCATGCACAGGTTGAGCTCCAGTTGCCGCTTTCAATCCACGTTTGCGACATCGGGATGCTTTTGATTTATGCTGCCTACGACTGCCTGCTGTTGAACTGCTTGATGTTGAATTTATCCATCGCTAGACCGCAGAGAATTTTTGTATTGTTCCATACATTTTGCTTTTGGTGATGCTGAAACGCGAGAAAATGGAACGGCTGAATACATTTTTGCTGGTGGAAATCGGGAGCTGCTGCAGATGAGTGGGAGGTTCAATGAGTATGATTCGCTTCAGGGAATCGAACTTTTCAATCCGGCAGGGGGTAGATGCGACGATATATCGTCACTGATCATCACGTGGTGCTGCGTCGATATCGTCGAGAATGCGTGATTAGGGAAAGAAAATCGGCAGAAGAAGTATGCGACGACAGAGAAGTGGAGCGTGCGGATGATCCTCAGTGGTCGCCGAATGATCGGAGAGTGGCCGACCACCCACGAGCAGCAGCCTCAGCCCACTATCATGTTTGAAGTTTGAAGTTTGAACGCGCTCAGGCTATTCATGATGGCCCAGAATCGTTGGTGGTTGACAGTTGCAAGCGATCAATCGAACTCGATAAATAGCTGCTTCCCCAATCCGATCTTCCAAACCAGGCGCTGCATGCAATCAATCACTCAGCAGTATCGAGCTTGCGAGCTTAAAATCTTCGTGAGCAAGTTATCCATTTCCCTGAGTTGCTGGTGGTATGCAACATTGCCCTCAGCAGCACAAGCGATATTTCTTGCATTTACCTACGAAAATTCCTCCATTGCCGCGTGACACTCGGCCATCTTCTAGTGACAAAAAGTAAGATCAGCTCCTTACTTCAACTAAAGTCCGATAAGGTCGTTACTACTTATTCTGTACTCACGCTTCTCATCTCCAAAGACCAATGTTGATCATGCCTAGCCATTTCCCGCCACAATTGCCTTCCTCGATGGCCACTTCGACATCTGCACAATGTCTTCTCTTTGCTGCAATCCTCCTCTCGCTCGTCAACGCCATTCTGGCGCAATATTCCGGCTGGTCCCTAGCTTCTGCAACATTCTATGGAGGCGGGGACGCTTCTGGCACCATGGGTAATATTTCTTATCTTACCCAGGGCACCGTGAGCTATGGTTTGCTTGCTGGTTGTATTTGGCGAATCACGTCTTCGTTTGTACCCGTTGTTCCCTACGTACTGTCCGGCAAAGATCTTCAATCAATTTACACTGATTGCATCTTTTCCCACGTTGCAATGACAATATAACTCTTGCAGGTGGCGCATGCGGTTACGGCAATCTCTACAGCCAAGGTTATGGTACAAACACAGCAGCTCTGAGCACCACATTGTTTAACAGTGGTCTCACTTGCGGTGCGTGCTTTGAGCTCAAATGCGTGAAGGATCCCAAGTGGTGCAATCCGGGGAACCCATCTGTCATTCTGACGGCAACGAACTTCTGTCCTCCGAATTACGGGCTTTCCAACGACAACGGGGGCTGGTGCAATCCGCCGCGCCAGCACTTCGACATGTCGGAGCCAGCGTTCCTGAGACTAGCTCAATTCAGAGCCGGCATAGTGCCGGTGATGTACAGGAGGTAAGAGCATGAGAATGTTCAGTATCCGACAAGAAATTTCAAGCCACTTAAGGATGGATATGCAACCGAATTATGGATTTTGGATGTGATGAAGCTTGCGTTGATCGACGCAGGGTACCTTGCCAGAAGAATGGAGGCGTGCATTTCACAGTGAATGGACACAGATATTTTAATCTGGTGCTGGTAACTAACGTGGGAGGTAGCGGCGACGTCCATGCGGTATCGATCAAGGGCTCGGGGACTGGATGGATCGCCATGACTCGGAACTGGGGACAGAATTGGCAGTGCGGCACTCAGCTTGTCGGGCAAAGCCTCTCCTTTCTTATCACCAGCGGGGACGGAAGAACTCTTACCTCGTTCGACGTCGCTCCCCCCAACTGGCAGTTCGGCCAGACATTCAGCGGTCGTCAATTCTGAGTCGTTCTTCTCTACTCTTCACGCCCATCTTCGTCATCGAGTTGTTTTAACTTCTTATCTTCTTCAATTCTCAGACTTTTCTCGATCCATCTTCAATCTCACGATCATCTGTATCTAGCTCACCTCCATCTCAAGGCAATGCGAGATCTCCTACCGTTTAAAGCCACGGTTTCTCCTTCTGATTCTTGGGCTGTCCATCCACCGTCTCTCGTTCTGATTCGTGGACTTTCCAACATGTGGTGGTTGTTTGTCGCTGTTCATGGGTTTTGCACACTTGGTCGGTTCGAAGGGCAGCATAATAGGCGACCGCCTGGCGGCAATGATCGGGCAGCCGGTGTAGAAACAACTTTCAACTTGTATTAGCAAGAAGCTTTCCAATAGTTGATCACTTCATCAATCTCTAGTTCCAATTCGCAGTCACAATTGGCATGAAAGGCATGAGTGCTTTGTAAATTGGTTTATAAATCTTTTCTTTTTTCTTTTCGAATGCGATTATCCGTGTTGTTATATATTAAAAGAAAGTATGAAAGGACAATTGAAAGTTCCAAAAATGGCAAGGGGACATGTGGTTGAAGATTAGGATATTTATTTTTTAGTAGATGATAGGTCCTCCCTATTCAACAAGGTAGCGCAATGCAAGTGCTACAATCCCCTTTAATATAAAGTAGCTCGAGTAAAAGATTAAATAGTTAAAAGGAAGTGAATGCACATGAGGTCCAAGGAGATGAGTTCCTACGACCCCAAGCTCAATGCTAAAGGCCTTTTAGCTTGAAATATTAGGTAGCTACATGGGAGCTAGATGAGGATAGGAAACTAAGGGAGATGATATAAAAATTTGAGAAATCTGAAGGTAAAGAGTCCTAGAAGCTTGGAGTGTAGCTTTTTGCGGGATGACATATTGCAAAAAAACTAGATCTCTAACGTTTAATTTCTGCCCACCATCTGGTATTAAAATAGGTGCCTAGATTCTTGAGGCAATTTTCATGTGAGCTCTCGTGGAAATCCTAAAAGTGTAGAAAATGATTGATGGACAAAGCATCCCACTCAAGTGGGAACATACTCAAAGAGGAAATGGCGCCCCTTGTCATACTTTTAAAGACCCCCTATCATAAACTCAAGTACATTGTGGCATGACCAATAATTATGAAACTTTAACCCTCTTTAACCCAAAGAAATGTCACTTTATAGGGATAATAATTCATTAATTATTGGAAAGGGATTAACATGGAGGGGATTTTGAAAGGCAAGGAGAGGGATAAAGAGGAGAGTGATTAACGTGGACATCCCTTTCCCCTCTCTCTTTGAGGGGAGGGTCCCTCTAATTTATAATGGTAGGCATTTACTTCCCTTTTATTCCAATATTTTAACAACATCTCTATGTAGGCAGAGGTACAACACTTCAATGAGTAGAAGATCTCTTAAATCCTAATCTCCCCTTTTCAAAATAATGGAGAAATCCAAATCCCCCCTTTTATAAAATTCTGAAGCCAATCCCTTGCCATTGGTTTGATTGGGTTATTGAAAAAAAAAGGCCTCTCCATTTGCCTCTCCTTAAGCTAACTTACATTTATGAAATAATTTGCTGGGACTAAGGGCCATAAGGATATATTAACTTGGTGTGTAGATGAGTAAACTAATAAAGTGATGGAATTGTTGTAAAAGGGCTATCTTAGAAGATATTCCACATCATTTTCCTTGAGGAGTGTTTTTGTTATTGCACCCAAATGTTTCTTTCGAGATTTATGAAATGTAAAGAAAGAGGCAAGGCCATAGCTATGCAAGAATTACAAGAAATCCAATAAAGTGAGTGATTTATATCCTAATGGGACAAAAAGGAAAAACATACTTCGATGGTAAATCTTCCAAGGAGACTCTTATACCGATGGAAAGAAAGATAGGACTATTTATTTATATTTGCAAAATACTAAAAAGGCTTCTGAGAACTCCAATAAACTAGCGATGCACACATGAAGATGCTCGATTGAAACCCATTCATATCATGGGTTTTTTTCTCGTGTATAGGAAGCTAGCTTAGCTTGCGCCTTTGACAATAATGCTATTTGAGAAGTTGCTATCTCGAGCTTGTAAGTGGTCTCCCAAAGGGCCAAATAGAACCACTTACTTTGATCAACATTGACCATGAGAACATGTATAAACATTTACCAATCATCCACACACTCAAGTGGCACAAAATTCAAAAAATGCATCCATTGAATCAAGAGGAAGCATACAATTGATTGATTATAAAAGGAGAATCAGACAATGTTGCTTTTTACAATATTGACAACAAGCGATGTATGTCTTACAATAAGACAAAGCAACTATAGATGCGCAAAATAGTGAGCGCGTTTATAGGCACTACTAGAATAGCAAAAATACGGGCATGTCTAATAGCGCATCTATTACCGAGTCTGTACTGTGCATTAGACGCGAATTTAGATGCAAAACAAAGAATATAGAAAGTGAGATTTTGGTGAAGGCTGATAAATGTACATCACTACTTTCCAAGCATTGCCCATGATTACCGAAGCACATAATTTTAATAAAAATATCAATGCTTTTTGGCAAACCCACATATACAAAAATTAAGTGAGGTGAGGAGAATGAGACAATATGTAAAATAATTTTGCCAATATCAATGATGGGCTAGGGTTCAATCTCATCCTCAATGAGATCAACCCTTGCCAAGCTATCTACTTCAAAATCCAAACCAGTGTTGAGATCTACAAATACATTCAGCCCACTACTACTTATGCTACTCATGTGCTCATCGAAATCAACATCACCAATGGTAGGCTCGTCCTCACGGGTAATGGCCTTAATATCTGTATCTTCTATCTCATGATCATCCTCTCTCTCGTATCATGGTCATCATCACCTTCATGGCCATGATCATCCTCCATACGCTCCATATTAGTAAATGTACTATACATCACTTTGGAACGTGGCATAATAGGTATGACATGCCACCACCTATTATTATCCACCATTGGTTGATAGACAACCTAATTCAAACACAAATACAATCATGTTATTTTCCTTGCATCGAAGGTATCAAATATTTAAAAGTGAGTATTTTTATATGTGTGTACAATACCTGTTCACATTGTTGCGGTAGTACTAGTGTGTCCTTCTTACTTTGCCAAAAATTTGTAGAATCAATAGTTACAAAGCCACTTGTATGGCATTTGATTGTTGCATTAGGGTCTCTTTCCACCACGTCCTTAAACCAATTTACATCCAAAACATACACAAAGAAGCGTCGAAAGTCAAGCTTAATAATATCTTGGATTATGCTACAATAATCATCCATGGCTCCATTGGCTCCCTCAAAACTAGCAATGACGCCGTAGTCTTGTGTGTTTCTCTTATCATCAATCCGTTGTGTTCGAAAATTCTTGCCCTCGCACCATATAGCATTGAACATAGTACACTACACCAAGACAAAATCAATTAAATAAGCAATCTAAATTGTTGAAAGCTCCTAACTTATGCATCATAACATTCTATATACTGACCTTGCTCATGCATCCCCTAGCATACTCCCATTCTTCCATTGTGATATGCATCCCCTCGTCTCTCTCTCCTCTCTCCATTTCATCAAGTAGCCAATCCACATGAATATCCTTTGGAAGTGCTCTTAGATGCTGAGGGTATGGCACATAAGATCTCCACAAGATCTGTGCTGTGTACGAAAGATGGCCTTTCTCCTTGTCTTCTTGCCTTTGCATCCTCGTATCTTGTCATCGATCTTTTCATCACATCACTATTAAGCATGCAATAAAGGTTGATATTATTAAGCAACTTCGTGTCTATTACTTTGCTCCGTCCTTTCCCTTGAGGCACAATAGAGGTCATCCTTAGGTCTTCATCATCTCTCCATAGTCGTGGCAGAGAGGTATCCACATCAACAAGAAACTCAGAAATATATACAAGTGAATCTTGTACCAACCAACCCTCGGCATGCTACCTTCCGGCCTTGCATTTTGTCTCACGAAAACTTTCAAGGTCTTCATGAAGCGCTCGAGGAAGAACAACGATTGTGCATGTACAGTACCGCATATAGCAATCTCATCCACCAAATGCACTATGAGATGTAGTTGGCTTGTGAAATAGAACGTGGAAATGTCTCCTCCACTAAAAAAACCACCTCCGCTGACATAACTCGAGCATTCTCAAGCATGGTGGGATCTATTTCCTTTGAGCTCACATACCTAGAAAGGAAAAAGTACACCATATTAGCAATATGAAAACCTTGCATGGAGCATTGATACACTTCACATTTTGTATCCTATAAAATGTGAACCTGACAAGCTCGCCCATCTTGTAAATACAATCCTTAATTTCACGTCCTTTGATGCACTATGAGAAATGCTAGTAGGTAGTATGAACTGAACACATGAGGAATGGTTGATTAGTTGCTTCTAATTCACTCAAAAATTTGAAAGGAAAAAGATATTATGCACATAAAATACTTACTTGGAGCATCTTGTGCCAATCATGAGATTTCAAGCCATATAATTGCTTTACACCTCTTGTCTTGCTCTTTGTAAAGGCCCCCTTCAAACACCTCATGCATCCAGTGGGAGTACGAATTGTAGTGATAGCTCATTTTACTACCACCATCTCTAGCTTTGATAACGTCCACGAGGTAAAAAGACACGCCCATTTGGCCTTTCTTGTGGCCAAGCTTCGCGCATCCTCCTTGTGGTGCGTAGATCCTCCCTTATGCTTACAGAATCTCGTGTCCCATTCAAATGTTCCCAAATGGTAAATGCCACATTCTTGAAGATATGCATGGGATCAAGCAGGTGATTGATCTTCAGGTGGGACCAATATGGTAGTCGATAAAAGATGGAGTATCTAAACAAAAGCTGGTATTTAGCGTGCAATCTTTATTTCCATTCAATATAGCACATAATAGTTACAAACCCTTACCTGCTCATGCCAAGTGGTGGAGTCATCGTGGAACCCTCCCAAATTCTCATCCAATCTCCTGCAGTGAGTGACTGTGGGGGGACTTCATTCCAAGGGGCGACATATCTAGGATGATCATGTGGAAGAAATTGATGGTGATTCTCATAGATGACCTTATTCAATGCGACTGCCTGTGAGGCAACTAGCAAAGGACCACAAACAGGACATGCATGGTAACCCGATGTAGTGAGACCTGAACACTCGCCATAGCCTGGGAAGTCATGCATCGTCCACATCAAGACTGCTTTGTAGTTGAAGTCTCATGATGAGGGAGGCCTGCTCACATCATGCACTTCGATACCTCTCCAAAGTATCTCTAGCTCATCAATCAAAGGCTCCAAATAAACATCATGATTTTTTACTTTCTGTTTCCGTGGAATTAGAAGGGATAACATAATATGTCCTTTCTTAATCGCCATAGAGGGTGGAAGATAATAATTCACCAATATCACTGGCCATACATTGTAAGAGGTGCTTTTGAGACCAAATGCGTTCACACCGTCCATGCCAAGTCTCAAGTTCCTAGGTTCTTCCTTGAAGCTTGGCCATGAGGTAATGGTGGAGGGCTACTATCACCATCACTCCATGCATCCGTAACGGTCCCTCCTGAAGATCCCACCTCATATCACCGAGGCTTCACCTCCTCACAACGAGCATAGGGCAACATATGTGGGTGTGGCATTGCATCCTGTATCAAATTAAAAAAGGATCATATATCAAACACATGAACACCCATAGGTATCTCAATCAACCTTAACTCTTTAACACTTACCATGTTTATGGTCACATCCCATTCTCCATACTTTGAGATGTGATTGAGTGTAATTTTGCGTGCACGATACATGTTTCCTCGACATCAATCACACATACATTTTATTTTTTGCTCCAACCACATTTCACGATGGTGGATACAGAGGGATTCATCCTCATTGGAGCTACTTGTTGAAGATGAAGACATCCTATAGATAAACAACCCAAAAAATGTGTTCTTGCATGAGTTGTAAATGTCAAAACACTGTGTAGCATCTAAAAGCGCATCTAACACCGCATCTGTACTATGGAACGTGTCTATAGGCACGTCTAAAACACAGTGTAGATGTGTTGATAGGCATTTCTTTAGATGCGTGTTTAGATGCGTAGATTGTGAGTTGATTTTTGAACCTACTTTTAGCACGCTTGCTTTCTTTCACATACTTTTAGTGTCACGTAGCTTGCTTTCCTATTAATAGACATAGCTCTAGGCATCCACACTTATCTCCAAGCACCCACACTCATCTCCAGGCTTACACAGTCATCCCCAAGCATACAAGAGAAGAGGGTGAACAAGGAAGAGAAGAAAGAGAAGCAGCTCTGAAGAAGGACAAGAAGCTTCAATGCCTCTCTGTAAGGTAAGTCTCTTGGCGGTTGGTCTTCTTTGGAAGTTGCTCTCTTTGGATTCATCCTTTATCATATGCAGAGAAGGGATGTTTTTGGTACTAGTGTTGTTCTTTTTGGGGTCGGGCGCATGTTCTTTTTAGTTTCTTTCAAAAAGGCATCTGTCGAAGCACGTCTATAGACACGTCAAACAATGCATCTAATTTTTAGAAAAACAAACAACCGCGCCTATAGACACGCTATTAGACACGTCTTTTCTTGTGTGTTCTTCCCTTTTCCCTTCCCCTTCCTCTTCCCCTTCCCCTTCCTTTTCCTTTTCTTTGCCTTCCCCTTCCCCTTCCAAGAAAGGGATTGCATGAATGATGGAAATAAGTGATTGCATGAATGATGGAAATAAGTGATTGCATGAATGATGGAAAGGGATTGCATGAATGAAGAAAGGGATTGCATGAATGATGGAAAGGGATTGCATGAATGAATAAAGGGATTGCATTTGTGAGGAAATAAGGGATTGCATGAATGATGGAAATAAGTGATTGCATGAGGACGGGTCCAAGAAATAGGAAAATTGGACTGAAGCATGAGGGCGGGATAAAGAAAGAGGGCATGCATGATGGAGCATTCTTCTTTCCTCTTTTTTCCTCTCTTTTTCTCTCTTTTCTCCTCTCTTTTTTTCTCTTATCTCCTCTCTTTTTTCTCCTCTCTTTTCCTCTCTTTTCTCATCTCTTTCCTTCTCTCTTTTTCTCTCTTTTATCCTCACTTTTTCTCTCTTTTTCCTTCTCTTTTTTCTTCTCTCTTTTCTTCTCTCTTTTCGTCTCTTTTCCTCTCTTTTCTCCTCTCTTTCTCTCTCTTATCTCCTCTCTTTTTCTCTCTTTTTCTCCTCTCTTTTCTCCTCACTTTCCTTCTCTCTTTTTCTCTCTTTTTCCTTCTATCTTTTATCCTCTCTTTTCGTCTCTTTTCCTCTCTTTTCTCCTCTCTTTTTCTCGCTTATCTTCTCTCTATAAATGCTTGCTCAATGTTAGGCTGTCACTCTATTATTTCTTTTGCATGATGGAAAGAGGGCATGCTCGATGGTAATCTTCTTCTTTGCTTTTCTTCAATTCATCATGTGGCCAAGAAGCTCTTCAGCCTCACCTGATCTTTGGGATGCCATCTTTCGGAAGTTATATAACATTTTAGGGCACCCTCCCACTGCTGGGGAGTTATACATATACATGACGGGTACTCTAAACACCCCCCAAGAGTCGGCAGTATAGACTCCAAACCAGCCCAATCCCACACCAGCTGAGATTACCCCAGTGGAGTTGAAACAGCCCACAGAGCCAAGCCCCTTCTCCCCCCCTGCAGCCAGGAGACCCTTTTGCCTCGCAGAGTTGCCGACATACTCCCGTGTAATCAAGAGTCGCTTCTCTAGCTACAAGTGTCCAACATACTCCCATGCAGTTGAGAGTCGCTTCTCCAGCTATGAGTGGCCACTGGCCAATGTACTAGCTCGACATGATAGGGTAGCAGGCATAGTAGCAAGGAGAGCGGTGGGGGATGCATGGCATAGTGCTTTGGGGGGGGTAATGGTGGGGGCAGGGATGATTCAAATGATGCAGACGTGCCAAAGGGTGATGGTACAATCTTCTATGACATCACTCAGACAGGAGGCATCTTGATGGATAAATGAGGGAAGGACATCATGGCCTTCATGCGCTCTGTAATTGCTAACAACTACAAAGATTGCTTTATTCACTACAAAGACTAGCCAGAAAAGTTGGCTAGTGAGATGGGCTCGCTGCTGTTTGCTCTAGGTATCCCAATCCCCCCAATGTTCAATTTACAGATAAATGAGACAAGTCAAACTTGATTGTTATGATACTTGCCAATAAAAGATCTTCGCTTATTAAGAGGTAGGCACTAGCCGAGATTGCCAGGAGAGAGGGAGGTCAACCACCAAGGGGCTAGCCCCACACTGCCTACAAGCGTGAGTGGAAGAAAGCAATGAAGGCAACGAAGGTGAAGCCCAGTCTACAGCACGTGGAGGCACGAAGGTTCCAAATGGAGCAATATGGAAACATGCATTTTGGAGCAGGGATGTGTTGAATCATGAGAGGCCCAATTTGTAAGTATCAATCTCAAATTATATTGTGTTTATGTGGTTTATTAGGAGGTTGTTTCTTTGTACTAACCCCTCTGTAAATTGTGTCATCTTGCAGTTTGATATCGTGGGCACGTACCCTACTCCTGTCAAGACAGCCTACCACCGCCACCATCACAGAGAAGATACATGGAGGCACTTCTATGATGATGAGTTGATTACTAAGGAGCAGTATATCCGAGCTACTGGAGCACCCCCCCAGGTATTTGAAAGTAATTAATTAATGTCAATATTTTAAATAAAGATTTGATTTTTCATACATCAATACATGTTGTCCCTTGTTTACAGGGCCCTAGGGCTGATCTTAGGAGGAAGAAGATGAGGAAGAAGGGAGCGAAGAAGCGATCGAGGATGTGGAGAACTTAGATTAGTCATAAAAGTAGTGCTAGCTACTCTTTTTTGTACTTGAAACCATTGGGTTGGCTTCGTGCCTCTCTTGTATATATACTCCTCTTATTTTTTGTACTTGAAGCCACAGGACGTGGCTTGGCTTCATGCTATATGTACATACAATCACTTTTTGGGCTATGAATTTATATACAGTCCTTTTATTTTTTTGGCTTTGAATTTCCTTGTGCAACGTTCTATCAATGAATGCCTTGTGAACTAAACATTTTGGAGTTGTAATGTTTTATTCGGAATTGTAATCATCGGCTATAGACGTTCTTGGAATCGTGCTAATTAAAATGTGGTTGACTGTAAGAATTGAATTGCACAATGTGGAAATGGTATTCTTGTAACCACATAGCATACACAACATACACAGCATTCTGTTCAACCACACAAAAGTCTACTTTTATTTTAAAAAAAGATTTTGTAGAGCGTCTATAAGCGCATCTATGTGAGCATCTTTTTGTTTTCTATAGAGCATCTATAGGCATGTCTGTCTATTATATAGATGCGCCTATAGATGCGGGTCTATAGATGCACAAATAGACACGCTCGTAAGTTTTTTTAAAGTTAAGGAAACGCATCTATGTGCACATCTATGGGTGCTTTGTGTTGTTTGGCTCTATTAAATAACTGAGTAAAGAAACCAACTGGAGAGTGCACACGCGTGTGCATGCATGTGCGTGCATGAATGCATGCATGTGTGTGTGTGCATGTGCATGTGCATGTGCATGTGTGAATGAATATGCATGTGTGTGTGTGCGTGTGCGTGTGTGTGTGTGTGTGTGTAGGAGAATCAGGGAATTGGACAAGAGCTCAACTACTTCCCCCCATCAACAATGAGCCATGAGATATAATGTTGATGTACGAGAGGTAGCTGAGCATCACAATGCAATAATCATGGCAAAATACTTTGCCTCATAAAACTAGGCAAGATCATAGCAAAAGACCACCATCTTTACATCAACAATCTCCAAACTAAACTTCATGCATGATATGCAACTAGCCATGTGTTAGCTACCTTATCAACTTACCTAACTCAACCCTCCCTTTAATAGGGGCTTGATAAGTCATATCCCCCCTATCACATGCTGTACAAACATTTATGATCTAGCCAAACACTTCATCAGGGCAAAATATAATGTTGTGCATAATCGTGACGCCTTAATCTCTTGGTGGGGGTAATTGAGTTCTTGTGAATCCAAGATGCTAGACACTTTGTGATGCTGCCTCCAGAACCATCATAGTTTGTGGAACTACGGATTGGATTGGAGGCTCTAGCACATGTGTGGAAACAACTTTCGAGTGTGGAGGAAAATTGATTGAGTACTTTGAGGGTGCAACTCACATGACCCTTTGATTTATCGATAGGCAACAATGCAACTTTGCTTTAGAGACACATAAGTAATGCTCAAGTAATGTAGCTTTGGATCATGGAGAGGAAAGACATGCAGCTTTGGTTCAAGGATAAGGAGGACACGTACCTTTAGTTGATGGGTGAACAAATGGGATAGGACCTTCTTATAGGAACAAATGGATGATGTGACAAATTGAAGGAAAAGGACAATCTGAGTGCACACGATGCATAGATGATAGAAGAAGAGGAAGGATGGTCTAAAGCTACCATGGTACAACCCCTTAATAGCAAACCATGGCATCGAACACAAAAGGCTAATACTTCAAGAGCAACACTTCCAAGTATTGGGAAAAGATGTCCCTCTAAAAGGAAAGAAAAAAGATGGCCAAAGGGCAAGAAGAAGAGAAAGATCAAGAATTGGAAAAAGAGCAACGTCAATTCACATTAATGAAAAACGTGAATCTTTGCCTTAATGACAGCAGACACAGAGGATGATCATGGACATATTTGGGGATAAAAGCATTATCCTATGAGTGCCATTGATGTGGGGAAGGCACACAGTTTCACTAATTGCAAAAATATCTACATATCATATGCCACACAAATATTCAAGGCTTTGGTAGATACAAAGAAACTTATGCATGGTATCCTATGTAGTGATAATATGTCCAATGACATATTCTTTGAATAAAGGTAGCTATGTGGATGCATTGATGTTGATAGGACCTGGAGATTTTAAGGTCTCATCCACTAAATTCTTTGGGCAATGTATTTTCAACAGATCTAAGAAGAAATTGTACACAAGAAGATGCCAAAAGGGACTTAAAAGTTGCAAGGAGAGGTTTTCTTGCTACATTGCAAATTCGATAAAAAATTAATTACTTCAAATACCTTCTATAGAATACCTCAATTCTACTTCTGATGCTACAAATATATGTATACTTAAGCATAACCCAAATATCTGATCGAGTCTAAAAGATTGAATCATGATATTTTTGTAATGCCTAAGGTAACCTCAACATCAGAGATATTATTGAAAGTGAGGTGTCTATGGAAAACATTTGGTGCTCCAGTAGCAAATTTAAAGAGAAATGCTACCAAAGAAGATGATTAAAAAATCATAGATTTCAATACTTGCCTAAGACATGTGTACTAAGGGCATAACAAGAAAGATCAAAAGTGATTACAAGTTTCAAGGTAGTGGAGGACAGGTAAAGCCTTTGCAAGTATGGTCATTAAAGTATTGTTCTATTCTCTTCTTACTTCAAGAATGATGCAACCCAAGGCTCCTCATTCTCCTCAAAATCTTTCTTAGATATCACTAGGAAAATAATATTTTCCTTTTGTACCAAAAACCAAGCTTTCCCACCCATGTGATCTAAAGTCCACTCAAAGAAGTCCTTTGCAGCATACACTTTACGATTGTCATTCAAGGCAACATTAGAGACAAATTCTCTAAGCTCAAGATCTATGGAATGCTCCAAAATATATAATAAAGATTCTACATAGATATAATTAAATGACTCAAATATAGATAATGCACCCATACGATTTTTTAAATTAGAACCTTATGTTATTTATAAATAATTTAATAAATTAAGATAATATAAAAATTCTATCTCAACTAAATAAATATGCCCAAAAGAATAGATAGTGTCCATCACAGCAGGGGTGGCCCTTTTCTGGGAAAAACCTCCTAGCAAAATGTTCTCTTTGTTCTCAAGTTTTTTTTCTTCACGACGTTCTTCTCATATGACATTCTCCATTTTGACATTCTCTTTGTCCTATTCCTTCCTCATTCCATCCATGGCCTCCACTCTAGTGATTCCTCTCTCCTCCTCTCTTCCATTTACACACATTTCATTAATTTTGAACTCGAATGTCTATATTTGGACTAATCCCAAGAATCCTTCCCAAATGGAAAGTTTACTTTTTGAAACGATCCCTTCCAAATCAAAAGTTTTTTTTGTGGCACTATCCTTTCCACATAAAAAGTCTATTTACTCACATAATCCTTTTGCACTAAAAATGGAAAAAATAGGAAATGTATGTATGTGCCCATGCATGAAATTAACTTACCATAAGAATTCTCTAAAATCTTCAAGATATCATAACGCTATTAAGATAAACACCTTTTTGAGAGTTTCTAAACTCTAAAATCTAGAAGATATGGCATCACAAGACTTTGCACATGCATGCATGTCACAAACATGTCTTTGGTTCATTAATGGAAGGCCAATGGTACATATGACGGGATGGGTGCACTGCACTTGCCCACATGGCATATTGATGGAAGGCCATTGGTACATATGGCGGGACGAGTGCGTTGCACTTGCCCACATGGCACGAACATGCCCACGAGGCTTTTAGTTCATATATAAGGAGTTGATTCCAAGTTAAGGGATTTAACATCCCCTGGACTAACTATGAATCATAGATGTACTATCAAAGTCCAGAGGATTGTCGCTGGAAAATCGCCCCTGTCCAAGAATTTATAGTTCATATGAAGCTTAAAAGTCTATTTTTAATATTTTCAAGTCTGCTATGGAGGAAAATTATAAGATATCTACAGTGCCATTGCCAACACCTTGGCCTGTAAGGCTTGCATGTCAAGAAACAAACCAATGTGATAGAGAAAATTTTGGAGGATATCATTTTGTAAGTGGCACAATGACTTGGAAGAGTAAGAAGAAATATGGCATCCAAATGTTTGAGATGAATGCTTTCAATAATGTTTACGTGCAAATTCTATGGGATGAGAGAACAAGGTACTAAGAGAAATTCCCTCTTCACATTCAACTTTACTTCTTCTCATTTCCATATGTGTATGATATTTCTCTTTCATTATATGGCAAGCTAGTATAAAAATGGATAAAGCTCACTTGGTGAAAGAGCACAAGCTAGAGAGGGTGAGCATTTGTATTATGAATGACACCTTGCATTTTGCTCAAGGGGATGAGGAAGCTGCGAAGGGTTTCTCAATCCAATTTGAGAAGGACATATGGTGGCTTGCAACATTTGAGACCCCAAATCAGTGCCACGAGACATTGAAGTGGGTTTTGGAGAGAGCTGACATCCCATCAATTATTCAAAGACAAGAGGCACGGAAAACATTGATAGTGGATGGGCATGGAACATTTCAAGTTGAATGGCATCTAGCTAGTGATTTGAAGACCCTCAAGTGCTTGTATGGTTGTGATACAAGTGCAGATGCAAAATGGACGTGTTGGTATTGCACCCACTCTCAGAAGATCCAAATGGGAAGCCTACAGTGGAAAAATGGCATCCTTTCTCACAACCAAAGTGCAGCCCCTCATCATCACCAAAAGGATCCTACATGGGACCCCATTTTGCCAATTCCATGGGATCGGGTACACATGTGTACTTTGCATGCTCAACTTCGCATACTTGACAAGTTACTGTATCTCCACCTAGTTCATGCTTGGAATTTGAGGCTGCAACAAGTCTCTACACAATGCATTGCAAAAGGTGAAGAACTAGTCTCACTAATGGACCTTCACAAAGGCAATGTGATCTCATCTCCCCCTTGTCTCCATGCTTTATTAATAAATTAGACCAAAATCGAAATCTCACAACTCTACATTGTAAATCCTTAATGCAAGACTCCTCACTAACGATCGCATTCATTGACACTCATGATCGTGGTCCACAAGTTTCCCAAAACACAAGGAGTCAGAGTATAGACCAACCCCAATAGAACAAAACAAACACTTACATTCACTAGCATTCACGTTCATGGTCTGAGATTTCCCCAAAACATAAGGAATCGAAGTAGCAAACCACACCAACAAGTATAATGAATGCTAACTCACCCTCCCCCACCTAGCCTTACTAATACAATCTAGATCATGGTTCGCCTTTCTCTTACCTTTCTATCCCAACTTACCAAATGGTTTATCGGAATATGAACCACAATTGGATCGAATGAAGAGCCTATATTGTCCTTTCCACCAATATATAGCGTGGAGCTACGCTAGAAACTATGAATCTGCAGGTAACAATACCACCAGTGCCATAGGTACTATTGACGGTACCATGATGACAACCGCCAATAATATTGTATTACTGCCATTTATAATATTAATGATAATAATAACCATCGATAAAGTCTATACCACTATCGATAATGTAATACTACTGCCAAGTATGTTAATAATACTAGCAGTGGTCTTGTCCAGTTTCCTAATAATTTTTCTTGGTAATCAACGTGATCACATTGATTTCACGCTACTTTAGAGCAAAATTAACAAACGTTAATTACCCATTAATGCAAACATGAAAATGTGAACGTAATCCTTGACTATAGAAATGATACCTTATCAAGAGTGATCACTTCATTGACATTAAAAAAGTGAAAGGTTCCAAAAGTGATGTCATATCTGTAGTGGATAATTCATCAACCATTGACAACTTCATTTAAGCTCCATGTTAAACAGTTTGGCATATTCATGTTTGAGATCCTGCTTGTTTGACAGCACCAATTTGGGCTACTTTCACAGGTGGTTGGCCGCTCCAATTTGTAGATGATAAAGCTTTTCTTCAACGCAGCTCTTCCTGCTATTGGCGCATCTCCTTTAGCTTTCTTCTACATCAGTTGATGAATTATTCAGGCAGCTCTCTGATTTGTCTTTGCTCGCAGTCGCCTATATAGTGTCTTCCACAGTAGCTGTAGCTATTCTACAGTTCTTTATGCTCTTTTGTAGCATTTTGCACAGCTTCTGGTCATGATCGCTACCAATCAAGCTACTCACTAGCTCCTTTTGCACAGTCTCCTGATGTGTGTGGCTGCCTCTTCAGGTGACAGGAGCTTTTGCAATTTTCCCAAGCTTCTTTTATGAGTTGTTGCTACTCGTTGCCATGAAGGTTTCTTTTGTAGGGTTGTTTTGCGGCTACTGATTGGTTCAGCTTGAACTACTTCGTTGCTACAATCTTCACACACAACCTACTCAAGTTTTTCATGCAGATCGATGTCTGTTCTGTGTAGTGTTGGTTGCGCTGAGAGTTTTGGTAGCAGCTTTTCTTTGGTCACCTCTGAACCTGTGTTTCTCCTCTAAGCTTCCTTGCTTGGTGGAGCTATGGCTGCTCTAGCTAGCTCTTTCGGTAGCCTGAGATACAATCAGCCTCACTCAGCAATTTGAAGACCTCCACTCAGCAACCTTTGGCAAAAATACTTCACCACTCTTTCAAGCACTCAATGAAGAAATTGCACACTCCATAGACTCTCAAAAGAATGAGCTACACTACTAGCTCTGATACCATGTCAACAATCTAGAGAGAGAGAGAGAGAGAGAGAGTATGGAATGAAATAGAAGACTTGAGCATGGTAGAGATGGAGGAGAGAGAGAGAGACCACACATGATGAACTTTTCATCTATATGAAGGTTAAGTCTAGAGAGAGAGAGAGAGTATGGAATGAAATAGAAGACTTGAGCATGGTAGAGATGGAGGAGAGAAAGAGAGACCACACATGATGAACTTTTCATCTATATGAAGGTTAAGTCCTTGTATTTCAATCCCTAGAAACAAGACTCGCTTAGGCCTTTTAAAAGAGGCCAAGAGTTCCATCCTTGAGGGTTACAATCCACACACTTGTGTACATTCTTCTCCACATCCTTGGTCATGTTCCATGCGATACCATTTATGGAGCCCATGATTGTTCATGCGACTCTTTGCATGCAAACCATGTGCATACAATCACCCTTAGCCTTAGGGAGTGGTTTTTACACCATGATTCTTAACAATGACTTGATTAATGTGGTGCTAGGCTTCTACAGGAGGAGATGTAACTGAAAACCCACGATGGTGAAAGTAGTGCAGCATTCTCAACCACCACTAAAGGAAAGGGTGGTGAGAAGAAGGATGAGAAGACAAAGGACATGAAGAAGAGGAAGTTCAAGGGTATGTGCCACTACTATAGCAAGAGTAGTCACATGAACAAGGACTACTAAAAGAAGCTTGCGGAATAAGAAGAAGGGTATAATCAAGTCTTCGTCAAAAGGCAATGAATCTGCCAACATGATTGAATCTAAGTTGGAGCTATGGGTCACAATTGAAGAAGTATGCCTCTCAACTCGGGCTTCAATAAGAAATGATTCATGGCTCCTTGATAGTCAAGCATCCTATTACATAACAATAGGAAGGAATGGTATCTCCCATTGATGCCTCTTAAAGAGCCCATCAATGTGACGGTCTGCAACAATGGAAAATGCCCTATTGAAGGTATATATATTGTTGCTTTTTCCATTCAACATAATGAAGCTCAAGAGTATTGCTAGTCCCTCAGATTAAGAAGAATTTGAGCAAAAATCATTGATGCACCTAGCAAGGTTGTTTCCAAAGCAATCAGGAACAACAATTTGTATGAGTTGATTTCTCTAACAACCACTACAAGAGTGGGCATCAGTAAGCTATGACATGAAATGTTCAAGCACCTCAATTATGTTGTCCTTGAGGAGATGCTAAAGCAAGTATGACTATGCATTTGTCTGCATTTTCATAGGTGCAGGAACCATGTGAATCTTCTATGATGGGAAACAAACAAGACCTTTTCCACTCTAGTGCATGGTGATCTATGTGGGCAAACCAACTTAAAAAGGATGTTCCTATTTCATGCTAATCATCGACGACTATAGTAGTACATGTGGGTGTATTATTTGTGGGATAAGGATGAATCTCTTGGAAAAGTTAAAGAGTGGCACAAGATAGTGGAGAATGAAAGTGAGATGAAAAAAAAGTTTCAAATAGAAAGAGGAGGTCAGTTTATCTCAAAGGAGATTGATAGGTAATTGAACAAAATGGCATTTGACACCAACTCACAGTGGCACATATGCCTTGGCAAAATGATGATGTAGAATGTCACAATAGAATTGAACAAGATGGTATTCATCACCAACTCATAGTTGCGCATATGCCTTGATAGAATGGCATTGTAGAATATCACAATAAAATTGTCATGGAGCTCTCGCATTGTATATTGCAAGGGAAAGGATTGCCTAAGTTTTTGTGGGATGAGGTGGTCATCACTATAGAACCCATCCTCAATGAGAGCTACATGAAGGCTCTAACAATAAACAGGACACCACTAGAGGCTTACTTAGGTAAGAAACCTTCAACTTCTCATTTCACAACATTTGAATGTGAGTGTTATGCACATGTTCTAGATAGCTCTAGAAAAAAGTTGGACCCAAAGAGCAAGAAATGCATCTTTCTTGGATTTCATTGGGAATCAAAGGCATACAAATTATATGATATAGGCGCAAAGAAAATCTAGTCAGTCATAATGTGGTGTTTCATGAGTAGCCACATATAGTGGAGGAGGAGATGGTTCCATCCACATTATCATCCTCCGAAAAAATAACTCACCTTGTGCCCACACCTAAAGTAGAGATTCAATTTTAGAAAGAGAGTCCACTAGCACCACAGCCTTAGCTCCATAAGGCAAGCCACATCCAAAGTAGGCAAGGTAGCCCTCCAATCATGGTGGAGTCATCCATAGATGGACTTCAAAGGTCAAAGAGGATAGAAGAGAAAATAAGGGTGTCTAAACACATATCAATATGCCCTTGATGGTTGAGATTTGTAAGATTAAGTAGCCTTCAAGTTTGGATGAGGATATAGCAAATTAAACTAGGAAGTTACCATGCAAGATGAGTATGACACCCTCATCAAGAACTAAACTTGGGACTTGGTTAATAGGCCTATGAAAAGGAAAGTCATTAGCACTAAATGGGTATGGTACAAGTATGATGGATCTTTGGAAAATTAAAGGCATAAAGACTTTGCACAGGTCTGCTCACAAGTTGAGGGCTTTAACTTTGCTCCACCTAGCCATTTAGAAATGGCAATATACCCCACACACTTAAAGCAAATGCAAAGGCACCATGCATGTCTGGATGAAGCAAAGCACCTACGTGCAACCATGTTTCAGGCATAACAAAAGCAAGCAACATGGACATGGAATATTAGAATACACAATATTGTTTTCCACATGGCTTTCCAATCCTCAAATTTTGATCCATCACTCTACATGGCTTTTCAATCATTAACTTTTGGCCCATCGCTCTATACAAACAATACACAAGACACCGTTCTTGTTGTGCTTTATATAGGTTACTTGATCATCATATAGCCAACTGGCAAGCTTGTTTTTGAAGTCAATTTTAGATCATTGTTGAGTTTTATTCAAAGACATGGGAGATCTCCACTATATTATTGACATTGAAAATTGGAGAATGAAAATAGCATTTTGGTGATACATACGAATTTTACCAAAGAAATTCTTGAAATAGTTTTGAATGTCGATTGCACATCTTGCCAATTCCCATGGATTCCACCTTAAAATCATCAACTTGTTACAAGACTCTTAATACAAAGTCTCTTCATTGTAGATAAGTCATTGGCATCTCAATCTTTTTTTTTTGGGCAAAGGAAATAGTTATACTAATTTCAAAAAATGATATGAAAAAACCAGAGTACCTCAATGGATACAAGAGAGAGTAACATACTAAACATTTATATATCATCCATCTCCTACAACTCATTCATTACTTCCCTTTGTTGCTCCCTCACTTCACCCACTATGCATGGTATTTGGCCTTCTTTAGAGTGAAGTATTTCCATGGCAACGATGCATCTAGTGTTTCTCATTGAAGGTTGATGGCCCATCTCATCTTTACAATAGTTTTCCCTATTATTCGTTAAACCTCTTGCATTAAGGGTTCTTATAAGAGGACTTGTAATTTTGGTAACCCATATAATCTGAAGGAGGGAGCCTTGGAGCAATTGTGACAACCTTCTGCGTTGCATCTATTGTGTCCCATGTTCTTCCTCATCTTTGTCTATGCTCTTCTATGTTGTATTGTGCTCTTGTGTGTTGCTTTGGATTTTATCTTTAGACTCCGTCTATTGGAGTTGATTGCTTGATTTGCAAGCTCTTTATTAAAAATGACCCATGGGAGGTTGCTAACGGGATGCATATGAATCACGACTTAAAAACAAGAGTTATGGTCTACATCTAGAGGTTGTAAAAATAAAGTGAAAACAAGGATAATTGGAATTAAATTGACTTCCAATGAACATAGCACAGAATATATTCCATACCTTATAGTTTGAAAGTTTTTTCATATGCATATAGATGCATTTATATTGCACTATTAGGAATGAATTTGACCTAAGTAGGAGTTAACAATCTCAAATGCCTTAACAAGGGCTACTTGAATTGAGTTAAGAAAAATGCATTAACAAGTGCTATTTGAGTTGAGTTGAGAACAATATTCTTGAAATGATAAAGCTTTTGAACTCTTGGTCACAACTAGGCTCAAATGGGGGTTTTTAACTATGGCAATTTTAGTTTGTGGTAACCTCGATGGCTAGGGCACCTCAATTAGTGTCACCAAGTCAAACCACAATAGCTACATGTGTCAATTGACTCTAGTTAAAGTAACTTGCACACCTTGGTTACAACAACCAATGGCTACCAAAATGAGCGACAATTATGATTACTTGGCTCAAGATGTGATTTATTTGAACTAATCTATGACACTTGGGATCAAGATAAGGTGGGTTGGTGCCAAAAATGTGGTCGCTAGTGATGAGGTAGGGCATTGTTGATTATGTGGAATTACTGAGTTGGTACTATTGCTGAGGTGGAATTATTGATGTGGTAATGATGATGTGGCATTGCCATGTATGTTGATGATGTGGCCTTCTTGCGAAAATGGTAGGGTGACATGGCCACCTACCATGTGTCATTTGCTTAACATTTGTTGATGTGGTAGATAGGGTTGACGCTCTCGTTGGCTTCCAATTCATGAGCTCAAAGTGAGTTTCTCTTTATGTACCGATGCCATTATGATCAAGATTATGGATTTTCTTTTATATTTGTTATGGGTTTGATGCCCACTTAGTGGACCACCCCTCAACTCATTGTATCAATTTATTTGAGCCTAGACCCTTTTAGGTCTTCCGAAGACTTTTAATAAACTTTCTTTCTTTCTCAATCACTTGCAGTTGTCAAATTTAGGTATTCACCATTCAAAGCCATTGTGACCAACCTTTTTTCTTTTTGGTCTTCCGATGACTTTTAATAAACCTTCTTTCTTTCTTAGTAGCTTGCAAGTGTCGGAGCAAGTGTCGGATCTAGGTATTCACCATTCAAAACCATTGTGACCCACCTTTCTCCTAAATTCCATAGCCATACTTTATGCGTGGCCCTACTCTTTTTCTAGTCTACCCAAACAAAGCTACATGTTCTTGTTGAAGGACTGCGACAAGAAGACCCACAAAATTGCTTTGTTGAATTCCAAAAGACCCAACTTAGTTCCCAAACTCAATCTATGGAACATATACTAGCACCTCAAACATATGGGTACTATGGCCAAAATACACAAGCGCAAGTAATGCTCAATAAAGAAATGGTATTTATGACTTCAACACTCCCATGTCAAGCCCGCTTTTCCCCCTCTATTTGGGCTATGTATAGTCTAAAAGATAGTGTATCACGCTGGAAAAGGATTTAAGAATCCATGATTCAAAGGTTAGCCATTTTGCTTTTTTCTATGCAAATGATGTGGTATGTTTTTCACTCTCAATGAGAGACACAAATTTGGATTGAAACCAATCCATATTAAAAGCATACGGTTAACAGTTAGGACTCGCAAAGACTTAACAAATTCTCCTTTACGGGAGCAGCCAATTGAAACCGTCGACAATTATAGGACATATGGGTTGAGATTCTTTTCTACCATAGATGCACAATTGTGGGGCAATCCTACTAGTTTGAGAACACATGTAACCAAAAGACACATGGTGATAGAGTTTAAACTCGTCCTATTTGATAAATTTGTCTATTTGATATATTTGTCACACCAATGTTGGTGCATGGGGTTGGGATTTGCACAAACAACTTCTCATAGCATACTCGGAGTGAGGCTGGAAATCTTAATTTGGAACTACTTGGTTGGAGACCGTAGTCAAACACATCCACAAGGGTCCAAAGCAGATTCCTACAATCAAAGTGAAAGGACACAAACCATCCCTGGAGTTATAGAAGAAGCCTACTTGCATGTACCTCAGTATCAATTTGTGAAGTCTGCAGGGAGGCACCCACAACAAGGAGTATATGCAACACATGAAGAAGCCTGCTTGCATTGCAGTGTCGGTATCAATTCTTAAGAGTTCTGGAGGGAGGAAACAACCAAACGAAGCAATATGCAACACAGCAATCCATTCTAAGGGATCCAATTTATTGCTGAACAAGGGCTCTGAACGTAGCCATACTTCCTTGGTCCAGTAACCAGGCAAACACAAAAGTAATGACATCCATCTGCAGGGATCACACCACTTGGGATGAAAGTAGACCTAACCTTGGCATGCAGAAATGGCTGTCTACTCTACAATTGGGCAGCGATTAATCCTAAGCAACATGCCCTTTTAAATGCATAGCATGCTCTTCCACAAGGCAAATGTCACCACATTCTACTAGAAGAACACACACTTGTCCATTTCCCCTCACATTAGGTGCACACGAATGCTACAGGGGCACAATAGCGCACACTTTCAGACAGGACATTCTACTAGGGTGGCACACTCGTTCATTCTATAACTATGGGGAAACAGCTATACGATCAACCAACAGTGAAAACTGCAACATGCTCTATTGGAAGCACGGCATACTCTTCCATAATCAGGGCAGATGTCCCCACCTTCTACACACATTGCAATCAGGCAGCAGCGAAGCCTCAGCAACAGGCCCTTTTGGAATGCAAGCACTTCCTTCCATACAAGGCAGAAGATACATCGTCCAGATCATAGATGCTTGAAAAAATCTCCAACAATGCCTTACTCCGCACACACTAAAGCAGCAACCACTCGGGCAGCTCCCACATTACACATTATTCCCATAAACCATACGAGGACCTCTCTCTCTCTCTCTCTCTCTCTCCCCTTTGCACACACACACGAATGTGCCTGCACATACACAGACTCCTTTTCTGGTTGAAGTCAAACTGAAGTGAGAAACAGAAATGCCGCACTTTAGTCATAAGATTGAAAAATAGATTTGAAGAATTAAACGAACATTCATCTTAAGGGAACATAAGCATGATACGAAATTACTTCAAATAAACCTTGACATTATCCCATGCTTCATAATGCTAATACGACTAGACGAGAGAATTTAGTATGTCCAAATACCTAGTAACAAGTAACCAAATTTACATGTAGTGTGAGATGGATAACATAGTTCACAAGCCTCCCCAAATTAAAGAGAGATACTGTAGGCAGCAGCAGTAGCTAGGAGGTGATTTCTGTAAATCCTTGCAAAGATCCGTTGTGAAAGTTTTGGAGGTTGAGAAGAGCATGGAACAGTAACATTTCACAGTACAGCTATCAAAACATAAGTGTCAGCATTGCAATCAAGTTAGTCTACCTGATTGAGAGGCATGAATTAATTACTTTGCTGATTGCAATGTTTGCCTGATGTCATCCCTTGGTAAGTTGACCGACTGAAGAATCCTTCTGACTTGCGAGCAAGCTATTTCTTGTACGACAACCCCGATGATGGCCCACCTTGATCTAAGGGTCTTGATGGTTGGTGCACTGTCTGTTCGTTTCCAATTCCTTCACAAGCTTTATAACAGAGTTGCAATACCTGCAAATAATGAAAATGTGAGAAAGCAACAAATGATATCTTGTTAAGTTCCTCTGCTTTGATTGAAGCTCACCTGCCTTTGACAAGATTGAAGCTCACCTGCCTTTGACAAGGCCTTGTTGGAGACGGTTGCCCTTCCTCATGCTGGAGTAACCTTGATCCCGATGACTCACCAGGTTGCTGGCTAACCTGCTGATTTTTTAACTGCTTGAAATCCCCTTGTTCCTCATTTTCTATCATACATTCAGCTACCCTGCATTTTTTCAAAGTTGGCTCGCCTGCTGGTTCATACACATCTGGCCTTGCTACAAGAGATACATCTTCCAAAGCAGCAGATACATTTTGTCGCTCCATCTGTGCATCTGATAATCCAGCAGCAGCATCTGCAACAGGAACAGAACTTATCGAACTGCTTCCAGAGTGCCCAGTGCTCTGTGCTTGAATATCGTATGACGCTTGTGAGGGCGAAAATGCTGCTTTAACATTAGAGGTACGATTGGAGTTGATTTCAGGAGTTTCCACTGCCAGTGGCTCAACTAACTGTGGCCCCTCTGGCTCCTTTGAGGAATTTGTAGAGGCCTTCAAAGTTCCACTTAACCTCTGTTGTTCTTCAATTATCTTTTGCAGATACTTGGCCTGAGCTTCAATACGCAACTGCAGCTGCCGTTGCACCTGGAAAGAAAGTCCTCTAATCATCATCTAACACATTCATAAACTTGCATGCAACTGCCATTGCACCACACACTGAGTACATCAACCAACACATCTCTCCTCCAAAGCCTCCTACATAAACCATACACAACTTCACACCCAAACAACTCATTTCATCAAACATAAGGCATACCTCTCGGCATCTCCTATTCGATTTCTAGAATTATCAAAGAATACTAGACTTACCAATCTATAGAGCTACATGTGCTAGCAAAACCCATTCCATTCCAAGATTCTAGATTATAAAGTAAAGCCTGAAGAGCATCAACCTGTTTATCCAACCACAAGCAAGCAGACTCCAGCAGTGTAACTGCTGATAGGCCCCTATCTTTTCTGCAATGTGGGAGGAGTTGACTAACAATTTCCTTGTTGTCCCTACCCAACTGAATTCTTTATGAATGATTCAGCATCAACCCTCTTCCAAGTAATGAATGGTTAGAAACTTAGGCTTTCCGTGAAAAGATGAATTTACCAAAGCGATTCCTGTTCTTATTTCCCTGCATGATTTCCATGTCTCCAGCATTACAACTCCTTCTACCTCAACATTGCAACCCCTTCTCGAAGGGTCAATGAGTCTGTGGACTTCTTTCAGTATTTACATTATGATTAGGATAGAGCATTCAAAAACTAAACATCAGCTGCCATAAAATTGCATTTTTCAAACTTTTCGATGGTTGTCTTCACAGCTCCCTATACAGACACTAAATGAGTGGATGCAAGGTTTTCTCTCACCTTGCCAACCGCATAAGACTTTTCAGTTGAGGCCAAGTGATTAGGATAGAGCATTCCAAAATATCAGCTGCTGCCATAAAATTGCATTTTTCAAACCTTTCAATGGTTGTCTTCACAGCTTCCTATAGAGACACTAAATGAGTGGATGCAAGGTTTTCTCTCACCTTGAACAACCGCATAAGACTTTTCAGTTGAGGCCAAGTGATTAGGATAGAGCATTCAAAAACTAAATATCAGCTGCCATAAAATTGCATTTTTCAAACCTTTCAATGGTTGTCTTCACAGCTTCCTATACAGACACTAAATTAGTGGATGCAAGGTTTTCTCTCACCTTGCACAACCGCATAAGACTTTTCAGTTGAGGCCAAGTGATTAAGCATTGCAAGAGATGTTGGATTTTTGCATCTTCTTGTGACATTCCTAAAGCATGAAATGGTATTGTGGCTTTCGATATTGTAAGTATTCTAATTACTTTGTATCTTAATACTTAGAATATCAGGAATCTGACATTCTAATTACTTTGTATTTTAATACTTAGAATATCAGCAATCTGAGATTCTAATTACTTTGTATTTTAATACTTAGAATATCAGGAACCTGATCATTAAGTAGTTTGTGTACATATGCACTTTGAATAATATTCTAATTACAATACTTAGAATATCAGGAACCTGATCATTAAGCAGTGTTCATACATATACACTTCGAATAGTATTGCAGAGTAAATATCTAATCTGTTTATTTTGAAGTTTGGTCTATTGTTTTTATCAAGAAGTGCAATGACGACACGTCCCCAACAATACTGAAACCTCTGACCTACAAGCAAACACAAGAACACACCAAACGTGAGGAATCTGAGCAGGCTGCTCACCACCCAACCATGACACCTACGGGATACGATCCTGAATCAAGAGATTGTTGGGATATCTCAAGGTGTATGCCTCAGGGACACCTTGGTTTCTATGTGTGTGTGCTAGAGGCACAATTAGGTGCCCATAAGCACAGTTAGGTGGTGGTAGAAGCCACATAGGATGATTGAGAGAATCTAGGAGCAGATTGAGGAGATGATTGTGGAGCTCTGAAGTCATCAGTGATGTCAGTGATCATGTAAGAGGTGCCTACATAAGGACCTCACCCTTCTTCATTCTAAAAGCAAGAATTCTGAGTTTGTGTTGACTCCATGCTTTCTTTTCAGTTTACCAACATGGTATCAGAGCCCTTTGATCCCCCTTGAGCCCATTTCTGCCACATCATCTTCTTCTTCATCTTCTTCATCTTCACCATTTCTCCTCTTTCTTCCCAAATCTTGCTAAAGCCTGTTCTCCCTCAGTTCTCCGCCTTTCTCCAAGCCCTTCCTACTGGAGATACCTCTCAAAGGGGCAAACCTTTGGCTGCAAGGAATTGAAGCATCTTCATCTCTGCTGGTCGCCATTTCGCACAAATTGTCGAATCTCTTTCCTGCGATTTCTCCGAGACTGCTTCATCTTCTCTAATTCCTTTCAGGGGAAGCTTCTCCATACCTTGGGCTATCTTGTGCTGAAATCTGAGCAGCAATGGCTGCATATTCAAGGAGAAAACAGAGAAAAACCAGTCGACTTTGAAGAAGCGAGCTATGGCGACATGACGTGGATTTGCGCCTCTCCTCCTCAGTGGATTCTCTCTGGTATATGAGCTTTCTTTTGCCTCAGAAAGCCCCTTTTTCTTTGCTTTGGAGAGTGAGATACAAGCCCTCCAAGTTCAGGCCTCTGTTTTTGACAGTTTTGACATAGCATTTCTGAGGTTTTGAAGTTTTAAAAAGCATCAGTACAACTGTGGCTACAGCTTTGCTTTGAGTTGCTACAGCTGGATTTGCTTGGAAAGCTTTCATTTAGCCACCTCTGTGAAGCATGTAAGTGAAAGCATCATTGATTTGTAGTATGAAATTTGGTCACAAGTCTTTGCATTAAATGCTTATACTTTGAAGCTTTTCAGTTATTTTTCTAGCCTTGTAAGAGAGAAGAAACTGCCCAATACCTGGGTTAGACCCTCTCATGGCTACCATATTGAATATAGATAAGTTCAATGGTAAGGGCTTCCACACATGGCAGATGAAGGTGAAATTTGCATTGATGAGGGAAAACCTCTGAGGACTTGTCAAACCGACTTCAACTTCTTCTTCAGCAGCCTCCAATGCTGGAGAATCCTCAGCTCCGACACACCCGGCAAGAGATCCTGCTAGAGAGGAGAAAGCATATGGCATCATTGCTCTTGCTTTAGGAGATGATTATATTCATCACATCTCTGACTTAGAGTCTCCTTCATAAGCTTGGCAGAAGCTTGACATTATTTTTTGTGCTAGCTCTCACATCTCAAAATTATCACTTAAAATTTCTTTCTTTGAATTGAAGATGGTTAGTAGCACTCCTTTGGCTGCCCATGTCAATTACATGCAGAGTCTTATGACTCAACTTGCTTCTATCAACTCTCCTATCACTACAGATGATGCAATGGCAGTGTTGCTCAAGAGTATGCCTGAAGATTATGATCATATTGTTACCACTTTGAAAAATCTTCCTAATCCTAATCTTGAAGGTCTTATCTCTGCTCTCCAAGAAGAAGAAAGGCACATGGAGCTCCGGAAAGGCAATGACACAGCCTATGCCAAAAAAATCCAGAAGGGCAAGTTTTCACCTTGCAATCATTGTGGGAAGACTAATCATCTCTCAAAGGACTGCTTCGAAATCAATCCATGCAAACACTGTGGCAAAAACAATCATCATGAAAGGTTTTGTAGAGTAAAAAAGGAAGCAACTTCAAAGACAGAAAATGCCAATCTACTTTCAGTTGATGTGCCTCCACAAGATGAGGCATCCTTTGAAGATTATGCTTTTTGAATCATCTTCATGTATGCTCCAGATCTCTCTTTTGTTGAGTCAAGGTACTCAGCATGGATAGTCCTCCAAAATGAATGAAATAAACTATTGTGTTTTGTGTGTTTTGTAACACCTCTGGTCACCATATGATGTAGGCCATGTGTATGTGTTTTACTCCATGGTACCTCCTGCAGACATTGTGTGCATGTACATGCAGGGGAAATAACCATTGGAAGATCTTTTGTATCCCTTTTGTTTACCTTACACCCATGGGAACCCTTGCTAGCTTGAGATCCTAGCCATTGATAGATCCATGACCACCATGAGATGGCATGTGACACCTTGTGCTAGATGTATCCTTGACATAGCCTGAGGCATTCCCTTGAGGGGGGCTTTGTTGGGATATCTCAAGGTGTATGCCTCAGGCACACCTTGGTTTCTATGTGTGTGTGCTAGAGGCACAGTTAGGTGCCCATAAGCACAGTTAGGTGGTGGTAGAAGCCACATAGGATGATTGAGAGAATCTAGGAGTAAATTGAGGAGATTATTGTGGAGCTTTGAAGTCATCTGTGATGTCAGTGATCATGTAAGAAGTGCCTACATAAGGACCTCACCCTTCTTCATTCTAAAAGCAAGAATTCTGAGTTTGTGTTCACTCCATGCTTTCTTTTTAGTTTACCAACAGAGATGTCCCCTCTGAGATACGAGCTGAGCTACTGGCACGAACTCCCAACTAGATCCTGACCAGCCTGGTGTCCCCTACCACCAAGTGGCGCCTAGAGGCCTTGGATCTGCTACTGGGCCTTGGGCCACGCTAAGATGCAGGCATGCGTCTACGACTCAATCCAAGATCAGAACTAGCACTAGGGAACTAGACTTGCTCCCATCGGCTCTTTGAAAACTGCACCTCTGGGGCCCTTTTATAGACTCGGGCCTAATGCACCAAAAATAGCAGAGACCTCTATGTGGTTCGTACCCTCGTCACTCAACCCGAGAATCGAGCCTGCCTAGCCCTAAGCCTCCCCAGGCTACCTAAGCTAGCCTTATGTACCCCAGTACACGTCAAATACTAATCCGTGCACATGACATACTTCCCCTCCTTTAAGAACTCACTCCTGAATTCGCTGAGAATGTCCTCTGGAGGTTAGGTGATGTCTCCCATGTTGTATCCTCCTCAACACGATCCTTCCACTTGATCTTGTATTCCATGATAGTTCTATTCCGAATCTGTCTTTCACGAAATTCAAAAACACTCTCAGGTTCGTGTGGAATAAAAGTCAAATCGGTAACTTCTATTATTTCTTGAGAAGAAACAAGTTGATCATCCGCACCTAGTAACTCTTTCAGTCGGCTAACATGAAAAATTGGATGCACTTTAACACCAAGAGGCAATTCTAGTTTATATGCAACTAGTCCAATTCTTTTAATAATCTTGAACGGACCACAGTATCTGGGGGATAATTTCGGAACCAGACCAATACTTAGGCTCTTTGATTCCTTGGGAATACGTAAATATACCATCATTCCTTCAGAGTACTCTTTGGGTGAACGATGTCTATTAGCATAAAATCTATCCCGATCTTGGGCACTTCTAATAGACTCCTTGGCAAAGTACAACATTTATTGCATGTCTTGCAAGAATGTCCTTGCAGCATCATTTTGAATTTCCTTGAACCCAACCATAAATGGTGACTTAGGTTAAAACCCGTACATGAGCATAAATGGATTGTAACCCGTACTTGAATGCTTTGCACTGTTATAAGCAAATTCGATCATGGGGAGATAATCTTCCCATGGAGACTCTCTTAGAAACATATGCCCAAAGCGTATCTTCAACCAATTGGTTAACCTTCTCTATACTGCCATCAGATTGTGCATGATCGGAGGAACTCATACTTATAGTAGTTCCCAACTTCTCAAAAACAAGTGTCCAAAAGTTACTTGTAATCCAGTCACTAACTATGTCTGAAGGCAAACCATATAGCTTAAACAATTGGTCCACAAACTCGTGAGCTAACTCAACAGCTGATATGGTCGATCTAGTAGTAGGTAAAAATCTAGCCATCTTTGTCAGACGATCAACTATGACCCAAATGGAGTCATGACCCTTGCACGTTCTAGGCAAACATGTAATAAAGTCCATGGAAATACTTTCCCATTTATTACCAGGGATTTGTAACGGCTGTAATAAACACGCGCTTCTATGGCGTTAGGCCTTAGTAACCTAACAAACTCGGCAACCTACCACATAGCTTTCAATAAGTACACGCATCTTAGGCCAATAAAAGGTATGTTTCACAAGAGTCAAAGTCCAATGTATACCTGAATGTCCAGCACTAGGAGCATCATGACACTCCCAGAGAATCTTGAATTGAGGATCCGAAACACCTGGTACACGTATCTTTCCATTCCGAAACAGATGCGGTTGTTATAGATTTGGGTGATTTTGCAACCTTGGCTATGACGAAGCAGGCCAAATGTGATGCATCAAATGCTCAAGCTATTACTACACCAAAGATACATTTTACAAATGCTTTTACTACTCTAGTAGCATGTTTTCCCAATGATGCCCCTCCTATGTCTCAAAAGAGAGGTCAACCTCCAAGGCAATTGATTGTGGGTAGAGGATAAAGGGGGATCATGTTGTGATTGTTGATGGTATCCATGTTAGATCTACAAATGCATTGAAAGTGGTTCATGCTATGAAGGGACACACAATTGTCAAGAGGAGTAACTGAGTAGAAAATCCTTCTATCAAAAGAGGTCGACCACAATATGTACCGTTGCCAATTGACTCGGGAGATGAACATGCATCTTTTAATGAGGAATATGTATTAGAAGATGAGATGCCAAAGGCTAAAGGGCTAGTTTTGCATGACAACGATGAGGATATAGATTGTACTAACACACCCACATCGTTATGGAAAAGTGGATATGGGTTGAATGTAGAGCCTAATGGGATGTTTGAAGAGTTTCATACTACCTACAAGCATTTCTCATAGTGCATCGAAGGACGTGAAGGATTGTATTACAAGATGAGCGAGCTTGTGAGGTACTTTACATGATACAAAATATGATGCGTATCAATGCTCCATGCAAGGTGTTCATATTGCGCTTATGGTGTACTTTTTCATTTCTAGATATGTGAGCTCAAAGGAAATAGATCCCACCACGCTTGAGAATACTCGAGTTATGTCAGTGGAGGTGGTTTGTTTAGTGGAGGAGACATTTCCACGTTCTATTCTCACAAGCCAACTACATCTTTTAGTGCATTTGGTGGATGAGATTGCTATATGCGGTACTATACATGCACGATGGTTGTTCTTCCTCGAGCGCTTCATGAAGACCTTGAAGGGTTTTGTGAGATAAAATGCAATTCCTAATCATCCACTGACCTCCCACCGCATGTACCGTAGGTGCTACAAGCCCTGAGTCCTAGTCAACCATGGACTCCCATCTTGGACCTTCTGCCAATAAGAACTGAAATGACTATCAGTTGCGCAAAGCCCTCTCAAGGATTGAAATAGGTCTAAGGATATTTCCGTAAATGACATAGCATTTATAAACTTGGCTCGACTTAAGGCATCCGCCACACTATTCATAGAATCCTTTTGATAACGTATTTCAAAATCAAAATCTTGCATTAGATCTGCCCATCTAGCCTTTCACAGCAACAGTTGAATGTGTGTGGCTACGTCGTTTATTTGCTGATCTTCATTTATCATTGGGGGGTCCTTCTCCAATTCTCACTTATAGTCAAAGTGCTATAGCAGTTGCAAAGAATCATGTGTTTCATGCTCACACAAAGCACATTGAGGTTCATTATCATTATGTCAAAAAGAAGTTGCATGCATGGGAGATCAGTATGATCTATGAATCCACACATGACAATGTTGCAAACATCTTCCCCAAAGCACTTCCACGTGAGAAGTTTGAGGCATTTTGCAATGCCCTGAACTTATCTCCTTTTGGTGATTGATCCTTTCCTTGTACATAGTGAGCTAGGGGCACTTTTCCCTCATTAGAGGTTTTTCCCCCTAACTACGGTTAGTGGATAGGATAAGGTTTGGTCACTTAGACAAAACCTTCTACTTTGTATGTTCTTTCTATCTTATTCAATATGTTTTGTGTAGCTTGCTCTCTATCTCTTGCTTTCCTTCAACCCCCTCCTATGTGGGAAGGATCAATATCTCCTGAGCCACGCTGGCTCTAACATCTGATGTGCCATCAAGTCCACTCCCTTACAGGTCTCTTGAGCTGAGTGATACATATGGCACCGGCAAGAACATACAAACCAAGCCGCGGCCAACAAAACCGATTGACCACTAAAACCCTGGAGGAAAGATCGAGCCTGGTTGAACTCCAGGCTTTAAGGTTGAAGGATCTGAAAATCAAGTATGCATGCTTTAAAAGACCCTCTATGGTTTGAAGCAGGCACCAAGGATATGGTGTGGAAAGACACATTCCTTCTTGGATTTCAAAGGCCACCTTTATGGCCGGAAGAGTGAATCTGAATTTTTAATTTTAATTATTTATGTGGATGGCATGCTTATCACTGGGCCAGACACTCAGAATATTACAGAGTTCAAGGCAGATTTGCAAAAAGCATTTGCAATGTCAAATATGGGCCAGTTGCACTACTATATGGACATCCAGTTTGCTGATATTGATGGGGGCATAATGATGAGTCAATCCAAATATATTGACAGCTCTTGCAACGCTTCCAATTCGAGGAGTGTAAGCCAGTTTCTACTCCATTATAACCTGGCTTCTGTTTCTCCTACGAAGATGGAAGTGCCCCATTTAATGCCACTCTTTATCAGCACACTGCCTTACTTACTTTTGCCATACCCCGCTTGATTTACAGTATGCCGTTTTTGAATTTTAAGCAAGTACATGCACAAGTCCAGCACACAGCATTGGCAGGCAGTGAAGCGGGTCTTTCGTTTCTTGAAGGACAAAGCAGCATTTGGGACTGTTCTATAGTGATTAGTCTTCATTAGATGTGCATGCATTCATGGACAGTGATTGGGCAAGTTGTTATGACACCCGCATGTCACACAATGGCAACTGTTTCATGCTTGGCTCTTCATGCATCTCTTCATTCAGCAAGAAGCAGCCTTAAATGCCACTTCTAGTTGTGAAGTTGAGTACAAGGCAGCCTTCACAGCTATAGTAGTGTGTGTTGGCTCCATAAGTTACTCTCAAATCTTCACGTCAGCCAAGACACTTCTACGATCCTCTACACTGACAGCCAGAGCGCTTTTGCCCTTTGTATAATCCTACCTTTCATGCGTGCACCAAGCACGCACTATCACTATGTTCGAGAGCACCTATCAGCTAGAGATATACAGTTGTCCTACGTTCTCATGGAGGATAACATAGCAGAGCTTTGCACGAAATCTCTATCACGACCCAAGTTTGAGACTTTTTGCATGCCTTACACTTGGCATCATTTATTACATGATGTTGATCTCCCTGTACTGTCATAGGTTGTTATATCCATCTTGAACGAATATGTGCAACCATGATAAAGTTTCCAGATGTATCTAGGATACTTCAGCCATACCATAGAGGCGGGCTTGTTAGCATTTAGCCTTGGTATGGCCTTGTAGGCCAATCAACCCTCAAGTTGACTTCATTGGTCAACACTTGTGGTTGCCTCTGGGGCCTATATTGGCCAATACTTGTACAACTTTCTCACTATCCATTTGCAAGTACTTCGTGTTCTCTCAGTTGTTGTCTACTCCCTCGCATTCCATTTGCAGTCCATTGCTCACCCGCACCCAACATTCAGTTCTTCATATCTGGGACTCAGCTCTCTTCTTTTATAAAATTAGTGGCTACAAATTTAGCTTTAGGTCACCATGGTGATGCACAAAGAAGAGCTCACAAACCCTGAGAAAATCAAACACACAAAGAAATCTATGTGCTTGTAGGTAGAGCAATGCCTACAAATACCAAGCCTAAGGTCCCAAATTGTAGGCAGTAGCTGAGAGAAGTAATATCCATGCTAGAATTATTATTATATTCTAGGCAGTGGCCAATGTAATGTAATAAGTGGGTTAGGGGCACTTTTCCCTCTTAGAGGTTTTTCCCCCTAACCACAGTCTAATCTCCAACTACGATTAGTGATTAGATAGAGTTTTGTCACTTTGACAAAACCCTCATCTCTTTCATAGTACTTCACTTCAATTCAACACACTTTGGGGAGTGAACTACGTTCAGCTCACTCTCTCCATTTTGCTCACTCTTGCTCTTGCTTCCTGTTTTCTCACATTTGGTATCAGAGCAGCTCTCCCTTCCTGGACCTGCTCCTTGCTTCCGCATTCGCTCTCCTCTTCCAGCTCTTGCATTTCAACTCCATCGCCGAGCTTCCTGCCTCACGTCCGTACAGCTTCATCGCGGCCTACAGCCTCCATTCCGTACAGCTTCATCGCGACCTGCAGCCTCCATTCCGTACAACCCGTACGACTGTATGGATCCCGTACTAGCTACCTGCTCCGTGCCACCACACGTGTGAAATGGATCAGCGCCAGTCATACCATCCCCGTACCTATGCGCCTGGCCGTACATTCTTACAACCCTGCGTACCAGTTGTTCGTATAAGCGTACGAATTTTCGTACACATTTTGCCGTACAGTCCTGCGCCGTACATTCCGCCATACAATTCTGCGCCGTACAGATTTCGTCGTATAGACTGCGCCGTACATTGTACAGTTCCATACTCTCCTACTGTTTCCATACAACCCCGCCCGTATAACTCCGTCTGGACTCTGTACATCCACACAAGTGTACGGATGTCGACCGTACACTGTCCATACCATTGTACAAAATCCGTACTGTCAATTCCGTACAAGGTGAAGGTGTCTGTCATTTTTTGGCAGGGTCCATTTGCAGGTTCATTTGTGCATTGAGCCATTGTTTGGCTTAGCTTTTGGGAGCACATTTGGAGCTTTAGCAAACATTGTAGTTAATCTGCAGGTTTTGAAGAAATTTGAGGCTTTTGCAATTACACTGCAATTTTGCATTGAAATTTGGGGCTTTTGCAGATAAAGTGCAATTTGTGCAACATTTGGGGCTTTCAGATCATTTGCCCTCTTTTGTATGCAATTTCTCACAAGAAATTGGGGCCTTTGCATTTGGGTTGCAATTTTGCAGGTATAAGAGCATTTTGGAAGTTTACAAGCATTTATGGACTCAGTACGAGTGAATTTGCAGACTTTTGCCACTTTTTGCAGATTCTATTTGCAGATTTTTAGGCATTCAGCAGAGCATTTAGGTGCATTCTGAGCCTCGGATAGGCTGTGACAATATTTGTCACTGTGGGCAGATTTTCTTTGCAGGTTTTACTTGTGCATTTGGAATCCCTGAAAAGGATTTTATTTGGTCAGTTTGCTGTGTTTTTTGAGATTATCTGGCAAAAATGGCTCAGAACAACCCCAATGAGGTGTTCGGAGTTCTCACACAAGAGGTTAAGTTGGATGGCACCAACTACTCCTTGTGGAGTTTCATGGTTCGCAATATCTTGGTTGGCAGACATCTTTGGGATTATGTCAATGGAGATGAAGCAAGACCAGATACAGTGGCTCCACATGTCACTCCTACAGCTGGAGGCAGGGGTAGAGGTCAAAATGCAGCACAAGTAGTCGGAGCTGTCGCTCCGAGAGCTCCCACAGCAGAGCAGAAAAGATGGGACTCTAGAGATGCACAAGCTCTTTCAGTGATGTCTCTCTCTATCAAGAGGTTCATTATACCTCACATTCGGTCATGCAAGACATCAAAGGCAACTTGGGAGATACTAGAGAGTATGTTTGCAGCAAGAAATGATGCTAGAGTTTCCTTTCTGAAGGGAGAGCTTTCCCATACGTGATTCCATGAATTCTCACCTCACAAAGCTTCAGGACTTGAGGGAACAATTGCTGAATATTAATGAAGTCATTCCGGATTCAAAGATGATTACCACCACTCTGAATTCTCTTCCTGAGTCCTATCTCGATTTTCACACCTCACTAAATTAGTCATTGAGGGGGGGCAGCAATCCTCTCTCTTTTCACGAGTTGACAGGACTTCTGTTACAGGAGGAGCAGACATGAAGAAATATGGCAATCCGGGCTGGCAAGCATGCCATGCTTTCCAAGTTCAAGCCCAAGGAAAAAGGACAGCAAAAGCAACATGCCAATCAACCCACACATCAGCATAAAGCTGATTCAGGACAGCCCTCTTATAAGGCTAAGGGTGATGCAGATAAGCAGAAAAAGAAGGGCATTTGTCACTATTGCAAGAAGCCACGTCATTATATTGGAAAATGCAAGAAGCGCATAGCTAAAGAGAAGAAAAGAGATTCAGGTATGGTTGTGTCAGATGCATCATCTCCTCACTCTCATGATGGGGGAGATGTTGCAGCCAACTTTGTGAAAGAGCACTATGCCTTTCTATCTTGCACTTCAGATTTTCCAGTGGGTAGTTCAGATGCTACATCCACTAATGATGATGACCCTTATGCTTTTTTGACTTGCAACTATGATCCTTCAAAGGATGCATGCTCTCTCAATGTCAATGAGACACTGAATACTTGGTATTTTGACAGCGGTGCTTCAAAGCACATCACTTCCAAGAAGAGCCTTTTTGTATCTCTGCATCCACCACCTTCTAAAAAGAAGGTGACTTGTGCAAATAATTCTTCTTATTCAGTGTGTGGAGTGGGAGACCTTATTCTCACATCCACTAATGGCACAGATTTCAGAATTTCAGATGTTCTCTATGTGCAGGCATAAAGAAGAATTTGCTTTCAGTGTCCTCTCTTAATAGAGGAGGATTTCAAGTTGTATTTGATGATGATAAGTACGCAGTCAGAGACAAAGAGAATGACTATGCTTTGATGTTGTCTGGCACTTTGTATTAGGGTCTTTTTCACCTTGATTTATATGAAAAAAGATCCGATCATGCATTATCAGTAAGCACTCCCACTGCTGCGATGCAAAATGCGGAGTTATGGCATGCCAAGTATGGGCACATGAGCTATGGCAGCTTAATGACACTTCAGAGGCATGATATGGTTGATGCCTTGTCTTCTTTAGAGTCACCTCCTCCTCATGCATGTGAAGGTCGCATCCTTGATAAGATGCATAGACTTCCTTTCAAGAAGAATGGTGCAGTGAAAGCTACACGAAAATTACAGCTTATTCACAATGATGTCTGCGGTCCCATGAGGACATCTGCTTTTGGGGGTTATCTTTATTTTGTTACATTCATAGATGACTTCACCAACTACACTTGGGTCTATGGTCTCAAGGCAAAATCAGAAGTATTTATGCATTTCAAACACTTTGTGGCTATGAAGTAGTCGGAGCTGCTGCTCCAAGAGCTCCCACAGCAAAGCAGAAAAGATGGGACTCTAGAGATGCACAAGCTCTTTCAGTGATGTCTCTCTCTATCAAGAGGTTCATTATACCTCACATTCGGTCATTCAAGACATCAAAGGCAACTTGGGAGATACTAGAGAGTATGTTTGCAGCAAGAAATGATGCCAGAGTTCCCTTTCTGAAGGGAGAGCTTTCCCATACGTGATTCCATGAATTCTCACCTCACAAAGCTTCAGGACTTGAGGGAACAATTGCTGAATATTGATGAAGTCATTCCGGATTCAAAGATGATTACCACCACTCTGAATTCTCTTTCTGAGTCCTATCTCGATTTTCACACCTCACTAAATTTGTCATTGAGGGGGGGCAGCAATCCTCTCTCTTTTCACGAGTTGATAGGACTTCTGTTACAGGAGGAGCAGACATGAAGAAATATGGCAACCCGCGCTCGCAAGCATGCCATGCTTTCCAAGTTCAAGCCCAAGGGAAAAGGACAGCAAAAGCAACATGCCAATCAACCAACACATCAGCATAAAGCCGATTCAGGACAGCCCTCTTATAAGGCTAAGGGTGATGCAGATAAACAGAAAAAGAAGGGCATTTGTCACTATTGCAAGAAGCCACGTCATTATATTGGAAAATGCAAGAAGCGCATAGCTAAAGAGAAGAAAAGAGATTCAGGTATGGTTGTGTCAGATGTATCATCTCCTCATTCTCATGATGGGGGAGATGTTGTAGCCAACTTTGTGGAAGAGCACTATGCCTTTCTATCTTGCACTTCAGATTTTTCAGTGGGTAGTTCAAATGCTACATCCACTAATGATGATGACCCTTATGCTTTTTTGACTTGCAACTATGATCCTTCAAAGGATGCATGCTCTCTCAATGTCAATGAGACACTGAATACTTGGTATTTTGACAACGGTGCTTCAAAGCACATCACTTCCAAGAAGAGCCTTTTTGTATCTCTGCATCCACCACCTTCTAAAAAGAAGGTGACTTGTGCAAATAATTCTTCTTATTCAGTGTGTGGAGTGGGAGACCTTATTCTCACATCCACTAATGGCACTAATTTCAGAATTTCAGATGTTCTCTATGTGCAGGCATAAAGAAGAATTTGCTTTCAGTGTCCTCTCTTAATAGAGAAGGATTTCAGGTTGTATTTGATGATGATAAGTGCGCAGTCAGAGACAAAGAGAATGACTCTGCTTTGATGTTGTCTGGCACTTTGTATTAGGGTCTTTTTCAGCTTGATTTATATGAAAAAAGATCCGATCATGCATTATCAGTAAGCACTCCCACTGCTGCGATGCAAAATGCGGAGTTATGGCATGCCAAGTATGGACACATGAGCTATGGCAGCTTAATGACACTTCAGAGGCATGATATGGTTGATGCCTTGCCTTCTTTAGAGTCACCTCCTCCTCATGCATGTGAAGGTCGCATCCTTGGTAAGATGCATAGACTTCCTTTCAAGAAGGATGGTGCAGTGAAAGCTACACGAAAATTACAACTTATTCACAGTGATGTCTGCGGTCCCATGAGGACACCTGCTTTTGGGGGTTATCTTTATTTTGTTACATTCATACATGACTTCACCAACTATACTTGGGTCTATGGTCTCAAGGCAAAATCAGAAGTGTTTATGCATTTCAAACACTTTGTGGCTATGGTTGAGAATGAGACAAGACTCAAGGTGCAGACACTTCGCACAGATCGAGGGGGAGAGTATATATCTCATGAATTATAGGCATTTTTGAAGGAGAAAGCTATCGTGCATCAGCTTACAGTGAGGCTTACACCTCAACAGAATGGCAAAGCTGAGCGGAAGAATCACACTGCTATGGAGATGAATAGATGCATGCTTACAAGTAAGAAGTTGCCTCACAGGTTTTGGCTTGAAGGCCTCATGTGTGCAAACTATATTTTGAATCGGGCTCCTACAAAGGCTTTAAAAACAATCACTCACTATGAGGCATGGCATGGGAGAAAGCCTTCAATGGACCATTTCAAAGTTTTTGGTTGTGTTGCATATACCCACGTGCCTGTGGAGTTTCGACACAAGTTGTCAGATAAGGCACTTAAATGCATTTGTGGGGTATAGTTCACAAAGCAAAGGCTATCGTCTCTACAATCCTGCTTCATGCAAAATTTTTGTTAGTAGAGATGTTATATTCTCTGAAAATTCAGCACATACACATGCTGAATTCAGATTCCAGCTTCTTCAGATGATGTGTTTGAGGGGATGCTTCCTATAGCATTTGGTTCCCCAACTGAGGTTCATGCTAGAAATCAGAATTTACAGCAACCTTCTCCCGATCCACATGCCCCGATTCAACCACCGGCTGATTTTGTACCTCCACAAGGTGTGGATGAAGTTGTCAGGAGAGAGATTCAAGAGAGACACGCAGCCAAAACAGTCCCGAATTGGTTGCTACAGACTCTCAGGGAGAGTAGGCTTGAGGCCCCATTGCCTGGCAGGACTCGTAGTGCAATAGGCCACGCAAAGCGAGCTCTTTCTGTTGAGACAACTTATGCAAGGACTCTTCCTGATGAAGAGGAGCCTGACTCTTGTGAAGAAGCAAAGGATAATGTGCATTGGATGCATGCCATGCACAATGAGTTGCAGTCCATAGAAAAAAATCAGACTTGGGATGTTGTGGATTTGCCACTAGGTAAACATGCCATTGGTACGAAGTGGGTTTTCAAGATAAAAAGGAAGCCACATGGGTCTATTGACAAGTACAAGGCAAGGCTGGTTGCCAAAGGCTATGCACAAAAGAAGGGCATAGATTATAAGGAGACTTTTGCTCCTACATCCCGGATGACCACTATACGATCAGTTATGGCAATGGCTGCAAATTTTGTGTGGAATGTCCATCAATTGGACATAAAAACATCTTTCCTTAATGGGGACTTGCAGGAAGAGGTTTATGTCAAACAACCTCCTGGATTTGAACTTTCTGGCAATGCACTTCAGGTTTGCAAGCTTAACAAAGCTTTATATAGACTGAAACAAGCCCCACGTGCATGGTATGCCAAGATAGATGCATTCCTGGCAAGTAAGGGATTACATAATAGTCCCACGGAAAGCACCCTCTACATCAAGAAGAATGGGGGGGATATTTTGATCATCATTCTTTATGTAGCTGACACGCTGCTCACAGGGTCAAATGAGGATATAATTGCAGATTTTAAAGCTGAGTTGAAAGATGAATTTGACATGACAAATTTGGGCATGTTAAATTTTTATTTGGGGATCCAGTTTATACAAGACAAGCGTGGCATCGTTATGTCTCAATCCAAGTATGTGCGGAAGCTCTTGGATAGGTTCAACATGCATGATTGTAAGCCTATTGCCACTCCCATGGAGCCGGGGGCTGAAGCTTACTATGTATAATGCAGGTGAATCAGTGGATGTCACACTTTACAGCCACGTTGTTGGATGCCTCATCTACTTGTGCAATACACAGCCCAATATTCAGTATGCAGTATCTCAGGTGAGCAGATATATGCACAACCCAAAGACAACACATTGACCAACCCAAAGACAACACATTGGCGCAAGCTGTAAAACGCATCTTCCGTTATTTGCAAGGCACAAAGTCTTATGGCTTGATGCTTCCCAGGTGGGGTGCCTTACAGATGCATGCTTACAGTGATTCAGATTGGGCTGGAGACTATGATACCAGGCAGTCCACTAGTGGTAATTGTTTCTTTTTGGGCAACGCTTGCATTTCTTGGCTGAGCAAGAAGCAATCTACAGTGGCTACTTCCTCATGTGAAGCTGAGTACAAGGCAGCTTTCACAGCGACAGTTGAGTCTGTTTGGCTGCAACGTTTGTTCACTCATATTGAAGGGTCCTTCTCCAATTCTCACTGATAGTCAGAGTGCTATAGCAACGGCAAAGAATCCTATGTTTCATGCTCGCATGAAGCACATTGAGATTCATTATCATTATGTCAGAGAGAAGTTGCATGCAGGGGAGATCAGTATGATCTATGTGTCAATACATGACAATGTTGCAAAATCTTCACAAAAGCACTTCCACGTGAGAAGTTTGAGGCATTTCGCAATGCCCTAAACTTATCTCCTTTTGGTGATTGATCACTACCTTGTACACCACATTGGCACTGCGGGGAGTGTTAGAATTATTATTATATTCTAGGCAGTGGCCAATGTAATGTAATAAGTGGGTTAGGGGCACTTTTCCCTCTTAGAGGTTTTTTCCCCTAAGCACGGTCTAATCTCTAACTACGGTTAGTGATTAGATAGGATTTTGTCACTTAGACAAAACCCTCATCTCTTTCATTGTACTTCACTTCAGTTCAGTACACTTTGGGGAGTGAACTACGTTCAGCTCACTCTCTCCATTTTGCTCACTCTTGCTCTTGCTTCCCGTTTTCTCACAATCCAAGCTGAGACTAGAGCATTAGCCCTTTATATAGGAGGCATAAATGAAGACTATGGTTACGCAGTAAAACCACCACCACATGTTGGAATATAAGGGTTAGTAAGTAGGCCCATGTTGGACCTTCAAAATCTAAGTGTTTAATCCACAAAAGGAAACCTCATGGCACGGCCCAGCATACCCTGTTAACCTTCCTCTAGAATACTCAGTGCTAGTCACCAAGCCGCTCAAACAGTAATGATCGATCAAAAGCACGAGTAGATAGAATATGCTCACGTTCCATCCCTTAACATATGTGCATAAAAGACTAGACTCTTTTTGCAGATCTTTCATTGAGCAAAGACTAATTTCAGAGTTCAATTCAAAGAAATTCAGAGCCCACCCTGCTGGCCAATGTTAACCAAAATGTCTTCCACTCAAATGCACAAGTAATTAGAAAGAAGATCGAGGGCACCTCAAGCTGCTCATGCAGTCGCTTTTGCACTTCCATCTGCATTCGTAGAGCTTCCGTTATCTGAAGTCCACTGCCCAAAGAAACTTTTCACTTAGAAACTAATTATTGACATCGAATCCAATGGCAACAAAGAAGGGAAGAGGAAGAATGGAAATACAGAACAAACCACCCAAAAAAACCCTTCAATTGGCATGCATCATGTGGAAATTTTGGTATACTAGAAACCACTCACGATGCCGCATCCAGATTAGATAGGATGTCTACAGCGTTTGCTTTATCCGACTTCCCACCTATAAGAAACACCAAGATCAGATTAGACCATTCAGGAATCACGACACCAGCCTCCAAGTTCCCCTTTGAAAAGATATTTCTCCACAGCAAAAGAGCTGGCAATTGATACTTGGAAAACCAAAAGAACAAGAAGGCATGGGTATACAAAATTGTGGCCTTTCCACTATTCTTATAACTGAGAGCAAAAGATTGAGAACTTGCCATCCACAGCAGAATCAGGAATATACTTAGCGAGCCTGTATTTCTGGAACAAAAGCATGCCATTTCAAAAATATAAATGCCGCCTTCTCAAAGGATTGACATTAAAATAATTCAACAGCTTTGAATATCAAACTTTCCTAATATTGCTGTAATTTCTAAAAACAATACCTGTAAGTGGCTCTTAACATGGTATATGGTGAGACCTTGGACGCCCATAGCTCTTAAGACACCTTTTGGAGTGGCTCCTGTTGCATACAAGAAATCTTGCATTAGTACGCAAAAGGTTTCAAATTCTTCCTGGAAACAAAAAATAAAAAATAATAATAATAAACGCTATTTTGAGTACTCATTCGCATGGTTAACACATATAACAGTGGTTTAAACCAGCCAAGCTTGGACACACCTTGCTATCATAATATATCGGTCACTCTTTGCTATTTTGTGCAGCTCTATAATTTACTTGAAGAAAGTATACTGCTCTGAAGGATAGATGTGAGTGTTCAGTTTCCTTTTATTGAATTTCATCAATTTGCCATTAATATTGACCAATGCAATTCCTAGTTAAAATTTTTCAATTTTTTTAAAGTGTCCTTTTCTTCAAAAGACATTAACTCTAGGGGATTTTTACATGCCTTCCTGCACACGTTAAATAGCTTTCAAATCCTTTCATCATGTTAAATTTCTTTAATGTTAAATTTCTTTAATTGGTGGGCAATCCAACTAAGCACGATGTTTTGATTTGCCTTCTGTGACTTTTCATGGACATTCTTAGATTTGGTTTCCTGATTTACCTTGTGTCCTTTTACCATTAAGCTATACAACACCTTGCAAACCTTCATATGACTAGGACATATCTAATCTTACAACTTCAGAAATTGCTTTGAAAACAAACGTAAGAAACACGCACACAAGTCAAGAAGAACAAAAGAAAGCATGTGGAAGTTACCAGTGGTCCATGGCAGAATCCTAGTTTGATTGATTCTAGGTTCGCACATGCTCAAGAAATCCATTCTTGACAATGTGTAGGCTACGATCGTGAGGCCTCTCATAGCTCCATCCCTCCGCCTTGCACTACCCATCCCTGCCCCCTCCACTTCCTCCCTTGCCCCTGCCTTCCTCCCCTTGCTACTGTCTGACCCGTCTCAGCCACCCCCCTCTTCACGTCACCCCCACACTGCCCCTTCCCTTGCCTCTCCATGCTGCCTTCCTCCCTTCTCCCATCCACTCCTGCTGCTCCCCTCTCCTTGTGCAGCTTATCTCAGCTTATATGACACTCCAACACCACCCATGCTGCTTATTTGTCAGGGAAATACCAATCTTTGAGTGCATGGTGGGTCTTACTCCTACCCATAGAAAGTATGAGACTGATCTCAGCCCAGACAAGCTCAAGAGGGCAGCCATACTCATGACATCACTATCTATGAGTTCTCCTTCTCTAGCTTGTTCTCTAGAGACCGTTCAATCCCTACTCCAATGCACTCTAGTGTACTTAGTCTTTTTACAACGTATCCACACCGAGGAAACAAAGACTAAGGCACCACATCCCGTGCTTTCTACTCGTGACTCTTTGCCATAGCTGGCTCCTTGTGTTTGTCTACGCACGGACATAACATGGATAGTGTGGAGGTCAAGTTAACCTAGGGTCATGTAACCTAGCCCTGAGACACCCTATGCCTAAACGATTGTGAGCCTTGGTTTATTTGGGGCATTCTTAGGGGTGGGGCCTCCTAAGAATAACCAGCTAGGATGGAGCCCGTCCTATCCTATGCCTCTCTAAAGATATCCATGCGTAGATGGTGCTACATAATATGGGACATGTAGCCGTACTTGGGAGAGCGTGTTGTCCCGAGTTGCCTAACCTCTAGCTCATGGGTGATCCTTGTGAGGATCTATGATTGGGTGGTGATGCACTAGCTGTAGAAAAGGAGGTAGGGCAGATTTGGGGGAGGAGGATAGACTAGCAGAAGAGGGAGAGAGATAGGGGGAAGAAGGGAGGAGAAGGGGTAGGAGACAAAGATAGGAGGGAAAGGGGGTAGAGGGAGAGGAAGAGGGAGAGAAGGAGTGATGGGAAGAGAGATAGGGAGAGAGAGTGTGGGCAGGACGTAGGAGGAAGGAGGTCGGAGTAGATAGGATTAGATGTCACATCAAAAGGTACATAGTAAGGGGTGGATGGGGACTTATATAGTCCCTCCACATTTTCCACCTAAAGGACCTCTAGCTTGGCCCTTTTTCCCCTTCATTACAGCCATCCCTTCCCATAGAATTTTGCCCTCAAAATTCCACAGCATGGCTGTCCAAGAGTGCAGCAAACAGCAACTACTAACCACTCCAGTAGGAGACAGGGGTGGTCCTGGACAATGCTTTCTAGCTACCATGAAGTTTCATCCTCAGGGAGTCCCCACCACTTGATAAGATACTCTACGTAGGCCTTGTTTCGGAGTACATGGTCTATGAAACCCACGATGCACTCCGGAACATAGGGGATGTGTGTCACGGGGACGTGAATTTTGTAAGCAAATAAGTTATGACTAAGTTTGTAACCAGTTTGGCCATGGGGGACTGGCCTAGAGGAGCGGTGAGTTCTTGAAAACCCCTAGTGTTAACATCTAATTGGACACACTGGCTAGACCTAAGTGTTAGAATCAAGGCATGGCATCACTTTGACCTCGCGGAGGGGTGCGACGGAGCTAGGAAGTTTGCCCTCACATAGATTCCCAAGTTTCATGTGGGAAGAGGGGTTAAAAAGGATTAAAAGGTTGCCCCCTAGACAGTACCAATGTTTGTCATTGGTTAGTGGGGTTAGAGCCTTTAAAAGTTGCCCCTAGGAAACCAACATTTCCTTGGTACAAGGGTTAGGGACATTAATGTGCCACCGGTCAGGCATACAGCCCATCACCTCCACTTTTAGCATAGCTGGCGTCCAGTTCTAGAACCTGTTCTAGAATTCGCCATCTCCTCCTCCTTCTAGCTGCGCCAAACCTTCTTCAAGTGGCTGGTTGCTTTTTCATTGCTGGTTTTCTCTGTTTCCTTGCTCTCCAGCCTTGTTGCTTCAGTCCAAGCCTGGGAGCACCATCTGCAAATCACCAGAGCCTTTCCTGGCGCTGATCTGCTGCTGTATGACGGATTTTTCAGCCTGTACAGACTGACAAACAGTTCGTACGGACTGTACGGACTCTTTCCAAGCTGCGGGGATTGTGTATGGACTGTACGTACATCCTGTACGGACCCTAATGCAGGCGTCCTGTGCTTGCACGCAGCGAATTAGGGTTTCTGTTTGCAAAACTCTGTTCTGAGGTCTTTGCCGGGGTTCTGGATACCGCAGGAACCTGTTCTAGTGTGGGGCAAGTGTTTTTGGTTGCAGCCCGTGCTGTAGGCACCATAGTTGCCAGCCGAAACGGAAACGGAAGAACGGAGTTTCCAGCTCCCGCCGAAACGGAAACGGAAGAAACGGCAATATGATACAATTTATGTATAAAAATTTATTTTTTATACATAATATAATTATCAATAGAGTGCAAATCATACATAATACAATTATCTGTACTTGAAGCATCATGCATGCTTCTATGATTCTAAATTCCTATGATGATTGATCTATCTCGTATCATCTATTATCCATGAATGATGCTTCAACAATCAACATGTGTCATGAACTAAGTTCTAAGTTCCAAGTTCCAAGTTCTAACAAGTTTGAAGTTATCACAATCCGAAGTTTGAAAGGGAGGATGGAGAGGTGAGAGGGAGGATGGAGAGGTGAGAAAGGATGGAGAGGTAGAAGAAGGATGGGGAGGTGAAAGAGGATGGAGAGGTAGAAAGAGTCGGAGGAGGAGGATGAGAGGTAGAAGGAGGATGGAGAGGTAAGAGACGAGAGATAGTGGAGGGATGGAGAGCAGGCTGAGGATGGAGAGCAACTGCCAGCCTGCAGGATGGAGAGGATGGAGAGCAAGCTGCAGCTTGTAGGGTGGAGAGCAACCTACTGAATGGAGGGATGGAGAGGAGAGCAGGCTGTGGGTGCCAAGGCCCAGGAATCAAAGATGGAGAGGCTGGAGAGCAGCAGGATGGAGAGCAGCAGCACAGGAGCTGGCGGAAACGACGACATGAGGCGACGAATCGGCGAAAAATGTTTTAATCAAAAGAGGGCAAAATCAATTTAATCAAAAGAGAGCCAACCGCCCCCAACAACCTTTACACAAAAACACCCAACAGACAAACCGACATCCATCCAAAAAAAAAAAGAGGAGGGTATTACGAAACGGCATTTCACTGTTTCCGTTTCGCTGTTTCCGTTTCCTGGCAAGAAACGGCCGTTTCGTGCAACTATGGTGGGCGCGCAATCTCGGATTTCCAGGCCAGTTTCTCTTTGTTTTCACTTTGAGAATTATTTTTAGTTTCTCTATTTGAGATTCTCTACGGGATTCTCTGGGTCTCTTGCAATCACCCAGTTGCAGAGGGTGAACCCAGGTTGATACCGGTTATTGAGGTCAGAGGATACCTATGCCTTGCTCTAGCAATTGGGATGCACAGTTTGCCAGTTCGATGCAGAGTGTGCCTAGTGGGGCCGGTGAACAGTGATAGCCAATGGGATCAGTTCAGGGTGCACCCTCGTTGTAATTTCACTATTACTTTTCACTAAAGAAGAATAAAGACATACCGCAAGGGGCGCCAAGTAATTTGGGACCAATCGATGTCACTGTGTGATCATTGAGCAAGGGCATTCTAGCCTCACCTGTATTATCTTTTATGCTATTTGATGTGGGTGCTAAGCGGCTGTAATTGATAGTGTGATTAGAGATAGTTTTGGTTTACTGCCCTTTGGGGTTCTGAAGGCCAGTTACAGTGGTTCCGTTGCCGAGACCACTCTCTCTTTCTACAGAAGGTGGGCCCTGGTAGCTTTGGGTGAAGAGAAGTGGTTATTGCATCCGTATTACAGCCACGATGTCACACCGTGAGCGGTCAGAGACTCTCCACGCAAGAGGAAACAGAGTTGTCAAATGGCCACGAGGAAGAGCCTTTTGCCAGTGGTGATGATGCACCTGATGCGGGACAGCATGTTACCCTTGAGCCTATGCATGCAGCCTCTCAAAATGAGGAGCCTGATGAGTCAGATGATGCAGAGGCCAAAGCTCTCCATTAAGCGCCAGTGGCAGGTACCATGGAAGCCTTGAATTTGCTCACACAAAACCTTGCAGAAATTCTGCAAGCACCTCCCAAAAGCAAGCGGGCAGCGAAGAAAAAGAAGACTCAAAGACATGTATCTTTCAGTGGACAGCCACCAGAGATGCCTTTGCATGGATCTGGGATGGGAAATGCCCAGCAGCCCACAAATTTGCAGCAAAATCCCTCGCAAGGGAATAGTTTTCAGTTTGTGCATCAAGGACAGCAGCCCTACCCCCAGCCTGTGATGCAACCAGGTTATTTTGGCAGTGGATCAGTTTTCCAGGCCATGGTGGGACAGCCCATGGTAGGAATGGTATGCCAAGCCCTCAAAATGTTTCATTTCCGCCAGGCATGCGGCCGGTACAGCAGCCTATGATGGGAGGCATGATGCAGCCCGAGAATGCAAATGTAATGTATGCCAACATGGGGATGCAGCCCGGAATGCAAACAGGGATGCCTGGTATGCTGGATGGTTCCTTGGGACCCCCGCAGATGTCTAGTACGGGACCCGGCATGGGTAATCCCAGTATGGGAACTAAACTAATGTACCTGGAATAATGTAACCCCCATACTTGCAGCCACCAGTGTATGACAATCTGGCGCCTAAGGGAAAACTAAAGGACTTCAAAGAAGGTGGGGCAAGAGTCAAGTTTGAGACTTTCAGTGGGATGCAGGACCAGTTGAAAGCTTTGATGTATTTGCAACAGTTTGATGCTGCGTACACCGGAGGTAACTTCACTGAGAGCTCAAAAATCAGAAAAGCCACCACTTTCTTGAAAGGTAATGCCCTTCAGTGGTGGACTAATTTACTTTTGCAAGGAAGAGCTCCCGCGACATGGGTTGAGTTTAAGCAATTGTTTTCAGCGGCATGGCTGACCACCACGTTTGAAGTGAACATTATGACTCAATGGCATCAGCTTAGTGCAGAGGGTTGCAGAAATTTTGATGAATACAACAAGAAATTTTGAGATGCCTTGTTACCTATCAGCTCTTACCATCTAGTTCCCTTCTCTAAGCAGGTTGAGAAACACTACTGTGGATTGCCTAAAGAGATAAGAGATTATTGCACAAAAACACAGGTGACAAATCTGTCCCAACTTATAGAGAATGCAAATACAATATATGCTTTGATGCAGGGACGGATCAATGGGTTTAAAAACAGCTCGGGAAACAAAGGAAATGCCACATAAGATTTTAAAAAGGCTAAGCGGTTCGAAAAACCAGCAAAATCAGCCTTTGTTGCAGGCCAAAGGCGTGGACAGCCTTCGTCACAACCTCGGTTGTCTCCGGAGGAGAGGCAAGCACTGTTTGAAGCCCACAAGTGTTACATTTGCAAGCAGGAAGGCCATAGAGCCCATGAATGCCCACATCGGAAGAGGAAGTCTTTTGCAGAAGAAAAGCATGAGCATAAGGAGGAAAAGAAAGATGACACAAGGGGGGAAAAGCCAAAGCCGAGTGCTGGCATGTTGCCTGATGTTGTTGAAGGCATGCATGAATCGGAGAAAACGGAGTTATGCAAGACTTAGGGAAAGAGCAGGGATCAATCATGTCTTATTTTCTTTGATCCGGGTGCCCGAGCGAATTTCATTTCACATGAGCTCGCAGCAAAGTTGGGTATACATGCAGAAGATATGGGAGCTCAGTGTGAAGCAAACATGGCTAATCCGGAGTTGGTCACTCCTGTCACTCCGATCATCGGGAAGTTGCGGCTGCATATATTTAGAACTATGTGGACATAGAAGAGTTTTACATTATGCCACTACCTGAGTGTGACGTTTTGTTGGGGATGCCATGGTGTTATCGAGTTGGAGGTGTGCTTGACACCAGAAACAAGAAGCTGACACTTACTCATTGGGGCAAGACCCATGTTCTTGATGTAAAACATAAGCGAGGGTCAGTCCCTATTGTATCAACTTCTACTATTACAAATATAATGAAAAAGCATCTTTCAACTTACTTGATTTTTGCAAAAGAGGGCTCTTTGAGTGAGGAAAGTGCCACGGGGGCATGAAATTCTAAGTACTTTAATGTACTACAAGACTATGACAACTTTGGTTTTAAAAGTCCAAGCGTGGGCTTAATAATGTGTAATTAAACATGGCATGGTGCCTAGCACATAAGCGTAATTAATCCCTAGGCCCAAAGGCATTCCAAGGAATTAAAAGAGTGGTTGTTGGGAAATGATGATGTGGCGTTTTTAATGGGCCCCCTAGAGGGCCATGTACCTTCAGTGCCCCCCCTAGCGTTCTAGGTGGAACTAGTGCCTTCTACATGCTCCTTTACCATTCCTGGACCTTCCTGGGCCTTCTAAACTTCACGTGTGTGGTTTTGTCTCTTCATCTTCTCCCTTTGTTGAGATTTCGGACTGGTTTTTCAGCCTCCTTCAGCTGAATTCCGTTTTTCTTCATAACTCCTCACCCGTTTGGATTCCTCAACTTCCGTTTGGCCCGATGGCTTCCCCTCTGCCTCCCCTTTGCAGTGCTATGTTTTTCCCTCCGTGTGTTTGGTAGAACGTCCTTGACATTTACTTCCCTCAGACATCTTGAAAAGCTATTGATCTAAAGATCAGTGGATGCATTGGATGTTGTGATTAAGACTAGCAACAGTAGTGGAATCACTGGATGTTGCAAAGGAACGGGCTAGAGGATATTGGACCCTTAGAGTATGCCTCTGAGACTTCCATGATTAGTACAAGGAACAAAAGTTGCAAGGAGAAGGCTTGTGAGTTGCAAAGATTGCAAGGAGGAAGAAGGAGTGCAAGGGGTAAGCAAGAGAGGACGCAAGGCTTGCAAGAAGAGTGTCTTTAATTCTATTCACCGTAGTGGAGGGACGCAGGGCTTGTAGGATCCTAGAAGGCTTGCAAGGTGAAAGGATTGCAAGAAGAATGCTTGTGATGTGCAAAGGAATTTGAAGATGCATCTCTAATTCTACCCATTGCGGTGGAGAAAATTGGCATTCAATTACAACCATTGAGCTTGCATGATGACCACAAAAATTGGCTTAATTAGAGAAAATTGGTTAAAGTACATGGACACTTATAATAATGATGGTGGAAACCGGCCACCATGTTGGCACTATTGTGTAGTCTAATCTAGAGATTTCAAGTAGGAATTTTATTTGCTCAACCGATTGTCACAGTGGAGAAATTGGTCACTATGCTGGCTTTCAATAGGCTTAATTGGGACATGGACAATTATAATAATGATGGTGAAAATCGGCCACTATGTTGGCACTATTAGTTATTCCTAGTTAGTGATCACATGCATGACTTGTAACTATACCCACAACCAGAAATAACTAGTGAGCACTAGTTTTAGTCAAGACTCTTGAACTCTTGTAACTTATGTTATCTTCAACTTCACAGCACTAGTTTTACTTAGGAGAATTAGTTACCTATAACTTAACCAATTCTGTTATGTTTGCATGAATTCTAGTTAGCGTACATGTTCAATTACAACCATTATGTGGTCTAATGTAGATATTGAATTATAAAAATCCCTAAATTTTATACAATTACCGAGATTTTTTTATTTCAATCAAGAATTTTATATGCTCAACCGGTTTTCATGCTAGATAACTCTACCACCGTGTTAGCATTCAATAGGCTTAATTGGGACATGGACACTTAAAATAATGATAGTGGAAATTGACCACCATGGTAACACTACGAGTTCCTATTACTTAGTGATCACATGTGTAACCTTATGTTATCTTCAACTTCACAAACTTGGTTATGTAACATAACATAACGATAGTTGGAAAAAATGATGGAGCAGAGAGCACCAGATCTAGGAGGATTAAGTGGCATCCCTTGGAGTTCATTTAAGATTAAGTAGGATGACTTGGTTTCATTGCTTTTTAGGCACCAAGCTTGGAGCCAATTATATAGCCACCAAGCTCCTACAGCCACCTACCTTGCATGATGGGACAATCATTAGATCCACTACTACGGCCAGCAAAGTATGCGATGCGCTTCAAAGGGGGCTTGGGGTTTTTCCCTTTCCCCCCTTTAAAATGAAGCTCCGTGTAATACACCAAATCTAGTTCAAGGAAAGCGCATTGTCCCTATGAACAATTTCTTTGGTACGAAAGGATTGGTGAGAGGTGTAAGTTTTATGTTCCAAAGCTTAGCAAGAACCTCTTGTCAGTTGGGCAAAGATAGATCAGGTAAATGCATCATGGATGGCTACAATGAAGAAAGAAAAGCATACAAATTGTATGATCACATAAACCAAAAGGTCATAAACTCTAAATATGTCATATTTGATGAAGATTCAGAATGGAAAACATCAAATACACAAGAGATGGACACACCGATTACTCAATCACCTAGAGGAAAAGTTGATAAAGAAGAGAGAGAAGCAAAGTTGAGCACTTCTTTTGCTGGTCGAATTTGCAAAAGTGGCTTTTTTTAAACCTTTTTGCTTCTACAGCCTCTTGGGCCTCTCCTCTTGCAAAGCTACAGCTTTCTGTTGAATTTCGAGTGGTCCCACGTGCTGTTTGACTGGTTTTTCTCAGTTTTGGAGGACTTTCCGACGATGAAACCTCTCCAAAACCTTCTCAATGCATTCCTCTCAAAAGCACACTTCTTTTGAGCCCAAGAACTCCCACTTCTTCGCGATAGAAGTGCTTCTTTTCGTATTTTTCAGTGAAATTCTTGCTGGTCGGCTCTTGTAAATGCTCTTTCTTCATGCCTTTGCACTCCTCTTTGGCTGAGAATGCAATTGGGCATTGGCTACTATGTCCTCTTGGCGATTGAGGACTTGGTTCGAGTTTTCAGGGCTTGGTGAGTTGTGATTTTGCTACTGCAATTTCTTTTTGCCATAAGCTATTGGTTGGCCTCGTGTGCCGCCTCTTTCTTGGTTCACAGGTGCCCAAGCAATGCTACATGAGTCATTCTTTGGTTGGGTACTTTACTGATTTTATTTTGGAGCTTTGAAAAGCTTTGTGAATGCCATCTGGAAACCACTCAAAGAGAGTGCAGCTAGGGTGCAGTGTGATTGCATCTGGATAGCCAATGGAATTGCACTCGGAAAAGAGAATGCCTTTGGATTGAGCCTATGGGTTAAGTGCACTTATGTGATGATGTTCTATGCTTGAAAGCGTTGCGAAGGCTCAATGAATTGGGGCTGCATGCTCAGTTGCAGGGAAGGTCTCCTAGATGCAACTTGTAATCATTTCACTGTGAAATATAAAGAAATACCAAAAGGGGCGCCACGGTGTTTGGGGCCAATCGGGTGCACTTGTCTATGTTTGTTGAGCTCTATTTGGATGCATTCCAGCTTATGCCAACTACAGTCGAGGGACATACAGGTTCAGCCTAGCATCCGTCTGGAGCAATACCTGGTGCCCATGAGGGGGGTCATGCCTCCACCTCCTTAGGACGGACAGCTCACAAGGTATCATAGGGTCGCTTGGGGATACTTTATGTTCACCCGAGGTGCTGTTGGCGATAGTATTTCTGCCATGAGACCCCTATGATGAGTGTACTAGTCACTCCTGTTGGTTATGCCTTATTAATGGATTCACGTGCTCTCCTAGACCATATGTTCATGGCCAGTTGTATATTATTGTATAAAATTGGATGGGTTATTCATGCCCTAACTCTTTCATTGTTATTTGCTGTAATTTGGAGCAGCAAACCATTATGTTTGCTGTTTCAAGAGGGGTATGTCACATGGACGTGAATTTTGTAAGCAAATAAGTTATGACTAAGTTTGTAACCAGTTTGGCCATGGGGGAATGGCCTAGAGGAGTAGTGAGTTTTTGAAAGCCCCTAGTGTTAGCATCTAACTGGACACACTCGCTAGACCTAACTATTAGAATCAAGGCATGGCATCACTTTGACCTCGCGGAGGGGTGTGACGGAGCTAGGAAGTTTGCCCCCACATAGATTCCCAAGTTTCATGTGGGAAGAGGGGTTAAAAAGAATTAAAAGGTTGCCCCTAGACAGTACCAATGTTTGTCATTGGTTGGTGGGGTTAGAGCCTTTAAAAGTTGCCCCTAGGAAGCCAATGTTTCCTTGGTACACGGGGTTAGGGGTGCCACGTGTCAGGCATGCAGCCCATCACCTCCACTTTTAGCATCTCCCTCCTATTAGGGCAGCTGGCGTCCAGTTCTAGAACTCTCCATCTCCTCCTTCTCCTTCTAGCCGCACCAGACCTTCTCCAAGTGGCTGGTTGCTTTTTCGTTGCTGGTTTTCTCTGTTTCCTTGCTCTCCATCCCTATTGCACGCAGTCCAAGCCCGCCGGGAGCACCATCTGCAAATCGCCGGAGCCTTTCCTGGCACTGATCTGCTGCTGTACGATGGATTTTTCAGCCTGTCATACTGACAAACATTTCGTACGGACTGTACGGATTCTTTCCAGGCTGCGGGGATTATGTACGGACTGTATGGACAGGCCGTACAGCCTGTACGGACCCTATTGCAGGCATCTTGTGCTTGCACGCAGCCCGAGGCTCGTTTTTCTTGCTGCGAATTAGGGTTTTTGGCTGCAAAACTCTGTTCTGAGGTAGTGTGGGGCAAGTGTTTTTGGTTGCAGCCCGTGCTGTGGGTGCACAATCCCGGATTTCCAGCCCAGTTTCTCTTTGCTTTCACTTTGAGATTTATTTCTAGTTTCTATATTTGAGATTCTCTACGGGATTCTCCGGGTCTGTTGCAATCACCTAGTTACAGAGGGTGAACTCAGGTTGATACCAGGTTGTTGAGGTCAGAGGATGCCTATGCCTTGCTCTAGTAGTTGGGATGCACAATTTGCCAGTTCGACGCAGTGTGTGCCTAGTGTGGGCCGGTGAACAATGATAGCTAGTGGGATCAGTTCAGGGTGCGCCCTAGTTGTAATTTCGCTATTACTTTTCACTAAAGAAGAATAAAGAAATACCGCAAGGGGTGCCAAGTGTTTGGGGCCAATCGGTGTTGCTATGTGATCATTGAGCAGGGGCATTCTAGCCTCACCTGTATTTTCTTATGTGCTATTATTTGATGTGGTGTGTTTGATTGTTAGAATTATAGATATAATTCAGCAGTGACCAATGTAATTTAATAAGCTAGTTAGGGGCACTTTTCCCTCTTTAAGAGGTTTTTCCCCCTAACCGCAGTTAGTTCACTAACTATGGTTAGTGACTACTAAGGTTTTGTCACTAGGACAAAACCTTATCTCTCACTCATTGAGGTGTACTCTTCACACTCTTCTATTGCAACTCAGCTTTCAGCTTCCAAGCTTTCAGCTCTCACTCTCTTGCTCTCTCTCACTCTCCATTTTCTCACATTTGGTATCAAAGCATTTGATCCCGCTCCCTGCTTCTTCCCCGTTCAGCTCTAGCTGCATCTGTACCTGCAGACTCGAAATCCGTACCGTACCTACATACCTTACCTGCCGTACCACTGCACCTACAGACTCGAAATCCATACTGTACTTGCTCGCCGTACATCGCGTACCGTACCTATTGTACCTTACCTACGCCCGTACCGTAACATCCGTACATCGCGTACGTACCGTTCGTACAGCTCGCAGAGGTTGTCCGTACATCGCGTTCGTACTTCGCCGTACAGTGCCGTACCAACCGTACAGCTCGTTGTCTTCGTCTGTACCAGCACGTGCGTCTTCCGTACTGTCAAACGTACAGTACTTCCGTACTGGACCTGCTTCCGTACAGCAAGTAGTCCTTTGATTTCGTACAGGAGAACCTCGCAGGTGATCTTTGGCAGGCGCATTTTGCAGACAGCCATTGTTTGGCTCAGTTTTTTGGGAGTACATTTGGGGCATTTTGTTTGTTGCAGACACAGCAATCATTTTGTAGCTTCGGAGCTACACTTGGAGCAAACATTGCAGATTTGGTCTGAAATTTGGCGCTTTCTGCTGAAATTGCAAAATTTGGGGCTTTCAGTACTTCTACCCCTTTCTGGTTGCAATTTCAAGCTCGAAATTTGGGGCTTTCAGTTCTGCAGTACAATTTCTTGAAGAAATTTGGGGATTTTGTAATTACACTGCAATCTCGCAATGAAATTTGGGGCTTTTGCAGACAGAGCGCAATTCTTGCAACATTTGGGGCTTTTGATCAATTTGCCCCTTTCCGGTTGCAATTTCAGGCCTATTTTGGGGCTTTTGTGTTGGGAGAGCAATTTCTGGAGTTTTCAGTTTATACTGCCTTTCTTGGAGTGTTTTGCAGCAGTTTTGGCAGATTTTGGAGAGTTTTTGATGCTTGGACAGATTTCTGACAGTGCAAGTACAGAAATCTGAGTTGCATTTATAGCCAGTGCTTGGCTGGAATGCAGAATTATGGCATGCCCGATATGGCCACATGCATTACAACAGCTTGATGACACTTCAGAAGTATTCCATGGTTGATGCATTGCCACCTCTTGAGATACCTCCTCCACATGCCTGTGAAGGGTGCATTTTGAGCAAGATGCATCGATTTCCCTTCAAGAAGGATGGTTCAGTTAAAGCTGTCTGCAAATTACAGCTTATACACAGTGATGTCTGTGGTCCCATGAGGACTCCATCATTGGGTGGTCATCTCTACTTCGTTACATTTATTGATGATTACTCCAATTTCACTTGGGTTTTTGGGCTCAAACGCAAATCAGAAGTGTTCACGGTGTTTAAACACTTTTCAGCCATGGTTGAAAATGAAACCGGACTCAAGATACAGACATTGCGCACAGATAGAGGTGGGGAATACTTGTCTACAGAATTTGATGCTTTTCTGAAAGGCAAAGGTATTGTGCATCAGCTCACAGTCAGGCTGACCCCTCAGCAAAATGGCAAAGCTGAGAGGAAAAATAGAACTCTCATGGAGATGGACAGATGTATGCTGAAAAGCAAACACATGCCTCACAAATTCTGGCTTGAGGGTTTGATGTGTGCCAATTACATTTTGAATCGGGCTCCCACTAAGGCTTTAAAAACAAAAACTCCTTATGAGGTCTGGAATGATAGAAAGCCTTCAGTGGATCACTTCCGAGTCTTTGGATGCCTTGCTTATGCTCATGTGCCAGTTGAATTTAGACACAAGTTGTCAGATAAAGCCATCAAGTGCATATTTGTTGGGTACAGTGCAGAAAGCAAGGGGTACCGTCTCTACAATCCTGCTACACGCAAGATCATAGTAAGTAGAGATGTAATATTTTCTGAAAATTCAGCTCACACTCAGGCTGAATTTCAAATGCTACCCATTGCCTTGGATTCCCCTGCTGATTTTTCTGATGCAAATCAGAATTTACAGCAACCTCCAAATGCTTTAGTTCCGCCACAAGATGTCTTGCCCCCTCCACAGGCAGTGGAACAGTTGGTGCAGCAAGAAATTGCAGACATACATGCAGCAAAAACAGTCCCAAACTGGCTGTTACAGACTCTCAGGGAGAGTAAAATTGATGCTCCGTTACTTGGCAGGACTTGCAGTGCAGCAAGGCACATGGAAGGTGCTAATTCAGTGGAATCAGCATATGCAGGTACTCTTCTTGATGAGGAGGAACCTACCACATTCAAAGAGGCAAAGGACAATGTGCATTGGATGAATGCCATGCACGATGAGTTGCAGTCCATTGCAAAAAATCAGACTCGGGATGTTGTAGACTTGCCACCGGGTAAACATGCCATTGGCACACGATGGGTTTTCAAGGTCAAACGGAAGCCAGAGGGCTCCATTGACAGATATAAGGCAAGGCTGGTTGCTAAAGGCTATGCTCAGAAAAAGGGCATAGATTATGAGGAGACATTCGCTCCTACATCCAGGATGACCACCATCCGATCAGTTATTGCAATGGCTGCACACTTTGAGTGGAATGTTCATCAGTTGGACATAAAAACAGCCTTCTTAAATGGGGACTTGCTGGAAGAGGTGTATGTCAAACAACCTCCGGGCTTTGAAATTACAGCAAATGCACTTCAAGTATGCAAGCTCAACAAAGCTTTATATGGGCTGAAACAGGCCCCTCGTGCATGGTATGCCAAGATCCATGCCTTTTTGACCAGCAAGGGGCTGCACAATAGTCCTACTGAGAGCACCCTCTACATCAAGATGGATGGGGGGGAAATTTTAGTCATCCTTCTTTATGTCGATGACTTACTGCTCACAGGGTCCAACGAAGACAAAATTGCAGATTTCAAAGCTGATTTGCAGACCAACTTTGACATGTCAGATTTGGGGCTGCTTCACTTTTATTTGGGGATCCAGTTCTCTCATGAGAGACGTGGCACTGTTATGTCTCAGTCCAAGTATGTTCAGAAACTCTTGGACAGATTTAACATGCATGATTGTAAGCCCATAGCCACTCCCATGGAGCCGGGGCTGAAACTCACAATGCATGATGCAGGAGAATTAGTTGATGCCACATTTTACAGTCAGGCTGTTGGATGCCTCATATATCTCTACAACACTAGACCTGATATTCAGTTTGCGGTATCTCAGGTGAGCAGGTACATGCACAGTCCAAAAACTATGCATTGGCAGGCAGTTAAGCGCATCTTCCATTATTTGCAGGGCACGAAGTCTTTTGGCATGCTATTTCCCGGGGGGGGGGGGGTGACTTGCAGATGCATGCCTACAGTGATTCAGATTGAGCTGGTGATTATGATACTAGGCAGTCCACTAGTGGCAATTGTTTCTTTTTGGGTAAATCTTGCATTTCCTGGCTGAGCAAGAAACAATCTACAGTGGCTACCTCATCATGTGAAGCTGAGTACAAGGCAGCTTTCACAGCAACAGTTGAATGTGTCTAGCTGCGACGTCTATTTGCTGATCTCCATCTGTCTTTGGAGGGTCCTTCTCCAATTCTCACTAATAGTCAGAGTGCCATTGCAGTGGCAAAGAATCCAGTGTTTCATGCTCGCACAAAGCACATTGAGGTTCACTATCACTACGTCAGAGAGAAGTTGCATGCAGGAGAGATCAGTATGATCTTTGTGTCCACACATGACAACGTTGCAGATATTTTCACCAAAGCACTACCACGTGAAAAGTTTGAGGCATTTCGTAGTGCCCTGAACTTATATCTGTTTGGTGATTGATCAGCCTTGTACATGACATTGGCACTGCAGGGGGGTGTTAGAATTATAGATATAATTCAGCAGTGACCAATGTAATTTAATAAGCTAGTTAGGGGCACTTTTCCCTCTTTAAGAGGTTTTTCCCCCTAACCGCAGTTAGTTCACTAACTATGGTTAGTGACTACTAAGGTTTTGTCACTAGGACAAAACCTTATCTCTCACTCATTGAGTTGTACTCTTCACACTCTTCTATTGCAACTCAGCTTTCAGCTCTCACTCTCTTGCTCTCTCTCACTCTCCATTTTCTCACATTAATTGGGTGCTAAGCGGCTGTCATTGACGGTGTGATCAGAGATAGTTGTGGTTTACCTCCCTTTGGGGTTCCAAAGGCCGGTTACAATGTGACCCTCTTCATCCATAGGTGGCAACTCTAGAAGAACATGGACATGCTGTCCAACGTGTGGTTTCAGCAAAGACACATGGAAAACATCATGGATCTTGGAGGCACTGGGTAGCTCCAACTGATATGCTACCTCTCCAACCTTGCGAATGATCCTATAAGGACCGTAATACATATGAGCAAGCTTTGTGTTGAAATTACCTTTCAATGAGGCATAACGGTTCAATGCACATAATCTCCCTCTTTGAAAGACAAATCTCTCCTGCGTTCATCTGCATATTTCTTCTGCTTGGCTTGGGCATTTTGCATATTCTTTTTTGCCAACTGCAGAGGGGCATCCATCCTCTCCAAGTCATTCCATGCTTGCTGATTTTTCACAGCCATGTCAGCAATTGAAGAAGGCATCCCGACCTTGTATCCGTACATTGCCTCAAACGGGCTGATGCAATGGAGAGATGCTTGGTACTGTTGTAGCAAAATTCAGCAAGTGACAACCATTTATCCCAAGACTTATGAGTATCATGACAAAAATGCCTCAAATATTCCTCCACCCATTTGTTCACCCTTTCCGACTGTCCATCAGTCTCAGGATGGTAGGCAATGCTAGGTGTGAGTGAAGTACCCACTGCTGTAAATATCTCCTGCCAAAAGTGACCCATAAACTTTGCATCTCTGTCACTGACAATTTCCTGAGGGAAACCATGATGCTTAAAGACATGATCAATGAATTGCCAAGCAACCTGTGATGCTGGGTCTTGATGGGTATGAAATGGGCCAATTTTGTCATTCTATCCACCACAACAAATATGTTGTCCCATCCCCTCTCTGTAGAAGCCAATCTTGTGATCAAATCCATTGCTATGTGCATCCATTTGCCCTCTGGAATGGGTAATGGCTGCAAGAGACCTGCGGGCAATTTGATGTGCACTTTATTTTGTTGGCAAGGCAAGCATTCAGCCACGTATTTAACCACATCTCTCCACATGCATTCCCTAGTAAAGCTCTGCTTGATTCTTTCATATGTTTTAGTGATACCTACATGTCCAGCCATGGGAGAAGAGTGCATTTCTTGCAAAACCAGCTCGCGGTATTATAAGTCTGGCACTAAATAAATCCTGTCTTGGCACCACAACAGCCCATTATGCAATTTGAAATCCGGATAACCCTTTCTGCAAATCTGAAAATATGGGAGCTGCTTTAGAATTCTGCATATACTCTTCCTGAATGCCATGAATCCACTCCTGAAATATGGTGGAGATAGCATACAAATTGCAAGCCCACATCCTGGACAAGGCATCTGCAACCACATTTTTCTTCCCTTTTTTGTACTCAATGTCAAAATCATAGGATTTGGACTGCAGCCAACCACCTCTTCTGCTTGTATGACAAATTTCACTGGGTGAGGAAGAATTTGGGTGTCCTTTGATCTGTTTCACCTTAATTTTACTTACGTACAAATAGTGGTGCCATTTCTTGAAAGCATGCAAGATAGCCAGCATCTCCTAATCATAAACATGGAAATTGAGTTCTTTGGCATCAAACTTCCTGCTTTCAAAGGCTATTACCACGTGTTCTTGCCTCAAAACAGCCCCCAATCCTTTGCCACTGGCATCTGCCTCCACAATGAAAGGACGCGAAAAATCAGGGCATACCAAGAAAGGTGCATGAGTGAGAGCAAATTTCAGGTCTTCAAAGCTGCACGGTGCTTCCTTTGACCACCCAAAAGCATCCTTCTTCAAGAGGTCAGTAAGAGGAGCTGCCCTCTTGGCAAATTTGCGAATAAAGCGCCTGTAGAAGAAAGCAAGACCTAAAAATCCTCTCAACTGGGTGGGATTTTGTGGCTGTGGCCAATCTTTGATGCATTTCTCACCTTTGCAGAATCCACCCGAATGCAACGTCTACTCACAATATGCCCCAAGTACTCAACCTCCGTTGCCGTAAAAGTGCATTTGCTGGATTTTGCATAAAGTTGATGCATCCTCAAAATTTCCAGCACTTGCTTCACATGCTTAATGTGCTCTTGTCTATCCTTGCTGTAAATGAGGATATCATCAAAGAAAACCAACACGCATCTGAAAAGAAGTGGCTGCAATATCTTGTTTATGAGTGCCTAGAAGGTGGCCAGTGCATTGGTCAATCCAAAAGGCATCAACTTGAATTCATACAAGCCCCGTTCTGTGCGGAAGGCCATCTCGTGTTCATGTCCTTCTTTCACCCTGATTGGATGGTAACCAAACCTCAAATCTATCTTCGTGAAAAACTGAGCACCCTTGAGTTCATCCAACATGTCATCTATCCTGGGGATTGGAAACATGTTCTTGATAGTGGCCTTATTTAGATCCTTGTAATCAATGTACATGCGGTATGATGCATCCTCCTTCTTCACTAGAAGCACCGGAGATGCAAAAGGAGAAGTGCTATGAGAGATGAAGTTCTTCTCAAGCAACTCCCGCACCTATACTACCACTTCCTCCCGCTCAACCTTAGAGAGACGGTATGGGGCTTTGTTTATGGGTTTACTGCCATGCTCTAGAACAATGGCATGATCCACATCCCTCTTGGGAGGCAATAGGGATGGCATATCATCAAATACATCAGCAAACTCTGATAGCAACTACTACATATCACAATCCTCAACACGGGAAATGCTACCCCCCTGAAATGTTGACACATTCAATGCGTAGAGGGCATGCTCCTTCTTGAGCTCTCTGGCCAATTGCCTAGCTGAAATGACCTACAATTTAGGACTTGCAATGCCATGCAATGCTACAATTCTACCCTTGTGGAGAAAGCTAAGTGATAGCGCATTTAAATCCATGCTGATTTTACCCAAAGATTTCAGCCAATCACAGGGCAGGACAGCATCTATTGGGCCCATATCCAGTGCCAAGAGATCTCCAGCAAATTCATAATCCTCAGAGAGCTTGATCCTTGCATCTTGGCAACAAAATTTACTGACCAAATGCTGTCCATTTGCCACCTCTACTCTCAGCCCATGATCAATCTCAATAGCAATCAGTCCCACCTTCTGTAAGGTCTTGGAATTGATGAAACTATGAGTGCTATCGCTGTCCACAAGCATGTGAACAATCCTGCCATTAATTTGTCCTTTCAATCTGAGAAGAGATAGCATAAATAGCTTGCTGCGCATGAGAAAAGATAGCATAAATTGCTTGCTGTGCATCCCAATAGATCTCCTCGTTCATAGGAGCATTGCCATTTGCATTCTCTCGCGCAACAAAAGGCATAGCAACCTGATGCTCCACATGAAAGGCTTTAGGCCAACAACCTCGCATGTTACATATGGGCTGAGTGTCATCGGAATGTGTACCATGCATATTATGTTCATTAGCACCACCGGGATCAAAGGGGAAATCAGCCCCCTTCGTGGCTCCAACACCTGGAGCTTCTTCCACGACCTCATTACACTAGCCTACATCATGTGTGTCCTTGTGTAAGTGTTCTAACCTCTGTTGGTCTTGCAGGTAGCTTGAAGATGGAGATCGACATATACCTCCAAGTCAGCTTAGGCTAACCTTCTAAGGGTTGTTTCATTTGGTATCAGAGCCTACTCTATTCTCTATCTTTGGATTGTCTCCTTATTTGCTTTGATTCTATTCATGTTTCCATACTTGAACGAGAGGATAGGTGGTGTGGAATTCAATGTTCTAATTGATGCTATATGCTTCAAACTTTGTGAGTATCACGTAGCATCAAATTCGAGTTGCAATGGACCTAGCATCAAATTGGAATTATAGAGTGGCAACTTGCATGTGTCCTTTCTATTGGTTCATTGAGTTTGGCTATATGAACAAATGCTTATGCTCTTTGCATGAAGATTTAGTGTTTTAGTGTTGGCCTCTATGGAAATCACATGATCTATATATTGTGTGTAACATAGAATATAGAGGGTTATTTGTTGAATTGCACAACGTGCCTACGAGCTATTGTTTGCCAATTGATTCATGTGACAAAACGATACACAATGGGTTTAGTAGCCCGATGTGTCGATGATTGCTAGCATGGACTAGATGGGTGATTAGTTGCATGGGGAGAAGATGTTGATTTTGCACAAATAATAGATATGAGGTTGGTCAAGGTCTTTTTTTTTTAGGTTTCTAATTCAAGGAACAAATGATGAGGTGTACTGGAGAATTCATGCACCTTCTAGTCGCTTGGTTGCCTCTAATGCATGAGAATAGCCTTTTTGCTCAATTTTAACTTCAATCCAAGACGATTTTTCCACAACTTTTTTTACTTGAGTTCACATGCAAGCCTACGTGAGTGCTCTCATACATGTAATGGTTGCGTGTAAGTTTGCATGATTGCTTGAGTTCAAAGGTTGCAAACTTGCACGCAACCATTGTAACTGATACCATACACAAGCTGATGGCCATCTGGGCGAGCATGCCAGAGCAGTACAGCCAAGGGTAACAGATAGGAGATGGCATACTAGTAGAGTGCCTTCCTTTGTTTGCACGCTTTACCCTTTGTAGTCAAAGCCAGAATGTTGTTCCACATAAACTACTTTAAGATCTCCGTTTAACAAGGCTAACTTCATGTCCGTCTAAAGAACCGATACCACTGATGTGAAGCCACTATGTTAATGCTTGTCATCCTTGCTTTCCAAGCAAAAATTCCCTCATCCTCACATCCTTTGGCCTCTACATACCCATTATCCACTCATCTATCTTGAACTTTTCAAAGAGACATTCAACTATTTCTTGGCTTTAAAAACCCTTGTAGACCTGCACTATGCTGCCCAAGCGGAGTCCATTTCAACCCTCATCTATTCTTGGATGTCCATCATTTTCCGCCCAGTTGGCTAGGTCTTCCCAAGTCAAAAGATCGCACCTTGCCAACCAATGACCTGACTCTAAAATCTTTATGTAACATTAGAGAAGGTAAATCTTCTTTGTTGGAGGAGCCCCTGTGGTTCCTGTTCAAGGATCCATGCATCCTTGACTTCTTTCTCCTCCACTTCATCTTTAGTGGCTGATATCATCAATGTTAGTACATCTCCTTAGGCTTCAACCTGATCTTGCCTCTCATGTTCATGGAAAAAAACATCCCTACTGATCATTATCTTCTTGGTGCATGGATTGTAGATTGGTAACCCTTAAATTGTACATTGTATCCATAGGTCCATTGGAGCAGATATGGGATGAAATGGCACAGATCACCCGTGTCGATTCAGCATTGACTCCACAGATACAATCAAGCTGAGTAGATGAGGAGGCACACCCTCAGCTGCGCCACCTCCATCCCTCACTCAATCGACACAACCCAAGCTTCAAGATCCTCCTCTCAAACAAAATATACTCCGGCCCAAATTTTAGAGCTGTTGTCAGTTGTCTCTTCTTCTAGCAACTGCCATCCCTTCTCCTTGCGATCGCACCTTGTTTCCTGGCTTACAGCCCCCTAGCAATTCTCCATTGCTCCTATTAATAAACCACTAGAAATGTCGCTGGTGGAAGTCTCTGGCTGAAGTTCCCCATGGGTAAGATCATAGTGGGCTACTCACTAATAAGCTTACCAAAGATGGAAGGCTCTACCTGGTTGTGTAATAAAAATTCTGCATGTTGCCCACTTGCATCATGTGTGGGATTCCAGTAAAATCCCCATCCAATAGTGTACCTTGGTGCTCTACCGACAAGGATGTAGCATTATCGTGCCCTATGAGATCACCTTCCTCGGAAAGAAGCTGATTGCCTTTGTCCTTCCTAATCCTCAACTTCTGTTGTGGCAAGTTTTTCTCATTCGCAATGGTAGCCTTATCTTGGTCTCCTTCAATAGCACTTCCATGTGCATTTTTTTCATCATTTGCATATATGCATTATTTGCTGCTGTGCACCAATGTCTTGATGGGAACAACCACTATTGAGACCAACAGGGCTGCTCGCCATCCGTATTATATGCCCATTTTCAAAAGTATAATGGAGCTTTGCGCATTAAAACCGCTTGCCCAGCTCATCCTGAATACTGTCCCTAATGAAGTGGCCAATTGACCTCTGGTGTGCTCCATTTAAACCGAAAGACCAGATTCTCTGCAATCACGATGCAACATCGACTGTCACCGTGGATCACCGCTGGGTCATTGGAAATCCTTCTAAGCCAGCACCCTGATGTTTGAAGTCTACTTTTGTCAAAGAAATAGCAACAGCAGGTAGCTTCTTGCTCCCAGCACAAAAACATATCCTTTACTGGATCATACAGTATCCATGGCACTGAACCTTGGTGTGCTCCATGGATCGCCGCCAGGTCATTGACAACCCAACTGAACAAGTTAGACTCACAGGCTGATGTTAACATCATTTAGAACTCTACTTTTGTCAAAGAAATAGCGCCTGCAGGTTGCTTCTTGCTAAACCACGAGATGGTCCCTAAACCCGGCACAAAATCATATCCTACACTAGACCATAGACAATCCAAAAATCATGCCAACTCTCAATCATAATGCCCATCCAAGGTGGTACCCCTCTAAAATGCGGCCACATCCCTGCATGTACCTTTGAGATACCTGAATACCCCATCCGTGCTGCCAGTCCAGTGACACCCAATGTGATTACCAATTATGACCAAGTCATCCACTGACAATGATGGGCACCCTCATGTGCCCGTCTGACAATGAGAAACGGTTACAGCATCTTAACACACTAAAGACAGAGATATGTCGCAATCTACTCTACTGTCAAAAGTCGGTGGAGACTGTGCAACAAATCCTTCTAGAATGTGCAGCCTACTCCACTTTACACATCTTAGGGGACCGCATAAATCCAGGAAGCCAATATAACTCCTCCCACATAAAAATTGGTTTTTGCTACTATCGTATGCAATCTCTTGGTCCCATAGATCGTATCGATCTCCCATGGACAGTAAAACAACCATAATCTCTCTCTCTCTCTCTCTCTCTCTCTCTCTCTCTCTCTCTCTCTCTCTATATATATATATATATATATATAAAATTTGGCTCGAACTATAAGGCAAGATGAGGCTATACAGCCACGGAAGAAGCTCTTCGTGTGGAAAATATTTACTCATATCATGACCACTGACTGCCACATGCCAATTTCATTGTCAGTGCCAACTGCCATCAGCCACAAAGCATTTGTAGAGCAGGCCGGAGTTTCTTTTGCTCCAACCCTCAGCGCAAAGCAACAGCTGTAAATGCTTTATCTAGAACTCCCAGAATCTTTGTGCATACCTTCTCTGCGTTTATGCGTTCTAGACCAAATGTGCAAAATTCACATTCATAGTCAGACCAGGCCCTGTCCCTTCCATATTACCGCACTATTCAAATGTTGGCCTGAGTTTATGTGCTCCATCATATTTGGCTTTATCCTCCCATATTGTAGTCCGCATGAGAAAAATCATAATCAAAACGATTGGTATCCGCCACCCATTAAGAGCTGCACGAATCAAATCATAATTCTTGCAATATCAATGTTATAATAGCTTGATTTTGCATCGAGACTATACAAGGCTATGGATACCCTAGCCACACGTCGTAGCATGATTGGGTCCTTGGAGCAAAACGTTAATGCTTATCTGATTAAGCCATGCTTAGCTCTCAAGCCTTATTTTTAACATAATAGCTTGATTTTGCATCGAGACTATACAAGGCTATGGATACCCTAGACATCCGTCGCAGCATGATTGGGTCCTGACAGCAAAACGTTAATGCTTATCTGATTAAGCCATGCTTAGGCCTAAAGCGTTATTTTTAACTAGCTTAGCAATTGACTTGGGAAAATGTGCAATCATACGAGGTCATGACTAGAAACTATTTCATCACCACAGAGAGCGACAACGAAAAATGAGATCAAAACGTAATTTTGTTAAAAGTTTTATCGCAGACCGTAAGCCTCAAGGCCTGGTGCGCACAGAGCAAAACTTTAAGAAAGATTATTATCAGTACCCCACAACAGAAAAAACGATGAAGACAGAATACTCACGTTCTGGACCACCGAGCTGAGTGACAGCTTCCACAAAGCGGTCGTGTAACTCCGAAGTCCATCTTAATCGCTGCTTTGTCGCTGCTGCAACAGCGGGCGCTACGCCCCCCCCGGCATTGTTCATGGCAATATTAGATCCCGTTGCAGGAATCGAAACCCGTTGCTCAGCTAGCGGACCTCTGTGGGGCACAAGACTTGTTGTAGAAAATTTCTTGGCCTGATACATTGTGCAGATCTGAAATCTCCCACTCACGCAATTTTAAATCTCCAACCAACATCCCTAGGCAACATTATGTTGTAAGGGCAGCATTCGACTGTCTACAAAATAGTACCACTTAGATTGCAGCATGCCAGCGAGGCTAGTTACCGCGACGCCAGAGCTCTCACCCTCGACAGCGTGGCTCCCGCGGAGAAGCAACCGAGAGGAGCTGAGGGTGCAAAATGCGAGCAGGAAAAGGCAAAAGGGTCAGCGAAAAAAGAGGATGAGCGGGAAAAGAGAAAAGGTGAGGGAGGAAAGGAGGAAGGGAGGAAGAAAAGAGGGGGAAGGAGAGGGCAAACCTGGGGGAGGAGGGGAAGGGGAAGCTGGGGAAGGAGGGGAGGAGGATGAGATCTGCGAAAGAAGCAGGGAGTTGGGGGAGAGATAGGAACAGAGCAAAACAGAGCTGATGAAGAAGAAGAGCGAAGAAAAAAAAAGAAGAGGACGAGGTTGAAGAAGACGACGATCGATGATGATGATGATGACGTCACGCTGACGATATCGAATATCACGCTTGTTGTTGCAGAAGTCGCCAAGCCAAGCTTTCGGTCCTCTTTACACTTAGCCCCCCCTGGAAGTCCCTTCACACCTACGCTCGTCAGCCCCCCCCCTTACTCTAGCCGTTTCCACTTCTCCTTCGGGCTTAGATGGACGGATGCAAAGGGACTGCACCTTCAGGTACGGTCCGGCAAGAGGGGATATCCAATCGGAATTCAGGATCATGTAATCGGATTTCGATCCTCTCATGTGCCCCTATTTCCGGTAGGGTCCAGCAACCTTCTTGCAACCATGTGCCCCTGATTCCAATAAGTCCACCTTTATCGGATTGCAATCGGAATCCTATCATGTGCAAAGCTATCTGCCCATTGCCCACCCGCACACGACCAGTTGCCCCTCGATAAGACCACGAGTGTAGTGTCATGTTGGGTGTGTTCAAAAACAAGACTCATGGGTGCATGCAAGCACTGCCCTTGAAGATCCTTTTATGAATGTGAGTATATCAAGCGCATGACAATTGATTGCTTTTGACAAACATCCCATGAGAAAATGTATCCCCTTTGTCTGCATCAAAGTGGGTCATTGGAAAGATTTTAATTCAAGGACTCAAGTGAAACCGTTCCATGTTTGTCACGTATCCATGCAACTTTTAGAGGACTGAAGATGCAACCAATTCCATGGCTGTCATGTAGGCGCAACTAAATTGTTGCTAAGTATATGGGCTACTGTAAGTAGCCAATAATAGCCCAGTTATCTAATGGCTTAGAATGTGCCACATGGCTTCATAGGATTTTAGAGTAGAATGTGCCACATGGCTTCGTAAGATTTCAGAGTTTCGTAAAATGCTCTAGTGCTAGCCAAGTAAAAACATTATTGAAAAAAGGAGATTGTAATCTTGGGACCCACATACTCGGGGACCCACATCCCTTCCCAGAGCCACTTAAGCCGGGTTCTCAACACCACCCGCCCGACCACGAAGGAAGAAAGGATGGGTGCCACGTGGTGATACCTTGAAAGAAGGCTGCCTCTTTATTCATCAAAGAATCATTGGCTCAATGGTTGCAAAAGATTTTGCATGTCTAGACGTTGGGCAGCCATCTTCACCCAGTCATCTCTTTTTTTCTAGGCCCCGTCACACATGTCGGACACAACGTGTATTCTTGTTTTGGAAGGTGTCCAAGTGCATAGTGTGAACATGCCCTTGAAACACGTCTGCAAATGGGTGAGGCACCCGAATTCTTTGTCCACCCCCTAATCGGTGTCAAAACCCACGCCCGCCTTGAGCGCCTTTTACAATAGGGCGGACTAATGAACCTAAATATTAATGCAACGAAATAGCACTTGGGTAAGCTGGTCAAACCTCTGGTAGATGGGCCTAGGTTTGAATCCCAACAGCCTGTTCATCAGATAATCTCACAGGCAGACTTGGGCACAACATGAAGGCCGTGCGAGTTTTTGTGCACGCCTAGGCATGACTCAGATCCATGTAGGTTTTCTATAATGATTGTGGGTTTATGGCTGTGAAGACGTGTTTTTCTATAGGGCAACACACTACTCGCCAATTTTCAGGTGAAGGGGTGTGAAACCCCCCGGTTGGGCGCAATATGAGGGGCATGGGAGGAGGCATAACGCCATGTTGCAAAATATCATTAGATGTGCAAAAGCAAGGTGGATGAAATCTCGGGGGCCCCCTCATCCCATCCCCAGGGGCCCCCATGAGCAAAAGACAACAAACCTGCTGGTAGACGTAAGACCCGTTCATAATTTTCCTCTTTAGGAGAATCTTCTAACCAATGAATGGTGCATTTAGCTGGCATTTCTGATAACTCCCGGGGATACTTCCTACCTCTATTGGCCCTTGTCCAAGATTTTCTATCATATTCTCTTTTAGCTCTTTCTTCTTCCATTTCTCCATTTGTCTACAATTGTAAAGACTAAAGGTGTTCACTTTTTGTTGCAAGGCGATACTCGTTTTCTTCTGCTTTCCTTTTCCTTGTCTAATCTCTCCTACACCACGTGGGTCATCGCTATCATCCCAAAGTCAAGGCATGTCTGTTGGCCTGAGTTGTACAAGAAACTCAATAATGTAATACATTGAATCTTACACCACCCAGCCTTCTACCATGCTTCCCTCTGGTCTAGCTTTTTGTCTTACATACCCTTTCAACACCTTCATAAACCGTTTCAAGAAAAACATCAATTGGCTAAGCCAAGTGCCTACATATGCCACATCATCTGCCAAGTGCACGAGAAAATGCAATTGGATGTCCATGACACTCGTTGGAAATGCCTTTTCAATCAAACATGTGGCATGGTCTACGAGAAATCTCATTTGCAAAATGTCTTGATCTCTTTTGATGATATCCACTTGCATTTACATGTTGGTAAGCAATGGAACTTGCTTTTGCAATGAGCACAAACATTAGGCATGCATTTTTATAGCCTCTAACATACCTACATTGAGCTTGTTGATGGCCTCTGTTGCATCTTTAGTACTACTTTCCCGCAAAGCAATTGAAAGTACATACTATCGAAACAATGATGTGTCAGTCAAATTGAAACAAGAGTTCAAAAATGGATCGAACTGAAGTGGAAGTAATGTTGCCTAAATCATTTTGTGCCAATCATGCAACTTTAGACCACTGAGTTTTCCACGAGGAAGTAAAGTAACCCTTTAAGTTATGCATGTACCCACTTGGGATTTCCGTACCCTCGATAACACTCTTCACCTATGTCTCCTTTGCTTTTCTCAAGACCAAGGGTGCCTTTGGTAAAATCACCTTACTAACACGGTTTTTTATTGTCCAGAAGGCTCTTTTGGTTTTCATCACTTTCAAGTCAGCTCGTGCCTTTGAGATGTCTCTATCCCCAATCATATGTTTCCACAAACTTTTAGACACATTTTTGAATATATGCATTGGGTCCAACAAATATGTGACTTTGTGTTACCTCCAGTAAGGAAGAGTATAAAATATGGAGAGACATTGCATATCAGTTGGAGGTGTTTGGACTTTTGGATCACGTCAAAGCCACTCCCAATCTCTAGATCAAATGACTAGAGGCATAAGAGCTAACTATGGCTCCCCAAAAGATGGATCCACAAGATACATATGGTCCATAGGAAGAAACCACATGTGCTTCTCAAATACCACCTTGTTTAGATCTTTTGAGTGTCGACTACACAAACTATCTCCACAATTTGGACATGCAAAGTATCTGGACACTTGGAGACCTATTAAAATGCAAGGACACAAGTTACATCTTGCAGAAGTGAAAGACCATCGAGGCAAAGAGCATCGACAGAAGTTACATCTTGCATTTTAATAGGTAGAAGAGAATTGAGAGGAATAGACAATTGGTATCTAGCAATCATGCAACCCGGTCCACATCAGAATGCCCTTCACTCAAAAATGATGTTGACCCAAAGGCTTTGAAATGTCATTAACTTGCATGCCATTCCATAAATTTTGCAACTCATCCCCATGAAAGGGCTGAGAAACACATCCATCTTTTTCACCTTATGCGTTCCCGACACAATGAGTGCCAACATCAAAATGGAGATAAAATGGCCCTTCTTTATGGTCATCCAAGGAGGAATATTTTATATTATGACTACTATTGGCCATGTGGACCACAATGTCTACTGATGTCCAAAGGGATTAACAACGTCCATAGCGAGCCCAAGACGCAAATGACCAGGCTCAAGCCCAAACTTAGGCCACCTCTTCTCTATGTGTCTCCAAGCCTTTCCATCTATAGGGATCCTCAATATTCCATCCGTAGAGTGGTTGCGAGAATGCCAATCCATAAGTCCACCTAATGATCCACAATGAAACAAGTGCACGATGCGTGTTAGGATTGGCATGTGTTGCAATACGTTTCCCAAAATCTTTACTCCTTGTGTCTTGTCAGTATTGAGATGCACCATATTGTGGACAGCTTGTAGAGTGCTCGTATGCTCCTCTGTAAAGGATGCAATCATTGGGACATGTATGAATTGACTCGTAATCCATTCCTAAATGATGCCAGCATCTTCTCTGTGAAGGATGCTTGTAGAGTACTCGTATGTTCCTCTGTAAAGGATGCAATCATTAGGATATGCATGAATTGACTTGTAATCCATTCCTAATGATGACAACATCTTCTTTGCATCCTTTCTTGAGTCGGGCATTGTATTTCCTTTTGGAAGTAGTATTTGGAGTAACTTAGGACATTGACCCATTCAATGAATTCGAAGTAACAATTTGGAAGTACATGCATGAAACTATAGTTTAGACTACATCAAAACTCTTACCAAAAGAGGAATGTAACGGTAGTGTCTAACCTTCCACAAGTTGCTTATAAATTCAAGATGAGAAGAATGGCTGCAAGATGACAATGGCTTGCCCCTTTATACAACATGGTTCTTGCTTCACGTCGCAAGCTCTCCTCCTCGAGCCTCATGTTGTCATCCCTATTCACTTCCATATATTCATTTCTTTCATTTTGGGATGAAGGAGCATCAAAGTAAGTGTTTATCACATCTTGCATTATTTTACCCTCATTCAGAGCATCTTCCTCTTCAGTACTTCTATTATGTTGCTCTTCCAACTCTCCGTCTTCCCTTAGAGTGTTTTGATATCCTTGGATAGGCCTCGTGAGGACAATTATGCAATGTGTGTGCTCTCAAACTTCCTAAAACTATTTCATCTTGCAAAGTATCGTGGCCCATCGAGTCCCATTCGTATGACTGGAATACCACCGCTTTGCATTTTTTTGAACTAAAAGAGGGGATGCATGGGAATGACCATGCAAATGGGATCCAATGGCCATGATATTTTGCATGGGCATCAATATATGTTATTTTAAGTACCTTGAAAAGTATCATGGCCATTGGGTCCCATTTGCATGACTAGAATACCACTGGTGCATTGTTTTGAATAAGAAGAGGGGATACATGGGCAGAAACATGGAAATGTTCATTCTTGACCATGTAAATGGGATCCAATTGTTAGATATCAATGCTCCACTCTCATGTAACTACGCGGGAACCAGCTAACTCTACTTGTAAGCCCCCCATATGAGGAGAAGGCATTTGAGTAGCTCGGTTATCCGTGGTTTGGACACCAGATGAGGGCCATGTGTGGCTTGATGGCTGGACGGCTTCAAATAGAGTTGGCACACCACCAACTAGGCTACATGCAAGTGTGGGAAGGCATCCCTTGACTGACCGCACTGAGGGTAGATGGAGCATTTCCCGGGGCAACCCACTCTCAGGTTACAGGGCCCGTTTGGAGCCACTAGAAGAATACTGAGGCAAAAAGTGATACATGGTGAAAAGTGATACAAATCCTTAAAAATAAGCCATTTTGTTTCACCAAATGCAATAGTGCCTAGTGAGAATCTTTGTACCATCATGAATTAGAGGATTGCAAACTTTCATCCCGTTTTGCAAATGGATGCAAAACATGGCTATGGAAAATCGACATCTTGGACCCACAACGTTCTGATACAATTAAAACGATAAATAGATCCTAAAGCAATGCCCATAGGTTTCAAAACCAACCCACTTCATGCTATCATCTTACCAACTCTGTGAAGACCCAGAATAGGGAGTTGCATTTAATTTTGAGACTAAATTTAAAAACCCCAGAAAATGATGTAAAGCATTTGCGATGACACTTTAAGCGACAATAATATCGATGCTGTGGAAACTAAAACCCAATCCCAAATCGCGTCGCTTTCATTCTTCTCTCCCATCCTTCGCTGATCCTCTATAGCTTGTCTAAACCTCCAGATCTTGGAAGCACCTCTCCACAATTAGAGATGACCACCACACCTTGCAAGCATCCATTTGTACCAGGTATGTTGATTTTCATTGGTTTTCTCAAGTTTTTCTTTTCTTTCCCCTTTCCCTTTCCTTCACTCACCCTTTCAATCCCTTTCCCTTTCCTTCACTTTCCCTTTCCTTCACTTTCCCTCTCCATCTCTTTCCCTTTCCCTTTGCGTTTCCTTTTTCTTTCCTTCAATTTCCCTTTCCATCCCTTTCCCTTTCCCTTTCCCTTCCCTTCCATTTTTCTTTTATTCAGTTTTCTCCCTTTGTCTCTTCTCTTTTCCCCTTCTTCTATTTTTCCCTTTTCTCCTTTTCTCTTTTCTCCCTTTCCTTCTTCCCTTTCTCCCTTCTCTTTTCTCCCTTTCCTTTTCTCCTTTCTTCTCTTTTCTCCTTTCTTCTCTTTTCTCCCTTTTCTCCTTTTCTCTTTTCTCCCTTTTCTCCTTTCCTTTTTCTTCTCTCTTTTATTTGTCGCTCTACTTTTCTTACTCATTCCTTCCCATAATTTTCCATTTTTCCCTCCCCTTCCCTTTGTTTCAAAATGTATATATGTTTAATTAATTGAATTTACAATGCGTGTCAGGCTTTATGAATGTATGGTTTTTAAAAATAGGCTTGAAACGTAAGCTTTCCCTTTCTCTCAAAACGAATGTGTGTTTAAGAAGTTGAATTTGTAAGGCCAATAGGTTTGATGCATATGCATATGCATATGCATATGCTTAAAGCTTAAAAGATTTATGCCTGGTTTGCAGCATATGCATAAAGCTTTAAAGCTTTAAGCATATGCTTCAGAATATGCTTCAAAGCTTGATGATTTATGCATAGCATATGCTTTAAAGCTTAGAGCATAAGCATATGCTTTAAAGCTTTAAGCTTTATGCATATGCATAAAGCTTTAAAGATTTAAGCATATGTATAAGCATATCTTCAAGCCTATATGCTTCTTGAGGCTTTCCCTTTCTTTTGAAATGAATGTGTATTTAATTAGTTGAATTTTCATAGCCTATACGGTTGAAGGATATGCATATGCATATGCTTAAAGCTTAAAAGCTTTATACTAGGCTTGAAGCAATGCAAATCATATGCATATGCATATGCTTAAAGCTTTTAAATATTTATGCATATGCATAAAGCTTTAAGCATATGCTTCAAGCCTATATGCTTCCCATCCCCTTCCTTTTATTTCAAAATGAATGTATGCATTTATTCAGGGTGAGGATTCTTGGGAATACAATGTTGAAGTGGATGGAGACTTCACCATTGCATTCCCGTGAATCCTCGCCCTCCCTAAAAACATGCTTGTTTAAATATCATGCATTCTAAATTTTAAATAAAATCTCTTTAAAATTTTAAATAAACTCTCATATTTCATTTCGTGAAGGATGTCGAGCGGAGGATCAAGTCATAACGGTAAGAAGCGACCTTTTTCCGATAGCACTACCTCAGGTAGAAGGCTCGCAAATTACTTGCAAAGTTGGATCCCAATACTAGGGAAAGACTCCAGTGAGCGTTGGGTCCGTCAGCCTCCATAGAGATCTCCCAAGGCACCACCAAAGGTGGACCTAGGGTGGATTGATCATGGCCATGGCATCAATGGCAACATGCAACTTGCCATGGCTTGCAAGAGAAGCAGACAGAGGTTGTGAGACAGGAAAGTTGAAAAGTTAGGTCAATGCACAAGGAACAGAGTGCGGGTCGAGGAAAGTGTTAGCATGGTATCAAATCAGCAATGGAAGACACTTTCGCAATATTTGTGAAGGGAAACAATGAGAAGAAAGAAGACTCCTTACAGAGTAGCAACAAGAAGTGATTATTGTAAATGCATGCATGTGATCATTGCCATCGAAGCGAAGAACATGAGCTATGGTGTCACGATTGGTGGGAGCATTTGAGGCAGCAACATCAGACCATTCAGGCGATTACCAATCTCGAGTCTTCACAAGCTTTAGCCTGCACCCTAAAGTTCATAGAGTAACAACCCTACTAGCACCTCGAGAGATGCACGCCTAAGAGGCAATGCTCTGTAATCTGAGAAATGGCCTATAGAAAGTGAAAGGGGTGCACAACTTAGATCAACTAGCTACAAAGAGGGCAACATTAGCTATGTTGGTGTCCCCTGAAACAAAGGAGAAATGGCTTGGGCGCACAACGTCGAAATGCCATGTCACAAGCCTTTTTGCACAGGTTCTAACAGGAAATTAATGAAGAAGACATGAGAACAAAGTTGAGTGAGCTCAAGTAGAATAAAGGCGACTCCATCCAACACTTTATTTTTAGGATGAGATCTCTTATTAATCAATTGAGTATTGTTCTAGATGACAAGTCTATGCAAGCCTAGTTGATCACAGGTTGTACCCAGGTTAATTTACATAAAGGTTAATTTACATAAGCCAGAGATAGTCAATTTGACCAAAGCCTATGAGGATCTCCTAAACTGAGCTGTTGCTTTAGAAAAAAGTGAGGGTCTTAAAAACAAAGTGAAGAAGAAGGATGCTGAGAGAGACACTGAGGAGAATCCAATCAAGAAGAAAATGCTAAAAACCGAGCTACAGAAGGATTTAAAAGAATTAGGTATCCAAGTAAACTAGGAAACAATGAGAAGTGGTGTAACAGGTGTTTTAGAGGTGGACATGTGGAAGAGGAATGCAAGACTAAGTATCATAATACCTATACCAAGTTTGGCCATGATTTCTTAGACTGTTGGTTTAATGGCAAAAATAAACAAGTGTCAGCAAATACAGATGATAACTGAGGACCGAGTGGTAAACCCCTGCATCTCGAGCATAAGAACAAAGGTAAGAATGGTAAAGAGAAGAGTGATTCATCTAGAATTAAGTGTTTATATTGTGGAGAAAATCATTTGCATTCTAATTGTCCAATCTGGACAAAAATACTTAAAATTCTTAAAGAATAACATGGAAAGGAAAGAGGTAGATCCAAAATATCAAGCAGTTGTAACTGAATTGCCAAAAAATGTTGATGCTCAAGTAATCACTCAATCAAAAAAGGTAATGACAACAGTCGATGACACTGATACTTCGGCTAAGGATATCAATTGGGAAAGCACAGAAGGATTTGGCAGCAAAGATTGCATGAGAGGAGAGTTGAAAGGAAAAGTGATAGCAGTCGAAATGCTCGAGTAGTAATAGAAAGGAGAGTCCTCTAGATCTAGTTCTTAAGAAGCAAAATCCATTATGCCACAAGAAACTAGCCCAAGCATGGGAATTGGTCAAGAATATGCAAGTCGGTCTGCAGATAGCTCCATACTGTCATGAATTATTTGCTCAACAAATCAAGGAATCCACCGAGGAACCAAAGGAAGTGCAAACCTTAGCCACCATGAATGTAATTGATACACCAGTTATGGAAAAAGTTCCAAACATCACTATCAAGATTAAGAAGCAAACTATTGTGGGGGTTAAATGTCACTGTGCCTTAGGGTGGTTCTGCACCCACCAAAACTTGTGTGGCTCTCTGTTTCTCTCTCTCCCTCTTCCATTCTTGCTTCCGTTGAGAGCACTCTCAATTGGTATCAGAGCCCGGGTGATCTAGCTGAGCGTGCGTGAATGCTTGGAAGCTCAACAGCTCTGTGGAAGGAAGGAGAAGCTCTGTGGGAAGCTTTGTGGGTGACTTTACTTGCATCCGAGTGTGTAGAGACCTTGGAGGAACCTTTGGAAAAGTCACTTTGGCTTTGCGAAGTGGTTTTGAGAGCTTGTTAAATGTTTTCAAAGAAAAAGTCGTTTTTTGAGCTTTTTCCTGTTCCGTTTGATGACAGAGACTCCGTATTGACTTGTAGAGGCAACTATTGCTTGCTTTTGGTGTGCACTTCACTTCAGGAGCTTGGAAACACCTTCATTCTTGAATCTGGGATCATATCATTGGATTTCTGACTCACTGTGTCAGTTCCTACGTTTTTCTGCCCGGGTGTTGGCACTCAAGTTTGGAGCAACCATTTGCAGATCTGTCAGTTCCGGTGGACTCAGGAGATCCTAAAACTTCTATGTTGCTCATCATTCGCACTCCAGTGGAGTTTACAAACAAGTTCTTGTGCAATTCGGTGGAGTATTTTCAGAGTTATAGATCTCTGTGTATTCAATTTCGTCTCTCTGTTATGCATTTTTCATTCTAAGGTTTTGAAACCTTAGATTTATGCCACATGGCAGTGGATAAGTGTTGAATCCCATTTCTCACTCATCGATTGGGATTTTGGAGTTCCAACAGAATAGAGATATTTGCAAATTTTTTGCTGAGTCCGATTATGCAATGGCACCCATGTTTTGAGGCATCTCAGGTTCTATTTTCAGAAGCGGTCTTTTCTATGGGACCATGACTTCTTGAGCATACCTTATGCAGATCACTCTTGTTGCAGTTTGAGCCATGTGCACTCATTTTTTGTGTGCATTGGGTTGCAATGGATGATTTATAGGCCATTTGGATGCATTGCGATCCTTATTGGATGCGCTAATAGGCCCACATTACCTTGTGGGATGCTATTTTTTATGGACGCTTTGCACATGGATGCTATTTTATGCTGAGGGACAGCTTTGACACATTGCAGTTGATGCATTTATAGTCTTATGCTCTCTTGGATGAGATATTATTGATGCATATGCCCATGGACGGTGTTTATGCTTGAGCCATTTGGCACTTATTGGCATTTTGGATTGCCATTGCAATTGGCATTTTCTTTTAGGCCAGATTTGCTCATATGGATGCATAGTACATGCACATGAGTCAGCTGAATCTTTTGATGCTTTGAGCTTTGAGTTTTGGTAACATTTCACTCTATTGTGGCATACACATTTGGGTACACCTGGTATTTGGTGTGATTAGCTCTTGCAGGTACTAGCATTTGGGATTTTGCTTCATTTGCATCATGGCATCCTCTTCCATGTCTGAAAAGGAGTTTTTCAACATTAAAAAGTTTGATGGGACAAACTTTTCTTTGTGGAAAGAATAGATAAGGGATGTGCTTATTCAAAAGAAGTAGATTAAACCCTTGGCAGGGATTGAAGCTAAGCCTACAAATATGTCTGAGGACGATTGGAATGAGTTGGATGCATTAGCAAAGTCTACTATTACACTTCATCTTGTAGAGTCAGTTTATTTCACAGTAGTAAATGAGTAGACTACAAAAGATTTGTGGAAGAAACTGTGTGCCACTTGTGAGAAGGAAACTGCCTCTAATAAAGTTTACCTCATGAAGAGGTTGTTTGAGTTGCAGATGAAGGAAGAGGTCTCCATTGGTTCTCACTTGAATGAATTCAATATTATTTTAAGCCAGCTTCAGGCTCAGAAGATGAATTTTGATGCAGAGACTAAGGCAATATTTCTCTTATTTCATTGCCATCCTCATGGGATACCTTCCGTACAACTGTCAGCAACTCTGCACCTGGTGGAGTATTGAAATTTGATGATGTTGTGGGTAGCTTGTTGGCCGAGGAGATTAGACGGAAGTCTATGGATGGCAACAAGCAGGATGTAGCCTTAAATGTGCAAAGGGTCAGATCACAGTTCAGGGGGAAGTCCCAAGAAAGAAGGAAGTCTCGTAGCAAATCCAGGGCACGGAACATTGAGTGTTACCACTGTGGCAAGAAGGGCCATATGAAAAAGGATTGCTACAAGCTAAAAAGAGAGCAAAAGGATAAGAAAAAGAATGCAAATTGGGGTGCAAATCAAAAGGAAGAGAGGGAGGACAAAGGAAAAGTGAAGATTGAGGAGATCAATGCAGTCACACATGATAGTGACAATGACGTTCTCTTCATGTCTACTTTATTTGCAGAGTTGCTTACCACTTCAGATGATGCATATTCCCAGGATTGGATTTTGGATTTTGGTGCTTCATTCCATGTTACTCCCCATAGGGAATGGTTCTCCACTTATGACAATGGAAAGACAGGTTGTGTGCATCTTGGAAATGACTATGCATGTGACATAGTGGGAGTAGGTGACATAAAGTTTTCTTTTGCAAATGGGTCTGCATTTATTTTGAAACATGTGAGACATGTGCCTAAGTTGACCAAGAGTCTTATTTCAGTCGATTAGCTAGATGATGCTGGTTTTCACACCACTTTTGGCTTTCAGAGTTGGAAAATTCAGAAAGGCTCTATGCTTTTGGCCAGGGGTGCCAAGTGTGGGACTTTGTATCCCTTACATGTATCAGAGGTATTTGATCATGTTGTTGCAATAACCAAGCAGCCAAGCACTTCTTTGTGGCATTGCAGGTTGGGGCACATGAGCTAGAATGGAATGAAACTCTTATGCCGTTTGGGTTATGTACCGCATTTAGTTTCTCTGATTTTGAAATTTGTGAGCACTGTCTCTGTGGGAAGAAGACTAAATCAGCCCATAAAAGAAGGGGAAAGAAAGAGTTTGAAAGGCTTGATTTGGTGCATTCAGACGTATTAGGGTGGTTCTGCACCCACCAAAACTTGTGTGGCTCTCTGTTTCTCTCTCTCCCTCTTCCATTCTTGCTTCCGTTGAGAGCACTCTCAACTATACCAAGTATAATAGTGGATGGAGGATCAAGAGTGAACATTTCTGAAGAAATCGCCCAAGGACTGTAATTCAAGTCATATAAACCATCACCATTCTAAGTGCACATGGCACATCAATGACCAATTGATCCTAATGGTATGCTACAATATGTCGTCATCTTGATAGGAGAAATTGTTGGAGAGTGGGAGAGAAGATGAACATCATGGAGAAGAGTGTGGTAACCAAATGGAAAAATGTTCCATTGAGTTTAGAGGAAGTCCTCTCTTTTATAGAATGGAAAAGAGGGTGGCCTAAATCAATGGCACCACTCCTACATCAAAGGAGATAACTCCTAAATCATAGGAGCTCCACAACCATAGGCACCACCACATGTGGGGGCCTTTGCATTACATCATCACCTGTGTCATGGTCTATGGCACTAAGTGTGCCTCTTCTACACACACACACAACCATATGACTGCTAGTGGATGCACACATGCACCTAGCAAGCCCTTGCTCACACATATCCGAACATACCCTCCTCAAGGGTTTGCCTCTTGCTATGTCGAGGATACATCTAGTCACATAGTTTCTCATGCTATGGCTAGGATATCATGCTAGCAAAGGTGCCCAAGGGTCAAGGTTTACAAAAATGGGATAGACCAAACACATATCACATGGCCTACATCAAATGGTGACCAGAGGTGATTTACAAAAGACAAAACACAAAACACATAACATTCTTTTTGGAGTACTATCCAACCAGAGAACCTCAAAAAATTGACCAAGTGATGATAGATAAAGTTCAAAAGACAAAGTGCTCAAAAGGCATAGTCTTTGTCTTCTACTACAAAGTTTGATTCTTCATTTGTTGGCAGATTTCTCTCTTCAACTAGATTTGCCATGTTTTTCTTCTTCTCATTGCAAAACTTCTCTAAATGATTGTTCTTGCCACAATAAGTGCAAGGATGGATTTTGTAGCACTCTTTTTCAAGATGATTGGTCTTTCCACAATTCTTGCATGCATTGTACTTGCTCTTTGATGAAAACTTTATTGCAAGTGGTTGTGTTTGCACTTCACCCATTCTTGAAGTGTTCTTTCTCTCTTCCTCTTGTAGAGCATTGATGCTGCCCTCTAGTGTGGGTTGGGGAAGATTCTTCAAGGTAGTCACAACATAATCATAGTCTTGAGGCATACTCTTCAAGAGCATAGCCATAGCATCATCTTCAGTAACTGGAGAATTCACTGAGGCCAATTGTGTCATAAGACTCCTTAAAGTATTAACATGAGCTGCAACATTGTCTCCATCCATCTTAAGTTCAAAGAACTTAATTTTCAAATTCAACTTAGAAGTATGGGAGCTAGCACCAAATAACACATCTAACTTATGCCAGGCCTCAAAAGGGGATTCCAAATCTAAAATATGATGCACATAATCATCTACCAAACCTAATGCAATAATTGCATAAGCTTTCTCTAGCCCTTTAGCATCTGCAAGTGTAGTTGAAGAAGAGTCACTTGCTTCCCTTTACCTTTGGTTGTGATGGATTTACCTACTTGAGATGATTGATTTCCTGACTTGACCAAGTCCCACAAATTCTCTTTCATAAGCACAAATTTGATTTTCATTTGCCAAGTGTGAAAACCTTGGCCATTGAACTTGTCTATCTTAAATGTTTAGGCAGTGTTCTACTCTCTTACAAATGGCTTATGAGTCTCAACCATACAAGTGCATATTGCAAGCCATCAAATCAAAAAGTCCTAAACTTTTTGCATCAAAATAATAATATGGTTTATGTGACTTTTCCTTCACAAGTTTTGTTACCTTTCTATTGACATATCTAGGTGCTTGTTTCTTCTTCTTTGCTTTCACATATGAAGAATTGGAAGATGAATAAGAGCTAGGCATTATTAACCATAATTTTCTGTCAATAAGTCATCTCCAAGCTTGCATCAAGCATTCAACAATAAAAAATGCCCAAAACTAAAGAGTAAAAAATAGAGTAATCTAGAGGGCTTGATTCAAGCTTTATGAAGCATATCTAAGAGGGATTTTAATGCGCATTTGAAGATTGTCCACCTAGGAGCATTGCCCAAAAAATGCATAGAATTGCTCATGATAGTAACGCCTTCTGCAATTGGTCTTTTGCGTGTTTCTCCTTACTCCAGCAAGCATCCGAGTTCAATTTTCATCAACAAGTAAGCTCATAGTGTCACCCACCCATGGCTCAAAGGAATCTATGAAATATCTCGTCTGTTGGCAGAATTGCTTGAAAGTTCAACGAGCAGAGATCGTGTTGGCATGGGCAAACGAAGTGAAATTTCAAAGAATACTTGGTGTCAAGGGTGCGCCCCAAGTAGAGGATACTTTAGCTTAGAGGGATTTGGGAATGGTTGCTTAATGGAGGAGAATGGATCTAAGCAAAATCTGGAAAGAAAGAGGACAAAAATGAAGAAGAAGGTGGAGGGTGGAGAAGATGATGATGAGGTGGCATATTGAAGCTATAATGGGCTAGGGACTGAAGGAGGCTCTGATACCAAATGTTGGAGAGTGGGAGAGAAGATGAACATCATGGAGAAGAGTGTGGGAACCAAATGGCAAAATATTCCATTGAGTTAAGAGGAAGTCCTCTCTTTTATAGAATGGGAGAGAGGGTGGCCTAAATCAATGGCACCTCTCCTACATTAAAGGAGATAACTCCTAAATCATAGGAACTCCACAATCATAGGCACCACCCCATGTGGGGACCTTTGCATTACATCATCACCTAAGTCATGGTCTCTGGCACTAAGTGTACCTCTTCTACACACACACACAACCATATGACTACTAGTGGATACACACATGCACCTAGCAAGCCCTTGATCACACATATCCCAACAGGCATTTATTATGCAATTTATTTTATTGTTATTTCTATTGAGAGATCTCAACACTGGAAGTGGAATGGAAGAAGGTGAGAGAGAGGAAAAGCCAAAAGAGAGAGCCACACAAGTTTTTGGTGGGTGTAGAATACCCTAATATTCTATGTCATCCATATATATATGTGTTTGAGTATTGTACATAACCGAGGTTAAGGCACAATGGCCTTTAACCCCCATAACCTCCCACTTAAAGGCCAATGTGCCTTTTAGGGAGAACAACCAGTGGACATACTATCCAATGCCCATCAATACATGACAATACTCAAACCGTTGACTAGGTAGACACTTCATCAGCATATCTACATGGTTATTATACCTTGATAAGCTCTATGCGCTTGTTGTCCTCAAGTACCTCTCTGATGAAATGGTACCTGACCTCAATGTGTTTGGCCTTTACATGAAAGACTGGATTCCATGCTAGCTAGAATCACTATGCAATGTTAGTACACCTATATGAATCCCCAAATCTCCCACTAGTCGATCAAGCCATATAGCCCCCTTGCAACCCTCTGTGGCTGCAACATACTCAGCCTCTTTGGTAGACAGAGCAATGCACTTGTGTGTGTGAGACATCCATGACACTGCACCACCTACAAAGGTGAACACATAACCACAAGTGGATCTCCTACTATCCACATGCCTTGTATATTCTAAATGTATGTACCCAAGTACACGCTTCTCTCATCTGCCAAAGAAGATACACATCTCCTTAGTACCCTTCATGTACCTCATGATGCACTTAACTGCCTCCCAATGCCTCTTTCTTAGATTATCCATATACCGGATAACAACTCTCATTGCAAATGCAATATTTGGTCTAGTAGCTATCATAGCATACATAAGACTCCCGACCGCTGATGCATAAGGAACCTTGGCCATTATAGCCCCAGATTTGAGACTATCTATCTGACTCTGTTTCACATATGGAGTCAATGGAGTAGTTACTGCCTTCCCCCCTCCATATTGAAATGCACAGTAACACTTTTGTAACATACTCCTTTTGTGAAAGCCAAAGGAGCATGCATGGTGCGCATCCCAAGAATATGACCTATAGGTCCCAAATCTTCCATGTCAAAGGTCTCATGCAACTTGTCCTTCAATGCGTCTAGCTAATAGCACATCATCCACATAAAGTGCTAGGAGTATCATGCTATTATCTTTAGCCCTTTTAGTGTAGAGGCAATGAACAATCTCACTTCTTATGAAACCCAGGGACTGAAGGAAAGCATCAAACTTTTGATACCATTCTCTAGGTGCTTGCTTAAGGCCATAGAGACTCTTTTTTAGCTTGCAAACCAAATGGTCTTTGCCCTTTTCTTCAAAGCCTTCTGATTGTACCATGTAAATTTCCTCATGCAAGAAAGCTATCTTGACATCCATCTACATAAGGTCCATATCCTTTGCTGCCACAAGTCCAAATATGCATCTAAGTGTGGTCATCTTCAAACCGGAGAGAAGATATCATAAAATTCCACACCCTTTTGAACCCTTTAGCAACCAAATGGGCCTTGTACTTAGGGATATCATCACTTGTGACCTTCACCTTGTAGACCCATTTACATGGCAATGCTTTCTTTCCATGTGGCAAAGAAACCAAGTCCCAAGTCTTATTTTTCATGAGTGAATTCATCTCTGATTGCATAGCATAATCCCACTTATGCTCGTCCTCTCGCATCATAGCCTCACTATAGCAAGAAGGCTTCATGCAATTCGTAAAGCATCACATAGTCTGCCCCTCGAACAAATCTCTCAGGTAGTCTAGACACTCTTTCCACCAATAGATGATCCATCATCTGCCCTTGATTGTTACCTATGGGAGTACCTGGTGGCACCATTTCCTGCACATTTGGTGCATGGACAGCTTCCTATCTATTAACATATGTGGGTAGATTCACATACTGGAAAGTGATTCTCCCCATTTTCACATTGCTCATGGGTGTCTTATGCATCTTCTTGTCATTGAAGACCACATCATGGCTTATTATGATTTTCTTTTTGCTTCTGGATCCCAGAGACAATAGCCCATCTCTCCACTTTCACCAACCTAGAAAGATGCATTTCCTAGACTTAGGATCTAGCTTCTTTCGAAGCTCTTTTGGCACATGTGCCTCACAACCAAATATACAAATGAGAGTAAGAGGGCTTCTTGCCACCCCATGCCTCTTCAGGAATACTACCATCCCATATTGCTCATAGAATTAAAAGTGTTACATTAGGTGTTGGATATGGACAACTATGCACACAAGTATTGATGAGAGATTACCTATTAGCTTGTCAACTTAGGAGAACCTGTTGCAATAGGTCAAGATGATAAGGGAGACAGTATTTTTCTGAGGAGTCATCCTTAAACTAGATTTTCATATGTAAGTTTTTTCATGCTTTGTGTAGATCCGACATTCTTCTCTAACGACAAAAATGTGGATCCTTGAGCATCTGAAAGCTTGAAACATAGATTTATCAAATGCTATAGAAATCATTGATCAAAGAAATGGATTTATTAGATACCATAGAAGTCAGTGATCAAAGAAATATGAATATTTTTTTTCCAAAAGAAAGAGGGAAAAATATTACTTCCAGCATATACAACTTGTTCAACTAGTAAAGATGAACAAAAGGAAACTAAGACAGAAAGAAAAGCAAATCATACATTAGTTACAGACTGAGGGTCTTTGATCTTGGCCATGAAGTCTGATCAAAGCCTTGCCATCTTGAAAGACAGCCCATTTTCCTTCTTTTCGGGCCGCCTTGACAAAATATGAGAGGGGAGAGGAGAAGAGTAGAGATGAGAAGAGAGGGAAGAGCTAGAGAGCACACCACAAATGACTAAATGTACACTAGATTTAGTTGAAAATGTAGAATATATACAAACCCTTTTAGGGTTAGGGTGACAAAATATGGGATCAAGGAGGATCAAAACACAACAAGAGAGACATAGAAAGCAAACACTCAATCTATTGCAATGTGTACTTGAACAATACAAAGATAGGCTTCTTATATAGAGAGAGCCTTTAGAATAGTCAACCATGTGGGATCCTCTCATCCACATCTCTCTTTGTAGATATCCTTGATCCACATCTCCACACCATGTAGTCCACATCCTAGGGTGGCTACTTTAATTCTTCCCTATACCATACCTTAGCCTCTAATATGTGCTCATGGCACCATATCTCAACACCTCCCCTTGGTGCCATGATCCTTTGGCTACTGTTAGGTGGCCAGATATGAGTTACAAGATCAAATTCTCCCCTGGATGCTTACATGGCTACTCTCAGGTGGTCAGGTTTGATTTACAAATGTGTGGGCTGAAGGTGGAAAGGATGTTGCTTCTCAATACATGTTATTCTTGTCATTCTACTCATGGCTTGATGACTCCATGTAGTTGACTTGCTGGTTCTTCAATCTGCAATCTTCTTCCTTGTGTCTAGCTTCTTGCAATGGTGACACTTTGGTTTGTTCTTTGCAGTCACTTTGGTAGTGACCCATCCTCCTGCCATGCTAACACTTCGTTGATGTTTTACTGAACAATGCTTGTTCTTTATTGCTGCTGCATGTTGATGTAGATGTATATGTCAATGCCTTCAACTCTCTTTATTTTTCAAGAAGAGAGGATACACATTCCTCAAACTTTGGATTTGGGAGATTCTTCAAAGTGGTTGTCAATGCGTTGTACTCTGCACGCATGCTTTTAAGAATTGCATCTTTTTCCCCTACTTTTGCATTTATGCCTTCTAGTTGGGTCATAATGCTTTTGACTTTTTGTCAAAATGTGCCATCTATTCATTGAAGTTCATGTGCAAACCATAGAATTCAATCTTAAGATGAATTTCTTGGTTTTTGGCTTATACACCAAACACTATGTTCCACTCACCATGCATCCTTGGCATGATCCTTGGAGTCTATATGATGAATTATGTTTGGACCCAAGTGCAAACCAGTGAGTAATAATGATGCTTTGTCTTTTTCCTTCCAGCATCGTTTTGTGCAATGGGTATGTCTTCTTTTACAGTCTTCCAAAGCTTTTGATGCATCATGAGATACCTCATTTGTGTAGACCAGGTGTGAAATCCTTCCCTAGTAAACTTCTCAATGATTGGGGTGCGTATTGCCATTGCAAAGGTCTTACAAGTTGAAGAAACTTTCAAATCTAGCAATGTCTAATTGCATACAACAAAATCAACTTGACAGGCACATAGAGCTCAAAAGGCAATCACTTTTCCTTATTAGAGCATGTGCAAATTCTTCCTGGATTGGAAGTTACGACTTGTCAAAGTTTTATGAAGAAGAGGGTTCCAATTGATGATGTGGTTCATGGGTTCATATGCTCCATGCAAGACTATTCTTACAAAGGGACTGTGCTTGGGTGCATGCTGATGTGGCATAACTAACCCTAACTCCAACCATGGTGGGTTAAGTTAACCAGACCAGGATTAAGTCTTATATGCCATTTGGCAAAACTTTGACCAAAGACCATTAAACAAAACCTAGAATTAACCACGGTCTGGTCCTATCTGCCACGTGGCTTTTCCTAAGGTTTGAGACCTTAGAGAAGTAGAGAAATGGAGATGGCATGGCGGCATCGCAACTGTAGTTTTGAAAGCTTGTGGTCGTTTCACTCGAGCACTCAAGAGGCTATGATGAGCAGCTATGGAGCAGCTATGGAGATGCTTTAAAGTTGGAGGCTATGGCACATCATAGGAGTAGCTCATCGATTAAGTTCGAGCAAGAGTTGGAGCCATCGGTGCATTAGAGGCATAGAAGGCCATGTGGAGCCGTGAGCTCCGTGTGGGCTACCTTTATACAGTTGTCGTGGCTGTGGCTTTGGAGTCGTGTTGCCTCTATCATTCGTTGTGAAGGGTCTTTGGACCTTTGGAGCTCAGTGGTAAAGAAGCTATGGCGGTTGGAGCATCTAGGCAACTAGGCCATCTTGGTTGGAGAAGCCAATCGTGAAGCTACGTCAGGCTTGCAAGGTAGACGACTTGCTGCTCCACGTCTTATGTTGCTATGTACTTGCAAGTCAAGGTTGTAGATGCCGCTGTCCGCACGGTGGTACAAACCAAGAGACTGCAGTTCAAAAGTTGTTGCATGGAGGTCATTGTAGCGGCAGCATCTAAGTAGCATGTCGATGTTAGAAGGGAGATGGCCCTTCACATAAAAGGTGGATGACACGACAAGGTTCGTCAGTGTTGCTGATTGAGATTGGAGACTAGAGAAGTCTGAGGGAGGCCGTTTGTGTTGAGTCACTCAGGAGGAGGACATTGTTCAAGAGTTGCCTTTGCTTGTGCATGGCCTTGTTGTTGAAGCTGCCAGGTGAGCTAATGGAGATCTCTCTCACATACCTCCAATCAAACTATGGAGAATTTTTCTCACCGAGAGCTCTCAAACCTTTCAACTCTCTTGAAATGAACGTGAATCTCTCAAGAATGGACAACATCACTCAATAGAGGATATCTTGAGCTGCAAGAAGCGGAATCTTGAGCTTTCTGTCTCAAATCACAGATGAGAATGAGCTCTACGATGTGAGCTAGAGATAGAACAAAAATCCCTCAAGGTGAGGGCTTGAGTGCCTTGATGTAACAAGGGCTTTCACTCTTTCTCTCACAAGAAGGATGGCGCCTCAGCGGAAGGCAGAACCATGCTCTGATACCATGACAAAATATGGGATCAAGGATGATCAAAGCACAACAAGAGAGACATAGGGAAGCAAACACTCAATCTATTACAATGTGTACTTGAACAATATAAAGATAGGCTTCTTATATAGAGAGAACGTTTAGAATAGTCAACCATGTGGGATCCTCTCATCCACATGTCTCCTTGTGGATATCCTTGATCCACATCTCCACATCATGTAGTCCACATCCTAGGGTGGCTACTTTAATTCTTTCCTATACTATATCTTAGCCTCTAATATGTGCTCATGGCACCATATCTCAGCATAGGGTTAGGGTATCTAAACCTTTCCTTTATAGCACTCTATTGGGCTAATGCTATGCACATATCTAACACATGATGTTGAGATGGTTTCTCAACATCCTCCCTCAAGATCAACATCATGAAGTAGGCCTTCCCTCAAGATGATGATTCTAGGGAGTTGAAGAAGGACTGAGCATTACATTCCATCACACCCCTTTAATGGGAATGTCCTTCCTCTGTGTCAAACCAAGAGCTTGCCTCTCAAAAAGCTCTTTGCCAAGTAATTTGGTAAAGAAGTGTTGTCTGACATCAATGTGCTGGCTCCTGGAGTGATATATTGGATTCTTCGCCAATGCTTGAGCCGATTGATTATCACAATATATTGTTGTTGGCTTTGATTCATCAAAATAATCTATTTTTGACAATAGTCTTCTGAGCCATATAGCTTCACATGCACCTGTAGTGAGTGCTCTATATTCTGCTTTAGTTGAAGATTAAAAAACAGTTGGCTATTTATTTGACAACCATGATATTGCACCTTGACCAAGGGAAAATTCATATCCATGTGTGGATCTCCTAGTCTCATGATCTCCGACATAGTCAGTGTCACAGTATCCATGCAACCTTGGATGACTTCCTCTCTATTCTATTCCAAACTATTTTGTAACTCTGATGTATCTCAAGCCTCTTTTGGTTGCATTCGGATGAGACTGTTTTGGATTTGCCATAAATTGTGCAAATGATCTTACTGCATAACAGATATCTGGCTCTGTGATAGTTAGATATATAAGAGATTCGATGAACTACCGATAGTACCTATCATTGACTATAGGCTTTTTTGAATATTTAGTAAGTTTCAAACTCTGTTCCATGGGAGTGGCTACAATCTTGCATTCCGCCATATGAAACTTCTTTAGGAGACTGTCAACATATTTGAGCTGACTCATGAAGGTGCTGTCTCAATCTCTCAAGAACTCAATACCAAAACAACAGTGCATAAGTCCAAGATCTTTCATGTCGAACTCTACTAATAAGTCTTGTTTCAACTTCTTAATGAAGCTACCATTACTTCCGGTCACAATCATATCATCTACACACAAAAGTGCAATAGTGATGTCTTTCCCTTGAACTTTGTAGTAAAAAGTATGATCTGCATTGGATTTTATGGATCCCTGATTAACAAAATATTTGTCAATTCTATTGTACCAACTTCTAGGTGCTTGCTTTTAGTCGTAGAGACTTTTCTTGGAATGGCAAACCTGGTTCTCTTTCCCTAGTTCAACATAACCTACTAGTTGTTGCATATAGACTTCGTTGTTTAGGTAAACCATTGGGAAAAGCATTCTTGACATCTTATTGGTACACATTCCATATGTTGAGTGTCGCTAGTGATATCAAGAACCATATGGAATCCATCTTTGCTACTAGAGCATAAGTCTCATCATAGTCTTGACCATATTGTTTTGTAAATCCTTTTGCAACTAGTCTGGTTTTGTATCTTTCAATGCTTACATATGGATTGTACTTCACTTTGTAAACCCATTTGTTGCTATGGCCTTCTTTCCTAGTGGTAGGTCACATAATTCCCAAGTATTATTCTTGTACAAAGCTTCCATTTCTTCATTCATAAGCAGATTGCCATTGTAGCTTGTCAACTGCGTCTTTGAAGTACATTGGCTCTTCTGTAGCCATAATGGTAGTCATAAGAGCATAATTGGTGGTTTAACCCTGAATTGCTTTGCCACCTTTCTAAGCGTATGTCAATCTAGTTGGTGGTTTGCTTTCCCTAGTAGACCATTTGAGTTGTTGTTGCTCTTCTCGGGGTGCTTCTGGTAATTCTTTCTCTTCTTCATCAACCTTTTCTATAGGTGACTGGAGTAATCGGTGTGTCTATCTCCTGTGTATTTGAGGTTTTCCATTCTGATTCTTCATCAAACATTACATCTTTGGAGATAATGACCTTGCATGGTTGATGGAATCATATAGCTTGTATGCTTTACTTTCTTCATTGTAGCCAATCATTATGCATTTATGTGACTACGCATCCAATTTCCTATGATGATCGTCATGTATGTGGGCATATGCTATGCAACCAAATATGCGGAGATGCCTAATGTGTGGCTTGTGTCTAGTGAATTCTTTATAAGGTGTCATACCCTGAATCAGTTCGGTTAGAAGTTGATTAAGTAAGTAGTTTGCTGGCAATTGTTTCTGCCCAATACTAATTCAAAAGATGCTTCTCATTGATAATTGCTCTAGCACTGTCTGCTAAAGGATGGTGGGGGGTGCGGTGCTTAATTATGCCTTAGAATTTAGTTGGATTCTCTCCCCCCACTGCTTCCTGTGCCTACCCCCTACGATGATATTGAAGACATGATCCCCGTTCTAAATTCCCATTGGAACACCTCCGACTCCGCTCATTGTTGGAAGTGGAGATTCTTGTATATTTAGACAAAAGCCATCTCGGAGAACATATCCACCCTGCTTTGGCTTTCGTCATGCATAAGGTGGTTTGGACAAATGTAAGGGAGATGAGGATAGGAAAAGGTGATGGCAAGTGCCGACATTACTCAAGTTCTCAAGAGGATGTTTTTCACTTATTTGTGGCATGCCCTTCAGCTAGGAAAGTTTGAAAAAGAGTACAGATACAATTAGGAGAGCCAGTCAACTGGAAAGCAATACTTCTTAGGGATGCATCAAAAGTCAAGCACACCCATTGGGCACTAGTGCGTGCACATGCCTTGTACGTGGACGAACAAAAAAGATAGAGCCTACCCTACCTTTACAACCACCCTCATCCACTATAAAAGCAACTAGACAACACAATCACAAAGCAAAATGACATTCACTCAAAATCTTCATTCCTACACACATATACACTCAACACATCCTATGGCCATATCGTTAGGGAGCCAAACAACCTCTGCCCACTCCTCATCACTCACATATATCACTAAAGTCCAATGATTACCATGGATCATTGAGAGCAAAATCTCAACATTGAATCCCTCAAATGAGAGGCCATATATCCCCGGCCCAAGCTCAAGTGATATTTTTGACTGTAACAGTAAAAAACATTTAAGGCCAGGAACCAATGGGATCGATGTAGTGTGGGTAGCTTATAGATGGGGCTATATCCCAGCAACCAGAGCATGTATCACAACTCCAGGACTCTAAACAAACTCATGCAATCAAACTAAGACAAGACTCTTGACATACACAATATCACATCTCAAATGTGCAACACATGAATACTTTTATGTACACATGATTGCCATTGTCCTTGCTTCATGTACCCCAATGTCAAGACCACACTTGAACAGTCCCGGTTTGGTCCTCAAGTTACCAAACTGCTTTATGTATCCAAAGCTATCACCCTGCAAAAGGGAGCCCACTTTAATAGCTTTATAAGCACTTAATGATTTGCTTTTTTGGACTACATGGAGAGCCATGTCCTGTCTATAGTCTCTCTTGCCACAAGCAAAGCCTCCTCCATGAACAACAATGAACACCGGGTTTCTTGTATCAAGAACCCCAGCATCACGGCTTCTCTCATGGACCTGGTGCACACGCTCTCTTCCATCCAAGGTATCCCAGCCCCCACGATAGAGACACCATGCTTCTGTTTAGTGACTCACGACCAGCAACAGCCCAACTCCTTCAGTCCGGATCCGAGCAGCTCTCCAAAACAACATTCATGCCCTCCAACCAAGCTTCCAGCCTCCCAGTCGTCAAGCCCATCATCTAAGATCATCTCTTACGTGGTGACACAACTCAGTTGCTTTCTCTGAACACACACAGCTCTTTCCTGGCTCTTCCAGCTTTAGCCACGGCCTCACCTTCACGATGATAGCTGCTTGTAGAACACCCGCATCGCCATGATCCTCCAGCCACAACCAATTGCTATACAGCCTCATCTCCTACTACTGATAGTGAACCCAGAGCCGATGTTCTCCAAGCCTGCATAGTAGCGTCGCCCAAGCCAAGTCTCTGAGCTCCTAGCAAGAACTACGACCTCTCTTTACAATGATCCCTGCTCACAGTGCCTCTCCAAGTCGCCAAGGTTCTTCCGGTCCCCCTGAGAGATGTTTCACGGTTGATTACTTGGACTCCTCCCTCTAGCCTTTGAGCTCACATATCACCCGTGTCACCATGGACTTCAAGCTTCCTATAGAGAATCTATCGCCATCCCAAAGCTCCTAACTCCATAGCATGCCTTTGCTCACAGAGCTCTCCTCTTCAGACACGATGACCCCTTCAATCAAATGGCCTCCAGCCTCCTTCTATAGTAGAGATGCCCTCCAGAGAGCTCAATCCACTCCTCCTTCTCGGCCCCTCCTTCGTGTGCTCATCCTCTATTCATCTATATCCTCGCCTGAGCAGTCAAGGCCCTCCTTCTTAGGATCCCCAGAGCCGCCTTCATAGTTCCATCCCACGTACATTCTCGGCTTCCCTCCAGAACCATGTAGAGTCCAATCACGTCACCACAGCTGCCATCTTCACGTACCTCCAACTCACCATCGAGAATCTCTCTTCTTCTTTATGTAGCCAACTTGCATGCATGCCTTTTTGACAAGAGCCCCATCATTCTTAATTATCCACCTCATGTTTACCTTTTTACCACTCTCCAAGTTTTCTAGAACTTAGACCAAGACTTTTAATGCACCACACAATAACCTCAGTGCACACTAATGCATGCCACAAGCACTTAGCATCTAATTGCCCACTGAAATTGCCCACTGAATATCCACATATGATGAATATAAGCTTGACACAATGGATTTACAAGGCATCCACAACAAAAAATGCTTATGCTTTCACGCACATATGGCTCGAGACAACCGTTAAAAACATTTGTCATCCCACAAAATCACACAATCACACAATGGATACCATGCTCTGGAATGTGTGGTACACCCACACTGCATTTTCATATCCCACCAAGAGCCTACAAAAGCATTTACAAATCTCAAAAAAAATATTTACATCAGTGTAGAGTCTTTTGATGAGAGTGTCCATAAACTCAAAACTACCACCCACTAGCTAAGTGCTTACCCACCAGCATGCAACAAGTGGAAAACTTATTTACAATTTTATCCACACAACGCCTTGTGGTTTGGTTGGGTCTCCAGAAATGATTTTCAGTTCAACTCAAATACTACTAACGCAGAATATCTATTTTTTGAATGGTTAGCAAGCATCTCAAATCAATGACAATGACCTCGAACGTTTCTCGCAGAGATCAAGGACCATGAACAAGAGCACCTCAAGTACTTTAACCAAGAATGCCATTTCAAGGGATCCATCTACTATGAGACTGACTCAGATTAATCTTGTGAGATTGATAATCATCTGGCCATATCGGGTTGTGCAAAACTTCTGTCATAACTGTACTTTTTTATCATGATTGTATATCTTCTGAACTACTTATAATGTAATCCTTTTTTTCTTAAAAAAAAAGAAAAATGTAGTTATCAAGTCGATCAATCAGATTCGGATCCTTGGTACATCGTCAACGGCGCATCATCTCATATGACAAAGCACCAGGAATGATTCACAGAGATGAAACCATTAGAAGGATGGAAGAATGTCATCTACATGATAGATAATACACCAAATCTAGTTTAAGGGAAAGGCATTGTCCCTATGAACAATTTTAATGGTACGAAAGGAATGGTGAAAGATGTCCTCTATGTTTTGAAGCTCAGCAAAAACCTCTTGTCAGTTGGGGCAAATGATGAAACACAACTATCAAGTCATCTTTGATGGAGATGAATGTACTATCAGAGACAAATCCAGAGGATGTCAGCTAGTAGAAAAAGCAGTCAAGGAAGGACGCTTGTTTGAAATGCTAGCTTTAGTACCAGATTTGCATGCCATGTCAGCTCAACTGCAACAAATGCCACTTTCTGCAATATGGCACAAGAGATATAGACATGTCAATTTCAAAAGATTGATAGAGCTCAAAAATTAGAATATGGCAGTTGGAATTCGCAAGCTATAGTTTCTTGAAAAAGTTTGCGAAGCATGCTGCTTAGTTAAACAAAAGCGAACCAATTTTGGCAGAAGCACCTCTCAAGCACGAGGTATTCTTGATTTGATACACATAGATGTATGGGGTTATGCCCAGACCCAGAGCATCAATGGTTCACTTTACTACTTGACTTTCATTGACAACTACAACAGATATGGTTGGGTCTACTTTTTAAAAGAGAAATTTGAAGTCTTTTCCACATTTCAAGAATTCAAATCCATGGTAAAAAACCAGATAGGAAGAAAGATCAAAGTCATGAGATCAGATAGAGGAGGTGAATACATGTCTCCATCATTAATGAACTTCTGCAAAAGTATTGGCATTTGAAGACAATTCACTTGTGTGGATAATCCTTAGCAGAATGCAAGAGCTAAAAGGTTCCATTGTATGTTTCCTTCCCACAATGCTAATCTAGTGGTGACAAAGAGCCCATCTTGATTGGTGAGTTTGAATTCCCTCCTGATTTCAAGCATGCTTTCCCATTTGATTTGGTCCCTATGCCACAGCTGACCCCAATATTGGAGGCCCTTGTTCAAAAGGAAGAAAGCTATGAGAAAGTTACTCTTGCTTAGTAAAGCATTTCTGTGTATTGCAGAAGCCCATATGGAGTCCATCCGCATAAAGGAGCCTTTCTTAGAGAACTGCAGTTGGGTTTTGATTGATTCGAGTGCCTTCCAAATAGATTTCCATAAGTCACTTCCCTTTGTCGAGCAGGGTTCGGGGCAAAAAACAGCAAACAAGATTGGGTAATTTCCACCTCTTGGCTTTGACAAGTCGAATAATATGCTTGAAATTCCGTGCAAGAAGCATCGCCCGCCCAATAAAGCTTAGGACTTGGGAGGAGTTTGAGAATCCACGTAGCAGCCAATTTCACCGCCCCCTGCTTGATGTCCACTACCCCCAGTCCTCCTTCACTCTTTTGGGTCTGGTGCAAAAACTCCATCTAATTTTGGCGATCTTTTTTGTTCCTCCCCAAAGGAAAGATCTGCATTTTGAGATAAGCTTATCCAAACCTGCCCGACTTGGGTGCCAACAAGACACATAGAAAATGGTAATGGGGTATAGGCAATGATTAAGAACCATTTGTCTTCCCACCAAATTGGCTTGAAACCCTCTCCACCTTTCTAGCTTAGCACTGAATCTGTTTAGCACCCAATCCCACCGTCCATTCATGGACACTTCGAAGCCCATGGGTATGCCAAGCAATCTCAAAACAGTACGAGTGGTGTTTCTAGGCGTGAGATTAGTGTCATCTATAAATTGTTGCATAACCAGCTCCTTTCCAAAAGGCCATTCAATTCCTTTGACTATTCCCTCAGAAGGTTTGATGAGCAACCAACCCAAAGCATCAGTTGCTATGGCACAGAGGAGAGGGACAATGTGGCAACCTTGTCTAATGGATCTTCTCAACGAGAAAGATGAGGGCATCTCACCGTTAATGCACACCTTGGTCGAGGTATTTGATAGCAAAAGTTTGATCGCAGAGATGAAATTCGAACCAAGGCCCATGTCTTTCATGGATTGCGTTAGGAATTCCCACTCAAGCCTATCGCGTAAGCTTTATCAAAATCTACTTTGATGAAGTAGATATCTTGACTCGACTCCCTAGCATGTTCACAACCTTCCCAATTATTTACAATAGCCTCATGGAGGTGCCTCCCTTTTATAAATCCCTTCTATTCCTGCAAGATCCAGCTGTCTATCTTGTGTTGAATTCTTAGGACTAAAGCTTTTGCAAGATTTTGTAGCTGCAGCTAAGCATAGTTAGCCGTCTTCAATTTTTAATCAAATCCTTTCTTCCTTCTTTTGGAATCAACTTGATTATACCACTATTTAGGTGTTCAGGAAAGCAAGTAGAAAAACTTTTTTGCCACACCTCTAGGAGCCTAGAGCCTACCCAATCCCAAAAGACCTTGTAAAACTCAATTGGTCTCTCGAGGTTTTGCCGTCCATGACTAGCACAGCTTCCTTGCGTTCTCTCAACATAAGAGGGGCCTCCAAACTTTGATGATCCAGACCTATGACAACTCCTTGTCTTGCAAACTGGCATCTGTTTCTTGCTCCAACCACTACTTCATCTGATTGCATAGTATGAAGTCTCTATTTTCAATGTCAGGACGTGCCCACTTGTTTGCACTAACTTTGAGGAGAGGAATTTCCTCGGCAACTCTCTTCCTGGGAATGAGCTTGAACGTTTCCTTGGCGGGTCTATCAAGTTTGCCTACCCACCATCTTCTTATGAATTTAAGTCTGGCCAGTTCACTCTTGGCAAGGCGAAGGTCAATATGAGCTTGAGTGTCCCCGCTACGCGCATGAGCTTCAAGAGCATCAAGACTCTTTTGGAGAGCATCTAGTCTCTTATGACGGACTTTGTTCCTCAAAATTGTATGCCACTTCAAAATTGTCACTAAAATTCAAGGAAGCTTATTATGACTAAGGGAAATGTCTTTTGATCAAATACATACATCCAGATTACTCTTGAGAACACATATAAAATTGAAACTCACAAAAAGCAAGCAGCAGGGTTTTTTGAGAAGGTCGCTGATCTTGGAACTTGTCTTACTCCAGCATTCAACCTTCTAAAGATGCTTTCTTGCAAGACCTTACTTCTCCATCCCACACACGACAATAATCATAACATATGTGGATTCTGGAATAAGCAAAAGGGATCTAAACAAGAAAACAGAGCATTCAAATTACTCACGTGAAACAGAAAATAATGTGGATTTGCAAGTCCAAAGTTGGGACAATGTACAAAGAGTGAGCATTACTTTCGAACGTGATATGGTACATAATGAAAGCCAATGCTGATCAGCTAGCAGAAGCCTTCCATGTAGACATAGCATGCAACATTCGCCCCTTCCATCCCATCAATAGGTACTGACTGTCTTCAGCAACTGCCATGGTACACTATGAGGCCTAATAGTCATTTTACTAACAATCTCTCACCCATCTAAAGCCAAAACATATGAGCATCTACGAATATAAGTTTTACACTGCCCTTATTAAGGACATAAGCTACAGGGATGCTCATCTTCTACATTGTTCTCAATAAACTAACCATACAAATCACGGACACTATTTAGGTTGGAAGTAGAGTAGTGATAAATTTTACATGCCCACTTACTTGGGTAATTAGAATTTTTTGTACTTGCTCTTGGCATAGGTTTTCAAAGCTACAAACTAGTGCCACCTTTTTGAGAATCTATCTTTGTTTCACCAATTACAGAGCTGGGCTCATGCAAAAAGGCAAAAGATCAAGAGATTAAACCAATCCTCTGCAAATTCAATTCTCGCACAGGCCTTTCACGCACTCTTAGCAAAGATGGAAGTCAATAGGTGTGACCAGAAAAATACTGCGAAGCAGACTTCGTTTCCTTAAGGATGACAACACCATCAATTGTATATTCTCAATATACAAGGTCTTCTAAATGCATAGTATCAACAATAAAAACGGCTGCATGTTAGGCAACTGTTACGAGTGAAACCACAAAAATCAAAATTGAAAACCTGCATTGTGGGCTATTAACCAAGACCTTAATTGACATCCACCAAGGAGCACATATGTGCAAGTGCATGTCAACGGTCCGGCATAACAGCATAAATGATTTCCAAAGGTAACATCGAAACTCCTCATGACAGAAGTCCATACATGAACTTTCCCTTCTTTAAATGGTAGCTCCATTCATGCAGCCATTAGATCCCCAAAGTTACGTATAAGGAGTACCCCCCCTGCAAACACTGCTACTGCCCTGAGCATCCTCTGCAAGACAAAGAAGAATGAGACAATTGCAAATACTGCCGTCACAATTTCAAATGCTTCTCTGAGTGAAATGCCAGACATACGACATAATTTCTTTAATACAGAAAACAAATTGCAGCAGCGTGACGCATCTGTGTGAGTATTTGTGAGTGTTTTCTGTGCCTGTATTAGAAATTTACGTGGTCACGTTCCTGGCCTTGATTCACAAACAAATCTCCAAAGGCAAGCACATCCCCACGATCCCTTTTAAAATACAAAAATTAAAACAAGTAAAACCGTGGCTGTCTCCCTCTAGAGCCACCGAACAAGGAAGATTTTAAGGGCCGCTATCGGGAAACATCCGCTTAAACTTCCAAAATGCATTTGTTTTGAATGCAAAACATGCATACAGGAGTGCAAAGCAAAAAAACTGAAAGATAGGGTAGGGCGAGTACCATGTTGTAAGTGAATTTCTCGTCGTTGCCGAACTCTGCCGCCCATTTTTGCTTCAGATTCTGGAGCAACGAGTTGGCCATGGCTTCTGCTGCGAGAAGAGAGGTGCTGTCTTCTACTTTAGGGTTTAAGAGTATATATATGTGCCGTAGTTACTTCACGATTCAAAAACTTTAGGGCTTAAGAGAGAGAGAATGTGCTCTCTATATATATATGCTTATTTTTCTTGGCTTGTCCTTAAGAAGCGAAATTGCGTTATATGAAATTTCTGTAATTTCTTCGCATATTTTGGATTGTTTGGTGGCGCACAATTGGTCGAACTTTCGACACGTGTTGTTCTTGTTTTCTATGTGTCACTAGTGGCGTTGGAAACTTTCTTGACAAGTATGCACGCACGTGGTGTTGTCGCACACACGGTGTTGTTTACTGCATGACGCTCAGTTGTTGGGCGGTGCGGTCTTTCTTTTGCATGCGAGGGTTTCTCGGGGTTTGTCTTCTGGCTTCTGTATCGAAGGGATCTGTTGCTCTTGTGTGGTTCCCAATTATTGTTCGGTCGGTGATGCAGTGATGGCTACTGATTTCTTGAGTTTCTTTCTTTGTTCATCGAGTCTGGAGAGGGATGGTTATGGGATGTTCTATATAATGTTTGTGGAGTGTGGGAGGTGCCACCTCTACAGTGTCTCTCTTGCATCTTTCTTAGCGCCATCAAATATGGCAGGAATCCCAGCCCCTCAATTGGAAGCTCCTACCATTCAATGGATACTAGAAGTTTGACGTTTCAGAGAGGTCATTTCGTATCGAATTTTTTATGATTTACAATTCTTGTTTCAGTTGTGCTTTCATTTCTAATGCATGTGATCGTTTGCTAATGCTACGATGCAAAGTTGCTAAAGTTTGTGGAGAAGCAATTATTTCCCTGTCATATCATGTTTTAGAATGATCAGGCGAGCATGCAAGCTAATCCCATTAGAGAAAGTTGTGATTAAATACACAATCACAACCAATTCAATAATGGAAATACAAAAGTAGACTCTTTAAGGGTTTCTCATAAAGAACATTTTAAGCATGTTGCAAATTGAGCTTGACCTTGTCCATTGGTGTTGGGAATCTTCATTCTATTTGGAATCTTTGCTTCAAGATTGCAAAATGGAGAAAACGATTGAAGAAAGAGAAATTTATGTAAGGGTTGTGTTGTGGGTCCTTATTTGAGTCCAATAAGAGATAGGTCAGTCACCCACAATGTGTCAAGTTTACATGGCTATGTGGTGTGGAAATCACCAAACACCCGGGTGATCAAGTCGACATCTCAAACTTATGGCAAACTAGGCATCAAAGAAGAATATTGCTACAAGAAATGTGAATACGCAAACAAGAAGAAGAAGGAAAATGCAAACACTTTTAACAAGGATTAAGCAAGATTGTGCATGGCTAGACCAAGCTCACATGATGATAACACATTCTATGAGAAGGTTTGTGTGTAGTAGTTTAGCTTTGATTTTTGTTAGCAAAATAATGCTCCTGGTTAACTCTCACCTTATGGCATGTGGACTGTTATTTGTTAAGCTAAGTCTTCTTTGTCTAGATTCCTTCTCTTGTTTTTGTGAAGGCAACTTTTTTGGAGGCTCATGCTTCTAGGCTATCCTGAGTTTGAGAGGTGTAACTCCACTATTTGTTGTGTAGTATTTTCTCTATTTTAAACGGTTCATGAGCTTGCCCTTCATTCATTTTGGGGGGGTGGGTTGAGGAAAGAGAAACTTGTGTAAGGGCTGTGACTAAAGTCCTTAGCTTAGAAGCGATGAGGAGAGGTAACTGAGATTTTGTTGCATTTCTTCACGCAATATAGTGTAGTTTCCTATAGAATATTTATGTGCTTCTACTTTGGGTATTCTTGACTAACTCTCTATTATTTTGTGAGATTAGTTTATGAGCTTAGTTCAACATAAGCATGTGAAATTGAATCTAGATAAGGGAATATAGAGCGAGAAATAACATGGAAAGAGTATTCTTTCTATCCAAGGGAAAATTCTTCTTAGTGCTTTACATTATCACGCAACAACCTAGTTGTGACTTCTTGGTGAATAGTTATACATCATGACACTTGGCTGTGATTGCTTGATGGATAGTCATCCATCATGACCATTGGTCTTGGTGGTTTTGGTGCTTAATAGGTTTTGCAAAGAGAGTTACATGGAGCCATCTCAACTTCATACCCAAAGGATTGTGAGGATTAGGGAAGCTCATTATAAACCTCCCCATAAGCACTCTAGAGAGATTTTGTCAAATTTCATAATCCTCTAATCCAAAGAAGCTTCAAAAGGGAGGCAACCAATGAAAATTCACAACCACTTGGTTATTTGGCTCAGAAGAGCTTTAAAATCATGTACTACCTTCTACTTTAATGGATCTCTAAAAATCAGGAATCTAAAAAACATCATAATCACATGGTTGTTTAAGGAGTATTTGAAACTTTTGTGGAGCAAAAACCCTGGGACGCCAACTCAATAAGCATTATGTTACTACCCTCGTCCAAAATCCAGGGTATGGGGGGACAAGGTGGTCCATATAGAATATGCATATATTTCCTTTAAAATTTTCAAATATGCAAGGGGAAAATATGAAAATCTCATGTCCCCCCTCCCACAAAATATAAGGCATATACCTTGAAATATATGCAAGATCTTAAGATTCGTACATATTTTTCATAATATGTGAGGCCTAAGGGGAAGGGGGGGGGTCTTTTGGATCAAGGGGGGGGAACAAAAAATACACTAAAATATGAATACCTATCTCCTTTCAAATTAATGTAACTTTTTCATGTGTTACCTAAATTTCAAGGTGTAAAGACATATTTGAAGCTCTTTTAGTGTAGAACACAACCATGTTAATTTGACTAATTTCTACTCATGGCATATTTTTTAATTCATCTCATACTTAAGATTTTGATAGCTATTTATTACTAAAGGGAGTTGGTGCCCCAGGGAAAAAACAAGAGGAAGTTAAGAAGTGCTACCAACTTTTCAAATAATGTTTGAGGATTGAGACTCATTGTTCAAAGCTTCATGAAGGAAAAACAAGATGAAGTCAAGAACACTATTGCCTAATTGTGAAGTGACATCAAAGAAGGCTTTCAAATGAAATTTTCAATTGTGACTTTCTTGAGAGAAATGTGTTTGAATCATGCATCCCCATAATGAACGTATGGTCATTAGGCCACTCAAGTGTCAAAACATGCCAAGTTGTCGAGGGTCACTTTTTCAAGTTTCTAACGAGATCTTTAGGGTCTTCATTCTTCAAAATGGATGCATGGTGATTTAATTAAAATTTTATTCTTTGGCATAATCAATAATTGATCTAATAGTTCCAAAGAACATGATCATTTATGGTAACAACTATCACATGTGGAAGTGTAGAGTGAATAACTTTATTTGACAAGACGTTCTGGAATCTTATCTCAGATACGACACCAATTTTGACACCAATACCAAATGTGAATGTGCTAGAAAGAGTAGCTCAATGATGAGAATTCCAATGGACATTCTAAGGGCCTTCCTAAAAGATATCATCTCTACGAAAGTCATTAAATCAACAAGCTTGTTGATTTCATTTGTTTGATGAACTTGTCTTGGATTTTGCATTTATCATCTTCTTTTTTTGTTTCTTTTTGTTTAATTTTTGTTGCATATGGTTTGGTAGCATTTGTTAAATCTAGTTTCATAGTATTTCTTTCTTTGGATTTTCATACAGACTTTAAGTGAGGATTTGTCATCATTGAATTAGTTTGATGTTATGTTTCATGGAACAATATGGTTCTAGATCTTGACTAAGTGGCCTTTAAGTAAGTTTTCCCTCATTCTCTAGTTCTCATAAGAGTAAGGCAATATGTAGGGTGACTTTGCTTGTCTACAAACATTTGTCTATAGGTTCACTAGCTCAAGGTGTCTTCAAGCATACATTTTTGGGAAGGGTAGATCCCTTGATTGGAGCTTGGGGATGAGATGATTGTTTGGTGATGATGAAGTTATTGCAGGTTGTTTTGAGCATTTGTGTTGTTGGAACAATGTTGAACACTTAGAGAAATAATATTGTAGGAGTGTGTTTACATTAATGATGGTAGACACACCATAATGAAGATATGTATCCTCTACAATGGTAGCCTAACCCCAATACTAATCTTGGGGGGGGGAACCTCCTAGTTGGAGGGGAATAATGTCTCAAGGTTAGGCTCACACCATACTACTCAAATCTAACAAATCTCCCTTGTATTGGTATTGTGAACATATATAAAGAGATGGATCAATAGAAAAAAAGAAGTAAGCCTAAAGCTTTGCAGAAGCTTCAAAATTTTCTTTGGGTTTGTGCCTTGGTGAAAATATTTACCACATTTTGGAGTGTAGGACAATAGATCAAGTTGATCTCTCGTACATGCAATCTCTCTCTCTCTCTACATAATGATAATGTACCTCAATGTGATTTGTGCGGGTAAGAAACACAAGATTCTATGCAACAACAATAGCACTCTAACTTTCAATGAGAATTCGAGTTGGTGGCTACAAAACCCCATGAGGGTGTACCATCAAATCATTTGAGCCATACACACTCAATTGTAGTTCTGAAGGGTATCATGCATCCTCACATAAAAAGGTGGCCATATTGAGTTGTTTTATGCTCAACAAGATATCCAGTAGGTACAAGAGAGAGACAATTTTATTGGTGGATTGTCTACCATAACAATCCATATCTTGGTTCAAATAACTAAATGCATGGAGTTGAGAATATATTTGACTACATACTCACTTTTGACACTCCATATTGAAGGTCATATTGTGTTGCATAGGTAAATGAGGTAGCCAACAACATGGCTATATAGAGTGGCATCAAAAGTTTCACTATTGTCATACATTAATATCGTAAGCCATGGTTCACCAATCATAGTTGAAATTGGCTTATGTATGAAACACATCGATTATATTCATGACAATGCCCTCTTCTAACTACATAAAGCAAATCCAAAATAATAATGCAACAACCATAAATTTGAAAGCTCGAGTGAACCTTCATGACCAATCTTGCATTTTGCAAATTTTCCCTCATTCATGCTATTTAGCTGCATATCATCAACATAAAGGCTGACTATCAAGAAGTGCCCTCTATCTTTATTGACAGGTGACTATTGTTTAGACCCTGGCTGGACAAATAAACATGTATCTTTCCATACTAAGCCTAGCTGGTCAAATAAATAAATATATTTCCATACTAAGCCTAGCTAGTCAAAGAAGTATGTATTTGCCATATTAATCTTGTGGAGCTTCTTCCTACCCATATACTACCTTACATAGCTAGCATAATTTATTTTCCTATCTAAGCATCTTGAAACCAATTCCATTCAAAAAAAAAATATTAATGTTTAGGTGATGTACTTTTGAGCTATGATGCCTAACCAATGAAGTAATACACCTGATAGTGGTCATCTTGGAAGTGGGGGCAAAGGTTTCATCATACTCTGTCCCCTTCTTATGAGAATAGCCTTTAGCAACTAACCTTTTCTTGTACTTTTCAATGATACCATTAGGTTTTCTTTCATTTTGTAAACCCAACTTGTCCAACCAGCCTTTTGGCCTATGAGCAACTGTATTAAATCCCATGTGTTGTTTTTATGGCTTGAATCTAATTTAGCCCACATGGCTCTCATCCAGTGCCCATTGTCTTGGGCATCCTCAAAGCTTTTAGTTTCTTCTACATTACAAAGTGTGCTTAGATAGGCTGAATTAGCATACTGTGATCCTTCTAAACTACTTGAACCACCTGTGTTCTACTGGAAAGAGGAGTTGATAGCTTACTATCCTATAAAGTTTGGTTCAAAAGCTTGGGGACTAATCTAGCCTCTTGTACATCTACTCTCTATTCTTTGATAGTTTCTTCCACATCCTCACATGTTATGGGTTGTTCATGAGACCATGGTCCAAGGCAGTTGTAATTGCTAAAATTATAGAACTACATTCAAGTGGTAGTCGGAGCAACCATTGTAAATACTATTTGGTAATGAGAGCAACCCTTTAAATACTTTGTGTGGACTTGTGAAGGTTGTGTTTCAAATACAGTCATGGGCTGATCTAAAATTTCATCAAAGACCACATCTCTACTGACAAAAATCCTCCAAGTGTGAGGATTATAGAGACATTAACCCTTGCTTTTACTACTATACACAACAAATATGCATTTTAGTTTGTTATCATCTAGTTCTCCTTTCATCTATTCAACACTTTTGCATATGCTATGTAGCAAAGCACCCTAAGTTAATCCACCTTGGGTTCATTACCATGTCAACTCTCAAAGGGGGTGATGGGTTTCAAGGCTTTGTAAGGGCATTAATTAAAAATGTGTTTAGCACACTAACAGCTTCCATCAAAATATTTTGAGGTAGCTTTCCACCTTGATCATACACCTAGCCATCTCCATCAACTCTATTCTTTGTCTCACCAACACCATTTTGCTAAGTTGTGTATGACACTATATAGTAGTGGGTAGTGCCCTTCTTATTAATGCAAATATGTTATAAAATCATTTGACATGTAACCACCCTCTATCTATTCTTAAGTTTATAGCTTGCATCTTGTCCGTGGCAGTAACCTATTAAATACACAAAAATACATCATACTTCTCTTCAAATAATTGACCCTTGTAAATTTGGAAAAGTCACCCCTCACAAAGTACACATACTTTCCCATGGATGGTATCCTCATGGGACCACACACTTCATTATGTATAAGTTGCAATTTTCTAACAACTTGAAGTGATCCATACCTTGAAATGCCTTCCTATGCATCTTTCATTTTTTGAAACAATGGACTTATGAAATATCTTTTCTCTCGATGATACAATCATCACATTCAATAATGGGCATCTTTTTATATTTGTCCATCCATTAAAAGCAATTGTGCATCCTATGTTATGATTTAAGAGCTGAAAAATAATATGGTTGATGTGATCTCTCTACTCAACATATTATTTGTCTAGTACAGTTGTCCATATGGCATTATAAGTAGGAGGTTTGAAGCCTGCACCATACTTATAGATTCAATCCCATGCATCCTGAATGTCTATGTTATCAACATAGTTACAATCAACCAAGAACGTATTGAACCATCTCTACATCTTAGATTTGAATACTCTCTATAATTTATGGTTGCTTCATGCTGTGATTTCCACTCGTAGTAGTAACTCTAATTCTGGATAGTTTAAAGTTGAGTGCTTCTTGATTCCTTGATTGAGGTGTGCTTGCACCAACACTATTGAAATGGGCTTGAGTAGCCTCACTACTTGTGGTAGGTTGTTGATTGGAGTCTCATATTTTGTTGAAATGGTGACATTGGAACTATCTCTCATAATTTCCCAAAATTCCCTTTTGTGCCTTTTCCCACTGGCCTCTAGTTTTTCTTTTGATTGTCAAGTAGCTACAGCTAGACTTGGATCATGAAAGAGTATGATAGATGTAGATTATCTTTTAATTTCCTCTAGTTTATCTTTTAATTGTTGAGTAGCTATAACTGCCATTGGAGCATGGAAAAGTACAATAGATCTATTTGCAAAGCCAAGTAGTTGACCCCTTATATGAGGGGCATCTCCACATTTCCCCTCATAACAAATTCACATTCCCATTCAACACATCATGCAAATTAATTTGAAGCACCCATTCTGTGGAAACAAGCTTACTTTTTACTCTCCTTCATGCTACTCAAGAAGCCTCAACAAAGGCTCTAATTGTACCTTGACTAGAACTTTCATGAACATTATGTGGGGAAGACATTGCATCCACTTTTGGTTGTGGAGCTTCATTTTGACTTGCATTAGCATTAACAACTCTAGTCATAGGCTCATCAACCACATTGTGCATATTATGAACAACTAAGACCCTAAGTTTTCATTTGATTTGCCAACTACAATAGCTAAAGCATCACCATTAGTGAATATGTCAAACACAACTTCATGCTTCTTTGTGAATGCTATACATTTATAATAGGTTGCCTCCTACTTGAAGCTCACTCTCTCATGTTACTTCTAGTACCTATGCATACTATTTCTTGTCTCTATACATATAGTTTTTCCACATAAAAAACCAAAAGCATAGACATATATCAATCCAATCTCTACATATACAAGTGGCATATCATATGAATATATAGTGTGGTGCGTGCAAGTTGCACCAAAATTCAAATCATCTCATTGCATAGGTGCTCTCCGATTGTGTTGAAAAAGTTCCTAATAGTCTTTAAAATTTGGAGGAAATTTAAGATCTATAACCCCAATCCAAAAAATATCCAAAACTCTATAACCCAAAATAGCTTGTATTTGGAAGCAAAATCATGGATTTGGAACCATTTACTCTAAAATCTTGTGGATTTCAGTATCTAGAACAATGTAGCCCTTGTATGAAATTCAATCCATCTAGAACCCAAAGTGGAAAAGATGTCCTTGGTTTAGCACCTTAAAAAATAACAAACAAAGTGTGTGTTCAAAGTAAATCTAGGATCGATAGACCTGAAGCTTGTTGGTCAAGTATTTCCAGAACTAGTCTTCAAGATCCAGTGGTATAACATGTCCCAATATTTGAATATCCAAACCAGGTCAATCTTGGAAGACAATTTTAGTTTGTAAGCAAATCCACACATAAGTCTATGCTGGAGACATTATAAAGCAACCAACCCTAGCATCCTTTCTTACTAAACATATCTACATAAGAGAAAGTATAAGAAAGTGAGTTATATGTGTGCATATTTTCTTTTTGTGTGTGTATGATCTAGTGTATCCATACTCGAAATTCAAAAGTTGGAAGTCATGGCCTAGAGTTCGAATGTGCAAACACTCAAGGTCATGGACTCCAATTCCAAAGCTCATAAGTCATTCTTTGGAACTCAGAACTTGGGTGGCACGACTTGAACCTACTTGGTTGCTAGGATCCATGGAGTAGCACATGTTTAATTGAATGACCTGTTCAATTTGAACTAAGCAGCACATGTCCAAAATCATCTCTCGAGATGTGGAGTAGCACATGGTCAATTGTTCAGGAATGGCATGGTCAGTCTAAACTGAGTAGCACACATTCTAAAACCCACATTCCTTGAAGGGTGCACTATTAAGAAACCCTAGATATAATGTGCATTGAAGGAGTATGAAAAACACCCCTTATCTATATAAACTTTTCATGGATAAAAAGACCCCTATTTGATACAAACTTATAAAAAATTTAAATTCCAATTAAAAAATTGCACACAAAAGTATATCTTATATTTTTGAATGTAAAAATCCTTCCATTTGAGCCAATGTGGTGTAAATATATATTTCTAGGTGAGCCCTCCCCCCCCAATAACATCTTCAATGAAATGCAAATTTATGGCAAATTTGGCCACATGAACTATGGTAGTTTGCAACATTTGTTGAAACACAATATGGTTTTGAATATGCCTACACTAGAGACTCCTAAAGAATTGGAGCCACTATAAGTGCAATCTTAAAATGTCAGCTACCTTAGGTATGAGGATAAAGTCCAAAATGGATCATATGGCTCTGGACACTGCAACCCAAAAAAATGAAGAAGAGCAAGAGGTAGAAGGTGATACTACTGATAAGGAAGATGGGGAAGAGGAGGATGAACAAGTCCTTATTGGCCTTCCAAACCACAATGATGATGAGAAAGATGAGCAAGATGACAATGACTCTGATGCTTGCAGCCTTGATGATTTGTGAAAGTGGAGTAAATTAAATGAGATTTGCATTTGAGAAGCTCACTAGCTTTTAGTAGACATAGGAGACAATGCATAGCCTTTTTGAACAAGCAACTTTTAAAAGAATCTATTCAATTATTTTGTGTTTAAGGAAGATGTCATCTAGTCTTCCTTAACAAGGTTACCATTAGATTCTCTATGACCTGAGTCTTTAGTGTGTCAATTCTATTATATGCTTTAGAAGTTTGACTATATAATACATGAATGGAAAAGTTTGTAATGCTACATCTTAGATTATAGATTATGATCTTGTTTGAGCTCATAGTTGTCCTCTCTATTTTGTAAAAACAAATTAAGATATCCATAAAGTATAGTAGCATAGTTTAACCCATATTAGTCAATCTTTGTCGATGACATCTGCTTAAACGAGGACTCAAATAAAAAAGGGAAATTGCTTTATATTGTGATGCCCATGGGCTAAGAGTCTGTGGCCATCCTAGTCATATAATCAAATAACCACTTTAGAGTATAGGAAGTTGGTAGCTCTTCAAGGAAGTAGACAGTGGTTCCCTTCTCTGATTGTTCCTTGTCTCCTCATCTGCATATTATAGAAGTTATGAGTGAGAATATGGGTGCCCATATCATATCTCCTCTTAAGTGGATTACTCTTTTCACTCCACTCTCACATTGATCCTTGTCAAGAGGAAGTGATAGGCCTTTTCTTTCCCCCAAAGCTTTGTCAACAAATTAATTACTCCTTTACCCCTCAATCTTTAAGTGTAGCCATGCCTTTGCCATGCCTTGAATCTTTCATGTATTTTAACCGTGCTTCTCTCAATTGTCTATGACAAGATGATATTTCACCTTGAACACAAAGCTTCTATTTTCCAAGATATGCTATTTTGTTTTGGGGTTGACAATTTGAGAGAGTTTAGATTTTGCTCTCTCCTAGTTTCAAAACCCTGATTCATTATTTGGGCCCCCCTTTCTCCCATGATGCATTGTAATTTATGTGCTATACATGTAAAACTGTAAATCCTAAGTGAAACTAGAGCAAGATGTTAATCATTGTATGAATCATTGCCAACCTTTTCAAGAAGGCAAACCATAGAGTGGATTGGCTAGTAAGACTTCTACAGATTGTGGCTTGGGACATTTCAACATTTTCTTGTCAGTTTATTAGTAACACTTTCTACATTAGAGCCATTGATGAGCAAGTCATCAGGTAATGATTTCAAAGCTGTAACACATTTTGATTCATAAAACTCATTATTTGATAGGAATTTTCACCCAACAATTTTATCAAATTGTACTGGTAAGTAGAGGGTAAATGTACAAGAGCTTTTTTCATTTGTCGCATATGATAGCATCCAAAATTGAAAAGAAAAAGAATCAGAGTACAATGTGAGCACAATGACTATGTAGCAGAAGCCTGTACAATGTGTGAGCATAGTGACTACGTAGTAGAAGCCTGTACAATGAGTACAACTTATGTGATCTTATACATAATGTGCATTTCCCCCTCTTAAGTTGCGGATCGTCCTTCACCTTTGGGAATAAAACCTAGAAGATAGATCGAAGGGACAAGGAAGGAAATCCAATAAATAAGATACCTCCTGGATCAAAGATTGGTTGACCAAAAGATGACTACGTGAATGACATGTATGGTTACGTGCTGAACATATCATAAGTCTTCATGGACTATGCAATTTCTTAGTAGAAGAAGCATGTGGATATGAAGCTAGTCAATGTAGCCCCATGAAAATGTAATCAGGGTACAAAGATTTAAATAAAGGTTAAATCACCAAGTTCTTACATACCAATGGGTTGACTTAGAGTGTAATAAAGCTCTAAAGTAGAGAATACATTTGATGGTGACTTTTTGTTTTATGATAGTTGGTGACACAATGAGAACTAGGTAGTATAATGTTGCTAGTAATAATCCTTGGGTGTGCCAAATAAATGCTCAATATTTTTTTATTTTTTAGAAAGGCACTAAGGCTGAATAAATGCTCATGAAAGATTATATATGTCTAATTCTATATCAATGTTATGGCATAAGCAATGCATATATTTCATATTCCTATGGAGATCTCATGAGGTGCAACTTTGCATGACGGTTGTGTCGATGGTAAGGTTGTTCCTATGTATTCACCTTCTTGGGTCTCTTCACGAGAAAATCAATCAATAAAACATGCTTTTATACTTTAGACATCTATTCACCTATGTTCTCAGACGTCTATCTATGCATTCTCTTGTTATTTCCTTGGCATTGCCATGATTATGTTCTCTACCTTCTTTATTTGTGGCAATGATATTAGGTGTCTATTATGTACAACGTATTGTTTATTGTTGTTGTCTTGTGGAGGTGCTACACATTGGCAACCACAATGTTTTCTTACTATCGTCTGATGTCGTTCATCAAAGTGCATGTGTTTGCATGGTTCTTTGTCTATCATTTCATGTCTCTGTTGCTCAAGGCCTGATGTGGGGCATTCACGTGATGTAAACACGTGTAATACATGCACACACATTCCCAAGGACCTCAAGATCCACTGACGCCTAAAGCATTGTTTGATCATGCAGATGTGCCAAAGGATTCTAATTCCCATGATGTGGGCTCTGACTCTGCAATGTGGGGTGAGGTCACATGACCAACCTTGGGGCATCAGCCTCACGGTCTTACCCTCTAGTGCCGGTTCTAACGGTGGCTAGTCATCGGGTGTTAATGCATGCCATCACTGAGTGCCCCTCCTGCTTGAATACAAGGTCTACCTTGTGCTCCTGGTGAATCTGACTCTACCAACTAGTGGTACCAATCTGATGGTGGTGGCATTGGCTCATGTCAAATACACAAAGTTTGTGGGGAAGTCCAAGGAAGACCCGGATGCGCATGTTTGATAGTTTGACAAGGTCTACACATTGAATGTTCCTAGTGGGGTGGACCCAACCCAAAAAGCAATTGTTTTCGAGTCAACTCTAGGTGGCAAGGTTGCAGCCTGCAAGGTGGATAGTGGAGTATGTGATCATTTTCAGATATATAATCTCATCAAAGATGTATTCTTGAGGTGATTTTGCAAGGAGAAGAAGATCCTGCAAACTTTGGAGGATTGCAACTATTGAAATAGGGTGATCAAGATGTCTAAGATTATGTGGCCCAATTTCACCAACTCTTGCGCAAGATTCCTACCAGCTAGCAGCCTGTATTGGAAGAACTGAATGAGTATTTCATTTTGGGTCTTTCACACATCTTGCGAACAACCTTGGCCACTGTCGATTGGTTGAACACAGCACTTGCGGATGTGATTGAGCAACCGACCTGTGCGGGTGAGTGGCTACAGGGCCGAATAGGAAAGAACTGTAAAGCCAAAGGAAAGAAGTGGTCATCTAAGAATAAGAAGCATATTGATAGCAATGTGGAGTCGAAGGACAACAGTTCGAATGGGATTTTTGACAAAGATAGCAGAGGAGTCAAATGCTAAAGAGGAGTGGAAGGCCAAAAAATCCCCAAAGGGGAAAGTTAGCTCAGTAGTATCCAGAGAGCCCTCGGCTAGCAAGTCATTGAAGGAACTCTGGGAACTCAGTGTTGCAATCTTGGACATTCATCTATAGAATGTGCTCTTAATGAGAAATGGTGTGTGATTTCCATGACTAATATGCATACTATGGCAAACTAGGGGGGAACTGTCAATATATTGGGACATGTCTAGTGAGCTTGGGGGTAGACACAATGGCCAGGTGCAGTGAAGAAGTATCTAGGCATATCCTTCGTGCAAATTCAAGGGAATTTAGACTTTGTCCTTGTTATTTTCTTGTGCTACAAGATTTGATGTGCTCCTTTTCTCGTTCTTTGGCCATCTTTTTAAAACATATATTTTAAACATGACTAAGTTTGTTGCAAAGGTTTGATGTGCTCCTTTTCTCGTTCTTTGGCCATCTTTTTAAAACATATATTTTCAACATGACTAAGTTTGTTGCAAAAGTTACGTTTGAACATTTCCCACCTACTTTTTACTGTATTTTCATAGAAGAACATCTTTTGAATCTTGGGTATAGCCCCATCTTGCTCCAGGAGGTGTCGATTCTCATTAAATGAGAACAAGCCTGGTTCTCTGGCTACTCTGCGTATAATAAGTGTTTCATCATATTTTGAGACATTTTCAATATTAGAAAGTAGAATTGCAATTTGATCACCTTCATCAATCTTGGCTTTGAGGACAACCAACTCATTAGGAAGAGAGCTTAATATGCTTAATGTGCTTAAGTGCTCACTAAGAGTATCATGTGCTCTCCTTCATCTTTAGATTAAAAAACTTGGCTTGAGAAAAACCTTCAAGTTATTAATTTTATTACCAAATAGATTCTCAAGCTTCTCCCAAACTTCATTTTCTGTCTTATTGCAATCCACATGATGGATTAAAATATAAGCAACTCTAAGGTCAATGATTGCCATGGCTTTGTCTTTCTAATTCTCCCCAAAAAGTATTTTTTGCTCATTAGCTTTTGGCTTTTCTTCTTTTCGTTCTTGCATGAAGAGAAGAAAAATCTTGGTTTGCCATATAGGGAAAATTTTTAAATAGTTTTGTAAGCCTCCGTAAATACTTATAGGAAAAGCTCTTACCACAATGTTACTGCTATGCACTCAACCTAATGTAAATGGGTGCTTTCCACATGACATAGTAAAAACTTCAGAAAACAATCTTTTGTCTTAATGGGATGGTCTTTGCACCAGTGGTGGTGTCTAATCCCTTACAAGCATTTACTAAGCGTAGAGATGCATATTGGAGTAAAAGTTTTGCCTTAGTTTATGCGTCTTTCTTTTTCACCTTGAGAGATTGTTGTGGCCTATCTGATTACTTATAAGAGCTTGGCATTTGCTCTAAAATTGGAAATGGGGAAAAATACAGGCCATAGAGAGCAAAGAAAAATACAAGCCATAGAGAGTAAAGAAAGATAAAATATGAACAACATGAGTGAAGTAATCTAAGAAATGTAGGTTGCAAGCTTCAAACTATGCAAGAGCGAAGCTAAAAGAATCCATAGGTTGATAGAGACCATTTGAATAAGTCCTAGAGCAACCATGTTATATTGAGGGGCTAAACAATAACATGTAGTGCTCATAATAGATAAGAGTAGCTCACCTTGAGTTGGAGAAGGCCTCTATTGTTGGTTGTAGTTCTTAGGTAGTAGGTGATCACTCGCAATAGCTTAAAAACAGAAGTATCTGAAGAAAAATAGATGGCGAAAACAAAGCAGATCGGTCATAATGATGACAAACTAAGGATGCCTCTTGTATGCAGTAAAACACGATTTCATTTTGAGCTAGAGATGCCTACAAATTGAGGCACTCTACATACAAAGTCTGGAGAGTACAAAAAACAAACACCTCGATCTGTTTGATTGCACGGACAAGAGAGGAGAAAAGGCTATAGCCGACACCTCAATCTATCTAATGGTGAGGATAGGAGAGGAGAAAGGCTACAACCAACCATCTTCATCGTGAACTGTTGTAAGATTTAGGACTGTAACTGAGATGATTTCTAATGTAGACTCCTCCATCCATGCACTCCATGGGTTGGCCAGAAAGTATGTTGGTTTGTTGGAGTTGAAAGCATGAGTTGCACCGTGCAATGTGATCAAGGACGAGCTAGTTAGCAGATGGAGTTGGGCACCTGAGAAGACAATAAGTGTGATGAACATATGACAACCATCACATACAAGATTCTACTTAGGTTCAGGGAGCTAGTCCACTATTATACTTAGGTTGAGGGAGCTAGGCCAATATTATACTCAGGTTGAGGGAGCTAGGCCACCATAGGGAGTAGTAGAACTGCATGGTGATATGGTTGTGATACTATGTAAACAAAAATGACATTCTCTTTATTCAAAATACAATCCCTCTTAAATAGGTTGAATGGTCACATCATAGAGGATTAGATTCATCCCTCAATCAACCCAAGTGGCTCTCCACTTGACATCACAGATTCGATCACTCCAACCATGCACACACATGGTGGTCACACACAAACAAGCACACATGGAGGTTTGAGTCCCCAAGTGAAACTGCCCCCCACTGAAGCTAGTTAACTAGAAAAATGGTTAATCTCAAGGTAGGCAGTCTTTTAAGGCCAACCCTAAAGTAACTTACGTTGCCAACCAAATTTGAACCATGTCAATCCTAGACTCATCCCTCAAAAGGCCTCCTTTATGGGAATTTGGGTTTGTGGAAACAACCCTTAGATGGGCATACACATATATCTCGGGCTCGCATGTCTGTATATGTCCCACACTCTAACCTAGATTTATAGGTCGATGTCCTCTACATATGGAGGCTCATAGATGGGACATTGCCTATTCTAAGAGTGTGAGTGGAGACCCATGTGTGTGCTTGGGATATAATATCAAAGATGTTGCTCTCTTCTTACCTGTACGATGAATTTCAAAAGACAAGACTTACTCCTGGTAATCAAAACACTATGAATTGTTCTCATCTTCGATTCCCCTGTTCCTACTAGCCATCGTATATGTCCTCCTCCATGCTACAAGGTTGTTTACTCATGGCATTGAGGAAGCCTATTAAAATCAACTACGCATGATTCTTTGAGTTTGGGGTCTATCATGGAAAATTGCATAAAAACCTCACCACATACTTGATATCTCCACATGGCATATTGCACTCTTCTATGGTGCCTCAACACTATACCTAATGTGCTAACCAGCATATTGACAGGAGAGTTCAAGGCATCTTCTTGAGGTTTCGGACACACTCCTCCACCAATCACGACTACATGAAATCGTGCATTGTGGCAGATAGACTTTGCTATTAAAAAAAACTACAAAGAGAGAAGCAAAATATACCATGCTATTCCCCCTGCTAGAGGGGAGACAAGATACAAGGCATTCTCTAACACCATACCAATCCCATCCATAAATGTAACTCATTGCCAATGTTATGTTCACATGAGAGTAATCACCCTTTTTGCAAGCTCCTTGGTTAGACATAGAAATACATCTCGAGGACTTCTGGCTCTTATTGCTTTACCTTCTTGCATTTCCTCCTGTCTCAGACACTGGCATTCATGACCTTCTTGCATGTTGCATTTCCTCCCGTCTCAAAGACATTGGCATGCATAACTAGCATGCATAATGAGCCACAAATTGTCTTAACAAGGTTGCAAAACTTGCACAACGTGTACTAGATGCTATAGCCACACTCTGCCTGTCCAATACTATAGGAATCACATGGCATTGCACCTTAGTGCGCTTGTTATGTCAGCCATAATTACTTGAGTCATGGCTTAGGCGGGAAACCAGGAGGGCTTGACAATGCCTGCATCAATTGGATCTTAGAGGGTTGGGGTCTAGGGCACAATCCTAGGCCTAAGCAATAAAATGGATTGCAGTGATAAGGCCTAAAGAGGCATAAAGATTCTAAGGTTCATATGGCCACATGGCACTCCAGTAGACTCCATGTGGCAAGCACTAGGCCTAGGGGGAGGATTCTAGAGTGAGCTGGAGGAAGGAGGTCACACATAGAAAGAGGTGACCTCACGTGAAAAACGAATGGGGACACACAGATAGAGAGCTCATCAAGAATATGTGGCTGGGCGAGAATTAAGGAGAGCCCTCCTTGCTAGTTGTAGAGGTTAAATAGGGCTACGTGCCACATTCAATATAAAACTTGGTTGCCAACTAGAACAATAAGAGCAGAAAACCCAAACAATCATTAGCATGCATACCAGACCAAAAAATTGTCATGATGAGAGCATTAAACTTTTGAAAAGTTTACAAAGCCTCATTATACTTGGATGATAGGTTACAAGAACTTGTATGGGATGCTACGAGACACTCTGTCTGTACAATATTACAGGAATTGCATGAAATTGCACCTTGTGGGATCCATGCCACATCCAACATAGAACTTGGTGGTGAACTAGATTAATTAGGTCAAAAAACCCAAACGAACCACCTTCGATACTTAGTTGAGTTACAAGCTAGAAAAATAAGATCAATGAACACAAAATGATCCAAAAACCGAGCCTAACACCAGAACAATGGATTATATAACGCAAGCATTCTACATCTCAGCACAAACCTCGTCTACAGACAATGCCACGTTAGCGATCTAGCAGTCCTAGTCGTGGTGCCGCCCAAGTAAGCCATGAGCAAGAGGTGGCAAGATGATTGGAAGGGTTGGAAATGGGGTTGCAGAACAGTTGTCATGAGAGCATAATTTATGAGAGAGATCAAAACTTTTGCGGTATCGTTACTTCCACATCTTCAAATACATGTCAGTTTTAGTTTCTAGCTACAACTTGAATCAGAAACCACCATTGGTTGTCCACTCAATTGATAAAGGTTGTGGCTCAAGAGAGACGAAAGCTTGCGAGACTGACATGAGAGAGATTGCGAGGTCCTCTTAAATCGATCAAACGAGGAGAGAGGCCATAGATGGAGATTGCAAGATTCAAAACAGACTCCTCATTCTAGATGGTTTAATTTAACTTGACATGACTCTTCACCTAGTTTCAAGAAAATCAAAACAAGTGCAAAAGTAACATGAGCTCTCCATTAAGGCGAGGTTCATCAGACCAGATGGCAGCCATCGCAAACAAAGTGAGGTGGGAAAAAGGGACTGTACTAGCGATGCATGTCACAAAAGAGTTTCATAGAACTCCCTTTCGGCGCCAGGAAGGTGGGAGCTGACATGACCGTCCCCATTTTAGGAAAAGGCCAAAGCTGCCAGGTCGAGAGGATTTAAGACCAATCGTTCAACCTACTAAGCTCCTTTCCCCCTTGTCACTCAAGGTGGGAACATCAATTTAGGTCACGAAGATTCAAGACCAATCATTCAACCCACCGAGCTACTTTCCTTGGTGTCATGTGAGATTTGGCACCTTAGGTTGGGTTCACACTACCTGCCAGCCATCCTCCAAACGGTGGTGTGAAGGGTTGCCGTCCTCATTGGCCTAATAGAAGGGACGGGCCTGGACGTTGGCACAAAGATTTGTGTCCGGCCCATGTGGGCCGCCTACTCCATGGCCAACTCCTTCAATCGCTACATGCTTGGCCCATTCGATCTCCTCCAACCCTACACCGTAAATTAGCAGCCTCCAATTCTAATTACTCCTCCAGTCATTTGAACCGAGGTGCCTTTCCTCTCTCTTCACTACTTCCTCGAATCGGGCGGCTGTCAATTAGAGGCCGGCCCCATAGGTTGGACAGGTGGGGATGGTTCCCATAGCTCTCAGCTGACAGCCTCTGAAGATGCAAGCCATCTACCAAGGGAGGGATACCCCGCACATCTCCATTCGAAGATGCTAGCTCATGTGGCTTAGTTTGGCGAGCAGAGTAGAGTTGACGAGCAGGGCTGCGAGAGGTGAGAGCTGACGAGCAAGGCTCTCTAGTGAGGCTCGCTCTGGCAACCTACCTTCAAACTTCAAAGGTGGAGCTGGCTCTCGAGGGTGTGGGGATGGCTCCCTCCGAAGGTTTCACATAAGGAACACTTGAAGCTGAAAATTAAAAAAATTTGGGGTTTTTTTTGAACAAAAGAAGCCGTTCTAGTTTGAAAAAATTCCCACCTTTCTTCTTCTTCTTCTTGTTTGCAAGGAGCAGAGCTCCATCGCCATAGCCATACCTCCCAAGCTCCCCCCTCCCCATCGCCATCGCCATCTCCATGACAGACCCCCACGCCCCCCTCTCTCGTGCCTTCTCCCTCCTCGCCTTATCCTCCACCTTCTCCCTCCCTCACGATACCATCCTCGAGCTTCACCACTCTTTCGGTAGCTTGGACTGTTCCGGGAACCGCAGCTCCAGTAGCAGCAACGGCGCAAGCTTGGAATCGGATGCCGCTCTCTGGGAGGATCTCGCTACCCGCGGAGTTCCCCTGGGATCCGTGGTGCAGGGCATCACAGCCGCGATGGAGCGCGGTGGAAAGGTTGGCCTGGTGGCCGCCGATGTGTACCTGGGGATGATGCTCGCACCGGGTTGCCCTCTCTACAGCCTCTTCAGCGAGGTCGCGTTCAATGCCTTGGTGCGCTGCATTCGCACCTCCTGTAGACCGTTGCTGGCTCCTGATCAATCGGGTTCAGCAGCAGCAGCTGAAAGGCCTCGGAAAGGCAAGGGAAGCAAGACACGGCGCAAACGAGCAGCAGGGAAGCAATCTGAGGTCCAAGAAGATGACGATTTTGGTGCTGAAAGCTTATTTCCAGGCTCCGCAGAAACGCAAACAGGAGCAACGGCAGACGCACCCAGCCTTCATGACATCTTCCAGCTCTTGGCAAGATTGCAGATTACTCTGCGCGTGCTCCATCTCAAGGAGCACGAGGAAAGCCTGAGGACTCTGCTGGAACTTTTGGTCGAATTACCGCATCTTGTGAGCGAAATGCAGAGCGAAGAGGACGCAGCAGCAGACTCAAGGCCCTCAAGGGTGCGCAGAACGGGTCTCAAAACCTCTCCCTCTTTTCTTTCTGTTTACAATCTATCTTTCGATCTGATGAAGACGGTTCTCGAGCCTAGCCATGGTAACCCGACGAATACAGCAATCAATCTCTTCAAATTGCTTGCTCCCAGCATCCTTCTCACCCGCGCAGGAGGCAGCTCTTATCAAAGGGGTCAGATTCGAGAGCAGGCTTTGCATTTTGTCACTGTGCAGATGAAGAGCCTCAGAAATTCCAGTTTGCGATCAACGATAGTGGCGCTTCCGCGCTATATTGCTATGAAGGCTCCAGAGAAGACGGAACCAAGAGGGCAGGCAGTGGAAGCAGTCATGGCCATGGTAAAGGCTCTGGCACTTGAGGATCAGAGGAAGTACGCGCACTTTGTGGCGAAGCTCTCTCGGGGGAAGCCTCGACATCGCTTGTTTGCGGTCGATCTTGCGGTTGCTTTGCTGGGAGCTATTCCGAATCCGTTGGGACTGGACAAGGATGCGGAGCAAGGTGAGGAAGAACAGAATATACAACTTCAAGACGATCCCATGAATTTGTTCGGGCATGATGCAACAGATGGTGCAGAACGATCTGCAAATGAAGCAATGCAGGATGAAGATGAAGGAAAGGCAGCTGAAGATCCACAGAGACGCCGTCCGCCAGGACAGAATGACAACTCCGGGCCATCGCCAAGCATTTCAGGGACCAAAGTCTTTTGGGGAACAGCATGCTTGGAAGCTCTCTTGCATCGATGCTCGGACAAAGTGCCTACAATCAGAGCTCGCGCTCTTACAAATCTCGCTCAAGCTCTCGAGTTCCTATCTTCCGATATCAGAAACCGTGCTGTTCTTCAAAGCTTGCTTGGATTTGGGACTATGCCATCGGCGGCAGGCAGCAAAGAACAGGAATTTTCCATTCGCAAGGTAGCCATGCTCAATGCCTGGCAAACTCCTGGTCGTGGGAGTCCGGATCTTGGGGGATTAACTCCTTCCCCCGAGCCTAGTGCAGTCGGGCCTGGTGCCTCGCCTCTCAGCCCAGGTGCTGGTCACGGAGATCTGGGATCCTTGCTGAGAAGACGATGTCTTGACGACAAAGTTGCGGTGCGTAAATCTACGCTGTTTCTAATGATGAAATCGGCTTCCTTGTTAGGAAGGCCACCTGATGAGGCCATGCTGGAAGCCATGGGTAGTGCATGCGCTGATCCTATGGTCAGCATACGTAAAACAGCACTTGGCGCATTGTCTGAGGTGAGATTCTCACTCCCTCCCTGCGTATGGACACTTGCAATAAACAAAATTCTCTCCTCCTGTCAACTCCAAAGAAAGTTTTGAATAGTAATAATTATCAAGAGAGAGAAAACGACAGTTAAATTCTAAGTTTGGATGATTGGATCCTTTTATATTAACTTGGAATTCTAATTTTCTTGTGGCAGTACAGATGATGCGGAAGTTTCCTGCTGATCCAAAAGTCGTGACTGAATGGTTGCAATCGGCATTGCCTCTAGTTATGGATAATGAGTCCAGCATTCAGGAAGAATGTCTGAATCTGTTTGAAGAATTAATATTGGATAAGATAGCTTCTGTTGCTGCTTCAAGACTCCCACGTTGTATGCCAAGTTCTTCTGGCACAAAGTTCATAGAAGATATACTTGTAAAGCAGCATGCAGAACAAGAGTTGGAAAGACTGATGCCCCCGGGAATATTGGTTCTCTTGAGAGGGATGGATGATGGCGGTGCTATATCTTCTTGTGTTAAGCGTGTCTGTACGTCTTTGGGAAAGAAAAAACGACTTAGGGCTGGCATAGCGTTGGCTCTGCAGAACATTATCACTGCCTCAAGAGCTCTGTGGTGTTCTCGCAAGGGACCGAGCTTATCCCCACAGGACTGGACGGCACCCTTGGGTTCTTGGTTGCTTCTTGCAGAAGTTTCAGCATTTGTACCCAAGGCTGTAGGCTGGGAATTCTTACGGAATCATTGGCAGCTCCTTGAAAAGCAAGAAAATGTTCCTCCCAGAGGTAGTCCACCAAGGACAGATAACATTAAGATCGCACGATCTGCTGCATGGGCTTCAGATAGAGTCCACCTTCTGCAAACCATTTCGAACGTCGCTGTTGAGTTACCTGCAGATGCAGCTGCCAACCTTGCAGCCGAGCTGCTGGAACGCTTGGAGGGCTTTGATATGGATCCCATTGAGGTAGAACCATGTTAGGCTTAAGTATGTATTATGACCGCAACTGCTATATGATCTTTGAGAGTGGCCACTGTTGTTTGCCTTGATGGTAGGAGACATGAAGAAAATATGAATCAAAAGGAAACTGCAAGAAGCCTCTAAAGTGTTTCTAAACATCTTAAGGAAATATTTAACCGTGACAAGTTTTAGAAAAAACAGTCATGTATTCAAACCTTATTACATGCATCCTAGTTCTGAGATTAATTACATTTTGTGAGTTTCATAAACGGACAACCAGCTATGCTGACATGAATGATTTATACAAATGTTCCTCTTGGATGATTGCTAGTCAAGGTTGCCATCAAATAGAATCCCTATGACATTGAGAACAAGAGATCAATGGTTCAAACTTCTTAACTCCAGTGTACAGGTGTAGGCTATACAGAACTCGAACCCTCATTAAAATGTATGAAGTTAGGGACACTCCCTTGGCAGAAACAATTTCCTGATTCTTGTCATATACTAGTTACTCATGCCATGGACGTGGGCTACTATAAGGCAACTTTGGTTGCCATTTGACTGTTGCATTTGAGGCCTGCAGGAAGCCTATTTATAGGCAAGTGTGAAGGCTGATGAGGGCTAGATCTTGGTTCGGCTGAGCTTGGATCTAGGCAGATCTAGTCACTCAGTGTAAGCAGACCCGAGGTCGGCGGCCTTATTTGGTCAGCCCTACTGCTTCCGGCTGGATGGTTTGGGAAGGTCACTTGTCACCCCAGGCCCATATATGGGGGTCTTGTGGCCATTTCTCTCATCCCACTAAAGCCTCATACAAAGTCATGCATGGGAAGAGTTGTCCAGCCACTAGCCCTTCAGTGCCAGCTGGATTGGGTGAGGTCCCTTGCCACCAAGGCCTATACATGGGGTCTTGTGGCCATTTCCCTCAAGCCTCATCCAAATGCATGCAGAAGAAGAGTTGTCCAGCCACTAGGCATTCGGTTCTCTCTCAGTTTATCAGCCTCTCTTGGCTGAAGTAGTTCCCAGCACCTTGCTGGACAGTGGATGGCAGACCAAGAATTTTCTTTATTGGTGGTCTAAGGCTCATCTTCATCTTCTTCTACCACAAGATTCACGTGCTCCTTTGCTTGTTCTTTGGCCATCTTTTTAAAACATCTATTTTGAACATAACCAAGTTTGTTGCAGAAGTCACATTTGAACGATTTCCCACTTTTTTTTGTTTATTTTTGGAGAAGAATATCTTCTTAGTCTCAAGTATACCTTTAGGTTGCTCTCAAGGCTAAGATTGATGAGGATGATCAGATGATCAAATTGCAGTTATGAGAAATGGGCTAACCATGACATGGTAGCAATTCTCATTGATGAGGAATGTGCTTAAGTGTTCACTGAGAGTATCAATCTCCTTCATTTAAAAGACTTTTGCTTGAGAAAAACTTTTGAGTTATTGATTTTATCACCAAACAGATTCTCAAGCTTCGCCCAAACTTCATTTTGTTAGAAATGAGGAGGAAATGAATCACTCAATCCTCCACCCAAGATCTCTCCAACTCTTACACACTCAACTCAGATAGATGATCACAGATGCAACAAACACACACTCAGAAATAACAGCAAGTATGGACGGAGAGAGAGAGTATATTCATCCACCGGATGGTGGGCAGAAAATGGCTCCAAGGGAGCAATACAAATCACAGCAGGGTGCTGGAGAAAACTGATGAACTCTGTCTCACAAAACTGTCCCAGATCTGAGTGCTGAACACTGCCTTGGAGAAGGGCTTTCTGTAATGCACTGGATGCAGAAGTGGGCCTTTTATAGGCTCTGCCCAGGCCCCTTCAAATGACTGACCAGCAGGGTCGGTTACCATGTCTGGTGGCCGACCATAGGGCCCCATAAACCGACCCGGGTTGGCCTTGGTTGGTGGCCCTGGTTGGGCCGACTTGGCCAGCCACAGGCCCCTATATGAGGGTGCCTTGGGCGGCCAGTCTGTGCTGCTGCAGGCGCCTCCATGTGAGGCCTAGAGCCCCCTCATACCTGCTGTTGCAGGCTGCGACCAGCCCGTGTGCTGGTCGCCTATCTTTGCCATGCGCTCCTCCCTCTGATGCCGGCCTGGGTCTCTCCCCAGCCCTCCTACCTCTCAGTGCCCCTTGTCCTCTCAAATCGGGGGCTCACAGGTGGGCACAGTGAGATTCTAACACTCCCCCTCAATGTCACAACTGTGGGCCAATCCCCATACATCTGATGAGGTGCTCCATTTGTTCTCGAGGGAGTGCCTTCGTGAAGAGGTCGAACAAGTTGTCGGCGGTCAGGCAGTACATGAGCTCGATCACGTCGTCGATGATCAGCTCTCGAACAAAGTGGTAGTGAACTTCGATGTGCTTGGTCCGAGCATGGAACACTGGATTCTTGGCAATGGCTATGCAACTCTGATTGTCGCACATCAGCACTGTTGTGTCTTCCTGACTTACGTCCATGTCCTCTAGAATCCACCTCAACCATAGTGTCTCACAAGCTGCTATACATGCGGCTCTGTACTCTGCCTCGATAGATGAAAGGGCCACTTTGTGGGTTGCTTCTTACTCAGCCATACCCTGTTGTTGATCTTTTGGTGTCAACATCACCCGCCCAATCACTGTCACAGAACCTACCTAGTTCGATGCCTTTGGTGTAGGTGATCCCGTAGGTGCAAGTACCCTTTAGATACCTCAGAACCCGTAAACCTGCATCCCAATGACTCTTCATGGGAGAAGCAGAGAACTGGCAGAATAGCCCAACTGCATAACAAATATCAGGTCGAGTATTGGTAAGGTAATGCAAGCTTTCTACCAATCGTCGGTACAAAGGAGCATCGACCGGCTGAGATGTGTCGTGAACACTTAGCTTGAGTCCCTGACCTCCATGGGAGTTATTGCTGTTAAGCAATCCTCCATCTGGAATCTCTTCAGAAGTTCTTTGTAGTATTTCTCCTATGAAATGAAGATCCTGTCTTTGGCTTGCTTTACTTCTATCCCAAGGAAGTAGTGTAATAACCTAAGGTCAATCATCTCAAACTCAGTCATGAGTAGCTCCTTGACTTGGGAAATCTTCTTGACATGGTCACCTGTCAAGATAAGATCATCAACATAGAGGATGAGTACCAATATCAACCCCTTCTCAATGAACAAGTAGAGTTTTGCCTCAGAAGGGCTCCGACTTAGCCCTATCTTCTGAAAGAATACATCTATCCTTTGGTACCAAGCTATGGGAGCCTGTTTTAGCCCGTATAAGGCCTTCTTCAACCTGCAGACTTTTAATGGGGACCCTCGATCTTGAAAGCCTTGTGGCTGCTCCACGTACACCTCCTCCTCCAGGGTTCCATTAAGAAATGCAGACTTCACATCCATTTGAAAAATAGGCCAATGGAATTGGGCAGCAAGGGCAATCACTGTCTGGATAGTAACCATGCGAGCTGTGGGAGCAAAAGTTTCATCAAAATCCATGCCTTCAGTCTGAGCAAAACCTTTGACCACTAATCTTGCTTTGTACTTATCCAAGTTGCCGTCCGATTTGAATTTAAGTTTGTATACCCACTTAGTGCCGATGACTTTTTGTCACAGGGGCTTGGCTACTAAGTCCCAGGTATTGTTCTTCAGGATAGCATCCATCTCTGCCTGCATGGCAGCCTGCCATTCTGGATTGTCCTTCGCCTCCTCGAAGGACCTTGGCTCTTCAAGATGAGCCACCAACGCAAAATTCACGGATGGGGTCTGCTTAAGACGTTGGGACCGACGCAATCCGAAACTGCTACTCTCAGGTATATCGGTGACCCGAGAGTCTTCCAATGTTTTTAGGTACCATTGGGGCAACTTCTTCTGCTTCGCAATGGGAGGAGGAACTAGAACTGCTTCTCGAGCATCGTGCTCTTCCTCAGTACCTTGTGAAACATCAGCTTCCGATTTCTCCACCTCTTGGATGGTCAACCTCGGACAGGGTGGATTCGGGGATTGAACAATCTCCTCCTCCTCAACTTGAGGCTCCTCTTGGGGTTCAGATTCCTTTTCCTTGAAGATGACATCCCGATTGATAAGGATCTGCTTCTTTACTAGGTCGAAGAGTCGATAGGCCTTGGATTCTTCGCTATACCCAACAAAGATACATTTTTTGCTCCGGGAATCAAGCTTGGTCCTCTCTTCCTTGTGCACATGCACCCATGCGCGGGAATCAAGCTTGGTCCTCTCTTCCTTGTGCACATGCACCCATGCGTTAGAACCAAAAATGCGAAGATGAGTGATAGAGGGCTTCTTACCATAAAATGCCTCATATGGAGTCTTGTCCTTGACGGCCTTCGTCTTGGTCCGGTTGAGGATGTGTACTGTTGTATTGATAGCTTCACTCCAATAGGCTTTAGAAAGGTTTCTTACTCGTAACATAGCAAGCCCTGTCTCCGTAGTGGTTCTGTGCTTCCTCTCGGCTACCCTGTTCTGTTGAGATGTACGTGCAGTGGTGAGTTGTCGCTTGATCCCATGCTTGCGACAAAATGTGTTGAACTCATTGGAGGTGAATTCTCCCCCCCTGTCTGTCTCCTTTTTAACTTTGGCCTTCCAGTCCTTGAATTTCTCGAAAGCCTGTGACTTTTTAACAAGCAATACACCTAGGTCATTCTACTGAAATCATCCACAAAGAGAAGTGAGTACTTGGCAACCTACCATCTCTCTGCCTCTCTCCTAGAGCATCCTCAGTTTTGCAGAAGCCCTTGGAGCACGTTGCTGCTGCGATGTTGTAGACATTGGGCCACAAATGTCGGCATGAACCAACTCAAGTGGTTTGCTGGCCCGAAACGAGGCCTCTTGTGGGAACTTGTCCTTGTGTTGCTTGCCTTCTAGACAAGCCCTACAGACACCATCATTGCCTCTAATGGGTGGAAGTCCATCCACCATCTTCGACTTTGACATTTCAGCCAAGGTTCCATAGCTGATGTGACCGAAGCGCTCATGCCAAAGTTTGGACTTTACGTTGTCTCCATGAACCAACATTGCACTGAGGCGGTATAGTCCGTTTTCTTTGACTCCTTGGGCCACCATCTGTCCATTTGCTTTGGATGTCACGATGACCTTGCCGTCCTCAAAGAGAACTGACATGTTGTTCTTGTCTATTTGCTTTGGATGTCACGGTGACCTTGCCGTCCTCAAAGAGAACTGACATGTTGTTCTTGTCCATCTGACTTACAGACAGTAAGTTCTTGTGAAGGTTAGGTACATAAAGTACTCCAGAGATCTTTGGAATCCGGGTGTGTACTTTCCATGGTTTTGAACCCAGTCTTTCTGTTGAACATGTGCTTTGAGGCTCCGTTGTCAACATACCAACCCTCTTTGCCTTCACTGATTGCATACGTTGAACAATGTTCACTAATTAAAAACAACTGTCCTGTTGTCACATTGGCAGAATCATTCTTAGGTTCTTCTTTGATCTTGGCTTCTCTCTTCCGCTTCTAATCCGCCTTCTTCTTTTGGCATTCTTTGGCGGAGTGGCCAAGCTTTTCACAGTAAAAGCACTTCATTTTCTTCTTTCGTTCTGTGTCCTCTTTTTCTTGAATTCCTTTGACTTGCCTTTTCCAAGCTTGTCTTTGGCCACTAATGCCTTTTCATCGGTTTGCGTAAAGAGTTTCTCTCGAGCCTCTTCTTGAAGCAGTAGTGGGCCAAGCTCCTCAAAGGTGAGTGGCTTAGTTCGTTGACCCGTAGTGACTGTAGTCACAAAACTTTTGAAACTCCGTGGCAATTTGTGGAGTGTGAGCATCGCCAATTGACTCGAGTCCACCTTCTGACCAACCGCTGCGAGCTGGTCCCGCATGACTTTCACCTTTGTTAGATGGTCATGCATAGTATCACCCTCGTTCATATCAAGATTATAAAGTTGATGCTAAAGAGTAATGATACGGGCTATATTGTCGGTTTCATACAGCTCCTTCAGTATGGCCCACGCCTCTAGAGATGTCTCTGCCAACTGGATATGAGGGATCACACCATCTGTTGTCGTGCCGATTAGCATTGCTAAGGCTTGAGCATCCCTCTCCTCCCATTCACTGAGTTCATCCGCATCTGCTTCAAATAGAACATCACCTCTTTTGTCCACAATGTCCTCCGGCTTCACCTCGGTCCCAATCACTATCTTCCACAGCTTTCGTGCCACCAGATGGCTTCAGATCTTGACTTTCCAGATTGGATAGTTCGTCCCATCGAGCTTTCCAGCTTCACCAAAGTTGGGAATGAATGAAGAAGGAAGATGACTGGAGGAGGAGGAAGGACGAGCAGTGGGTGTAGAGGCTTCTGAATGCTGATCCATCTCGGTGAATAGCAAACTGAAAAAAAAAAACTGAAGCAAAAAGATGTACTGACTTCCCGTGCTAGCTTGAGCTGAAAACGGAATCGCCTTTCTGCCAAGGGACTCCTTCCTTGAAAGAGTGCTTTGATGAAGAAGAGTTGAGAGCCTAGTGCTCTGATACCATGTTAGAAATGAGGAGGAAATGAATGACTCAATCCTCCACCCAAGATCTCTCCAACTCTTACACACTCAACTCAGATAGATGATCACAGATGCAACAAACACACTCAGAAATAACAGCAAGTATAGACGGATAGAGAGAGTATATTCATCCACCGGATGGTGGGCAGAAAATGGCTCCAAGGGAGCAATACAAATCACAGCAGGGTGCTGGAGAAAACTGATGAACTCTCTCTCACAAAACTGTCCCAGATCTGAGTGCTGAACACTGCCTTGGAGAAGGGCTTTCTGTAATGCACTGGATGCTGGGCTGAATGCAGAAGTGGGCCTTTTATAGGCTTTGCCCAGGCCCCTTCAAATGACCGACCAGCAGGGTCGGTTACCATGTCTGGTGGCCGACCATAGGGCCCCATAAACCGACCAGGGTTGGCCTTGGTCGGTGGCCCTGGTTGGGCCGACTTGGCCAGCCACAGGCCCCTATATAAGGGTGCCCTGGGCGGCCAGTCTGTGCTGCTGCAGGCGCCTCCATGTGAGGCCTAGAGCCCCCTCATACCTGCTGTTGCAGGCTGTGACCAGCCCGTGTGCTGGATCCCTATCTTTGCATGCGCTCCTCCCTCTGATGCCGGCTTGGGTCTCTCCCCAGCCCTCCTACATCTCACTGCCCCTTGTCCCCTCAAATCGGGGGCTGTCAGGTGGGCACAGTGAGATTCTAACACATTTGCTATCTTATCAACATCCACATGATGGATTAGATTATCACTAAATCTGAGGCCAATGATTGCCATGGCTTTGTCATTTTGATTCTCCTAAAAAAGTATGTTTTGGGCATCAGCTTTTGGCTTTTCTTCTTTCCTGTTGACAACATTCCAGATTCCTTCTCGCTCGCATCAAGAGAAGACAAAGCTTGGTTTCCCATGAAGGAAAAATTTTCCCATTGAAAAAGGGCAGAGTTTGTAAGCCTCCATAAGTACCTATATAGGAGAAGGTCTTACCAACTGAAATCCAGTGGCAGTGTCTAGCCCCTTACAAGCACTTACTAGTCAGTGAGAGAATCCAAATTTCCGTCACCATAAAGATGCATGTTGGAGCTTAAGAACTTGGACTACCCATGCATTATCATAATAGAAGGGCCTTGGCTTGGTTTTCTTGTACTTTTTTTTAAATTTGAAGAGAGGGCTTTGGCCTATTTGACTCACAAGAGCTTGGCATTGCTCTAAAACTGAAAACAGGGATAGATACAGCTCATAGGGAGAAAAGACAGGCCAAAATATGAACCTTGTGAGCTTGTATAAGCTTCTACTCAGTTTATAGCATGAGTACACTGTGGCATTCACAGCTCACATAGTAAAAACAAGACGAAAGTACTTCAAGTAGGAGCTGATTTGGCTTATAGATGTAAAACTGAAGTAAAGTGCAGCTTGTAGACTCAACGTTTGGTGCAGAAAAGTCTTCCAAACAGCAAATGCCAGCTTGTGGAAGGTGGGTGACAAGATTTACAGCAGATATGAGTTCAGGACAGCAAAGGGAAGAGCAGCAGGATGTAGACGACTTCATTTTCAGCAAAGGAGAATGCAGCAGCAGAAAGGCGACTACAGGTTGAGGGAGCTAGGCGAGAATATGTGCTGCCTACGGGCCGAGGGTGCTAGGCGACTATAAGAAGCTGTAGATCAGGAAAACGTGATAAGATGGCTCTGATGCCATGCTAAATGAAATGAAGTTGCACGTGGCTGTCCATTTGACATCACGGCTTAGATGACTCCAATCGCTCACACACTTGGTGGTCGCACACAAACACATATAGCCACACAAACAAGCACACATGAAAGCTCCGACTCCCCAACAAACCAAACACACTTGTCCACGGTGTTGATTGCTTGGGGAAATACTTCCTGCTTTCCTTCATTCCCTCATGATTGGAACGCGAGGAATGTGTCCCAATCGTTCAAGATGGCCCCTTGTGACCATACCCCTAATCTGTCATTCTGCCCAACATGATCTATACAAGCACTATGTCAAATGCTTGTGTCTAAATCTACGTACCAACAAGAAAGAGGTTGCCTATCCTTGAGCACCCCCATTACAAGAATCATGGTAACTAAATGGTCGATGGTCATTGCTTAGGCAAGGTACCTACTTGTAATGTGGTTGGCACCTTTTATTTAATATTGCTTCAAAACTATCCTAGATAATTTGGCCAGCAAGCTACTTATCCTAGTTATGTCACAGTTTTCTGTTTTCCTTTAATTGGTCTCGGAATTATTCTATTAACATTGGAATTGTTCTCTTAGCATTCACTTTTAAAGAAGTGAGAGTTGCAGGATGAGAGAGGAAGGGCAAGAGTAAAGTTAAGTGAGCAAGATGAGGAGACAGTAGGAGATACGTTGAGTCAAGGGAGGCTATTCAACCAATGGATACCTTGATCCACGGGCTTTAGATCTTGCACAATGCCATTGCTCTGAAAGTGTATAAGGTGCTTGCAAGCCAAGCCTTATAGAACCACTTACGCCTTTCAGCTTTCTTCTTGGAATCCACACCTCGTTGGACCTAGATGGTCCGTAAGGTGTAAATAATATCATGCCAAATCTGCTTCAGCTACCTGCTGCTCATAATCAGCGTCCAAAATTCAGCTCTCTGGAGTCGTAAATCCCTGCCGTACAGTCCCGCCATAAGTCCGTACAATTCCGTATAGGTGTACGGACTTGTACGGCCTTTCCCGCCCTGTTCAGGCTGCTGCTGTTGCTGATTCCCTGCTCCTGGGTCGCTGTTGTACCGGGTTTAGCTCACGGGCTGCTTTTAGATGCTGGTTCTGAGAGCTATCTCTTCCCCCTTTCTCTCCTTTTTGTTTCTTGGGTCTTGTGCACTCTTTCCATCGCCAGAACCTCTCTTTTTTCTCTGATTTATAGTGCATCTTGGAACTTTTCCTGGTTTTTTATCTTTTCTTTCTCCACAACTTGTATTTTCTTCTCTCTAAATCCCTAAATATCTCTTCCTTCTTCTCCTTGCAAATACACTATTTCCTTCTCCTTTGTGGGCTGTTTTTAGGGACAGTTTTTTCTCTTTATCACTTTACAGGTACCCCCTTTTTGGGTTCCATCTTCTTCAAAAGACATGGCTGAATATTCTTATGAAAAAACTTTTCAAAAGGATCGATCGGTTCAATGCAAAAAGCAAAAGCAGGTTGAGGGTCAGCATGACCCCGTGCATGATTTTGTTGAAGCACAACTGGTTTATGATGTCATGCATGAAGGATTTATAGACACAAGGAAAGAGTGGAAAGACTCTGTTCCATCGCTTGGTCTCATGGTTGAAGTGGATGAAATTGTGAATCCAATTAGAGAATATGCCAAAAATGCAGTTATTTTATTTTTCCTAGGTTGGATGCCACCTATTGCAGAGGTAGGCAACTGGTTGACCCGCACACTGGTTGGCTCATTTGTTCGTAAGGTACATTATGCAGCTAGAGGCTTTTTTGAGGTCATTATGGTAGATGAGATTCACAAGCAAATGCTTTTGGAACATTCGTCACTTTTTTTTTGGTAGCAAATGGTGCACGTTCTGAAAGTATGCAAGGAGCTTTTCTATCTTGATATAGCCAATTGATAACTTGTTGCATTTTTGTGCCAAATCCCAAGGCTTGCATCGTTTATGAAATAAAGTCCCACTGAACAGCATCAAATATCAACTTGCAATAGCAAAACATCTTACTGTATATATTTGGCATATTCTATTCCAACATAGCTATTAGCAATGTTATCTGTGATATGCCTACGAGAAACAAAACCATATTGCGCAAGATGCAACCCATCATGCAAATAGCCTTTTATTCGATCAACAATCATTTTGGTAGTAAATTTGTAAATGACTGGCATAAGCATGATAGGTCTCCAATCAATCAAAGATTCACAGATTTGCTTTTTTGGAAGGAGTTTAACAAGACCTCTCTTCCATGTGTCTGGCATTCTCTGATTTTGATAAGCAGAATTCACCATATGCAACAAAGCATGCTTCAAAAGAGGCCAATATTCTAAAAAAAATTTAACTGTAAGATCATCCCATCCTGGAGATTTCCATCTACCACAGGATTTGATTACATCTGATAATTCCCTTTTAGTAAAAGGTTCCTTCAATTCCAAAGCTTGAGTAGTGGAGATAATGAGAGAAACATGCTGTAAAAGTAAATTTCTTGCAGACAAAACTTGCTGCGAGGGAGAATCTGCATAACCAAACTGCTGAGAGAAATGATGTACACAGACAGAAGCAAGCTGTGACCGTGATGTCCATGAACCGTCAGGCATAAGCAACTTGCAAATGTTTATTTTTAATCTCTTCTCATGCAAGCTTTTAAAAAATTGTTTGGAAGAACAGCCTTTATCTGTGAAAGCTCTTTGTCTTGCTCTGGTCTCCCATTTAGCAAGTTTCTTGTGATCATTGATTTGGAGACAATATTTAGCCTGGCATAGTATTGTTTGCTCATACAAGGACAAAGGACGAAAGTGACTGAGTTCAGTGACGTCTTGGCAAGTCAATTTAGCCTAAGCAACAGTTTCCCTCAGAGTCTTTATGTAAGACTTGCCATAATCTCTAATTATAACTTGCATTTTGGAAACAAAAGAATCCCATGCATTATTAATATCAAAGTGACTTTGAGAAGACAGAGATTGATAGGCTTCAATGACCATTGCCTTGAAAGCAAGATGCTGCAAATAGCTATTGTTCACAATCAGATGTCGCATTTGAGGCAGTCTATCATCTGGTATATCATGAAAAGATAGCCTCAACCATAACGGTGCATAATCTGAATGCGCAAAGGCATAGTCAATCCACATTTTGCACGTAAAATCATCATTTTATTGCGGAGCTACACTATACCAGCGATCCAGACGTGCCTGATAAGAAGAAAGAGCATTATGTTGAAAAGTGTATCCAAGTGACAAAGGCTGCAATTCCTTCCAGAGATCCACCAAATCAAGATGAATCAGTAATTGAGACCATGCATGCCTTTCAGAGGTTAACATATGAGTATTTCTTGATGTATTGTCACCCTGTTGTGGAGCATTATTGAAATCCCTACATATAAAGGCATGATATCTCCATGGATATCGTTGCATGGCATCTCAGATTGTACTTCTATCCCGAGAAGATTGAGGTGCATATACAGAAGCAAATTCAAACACCTCGCCTTGAATGATGCATTAAAGAATAATCCATTTGCCTTGATTGTCATTTAAAGCAATAACTGGTTGAAGCCCATGCTTAATCAGAATGACTACACTTGAGAAAGAGTGCTCCTCAGCATAAAAGATATCATAGCCGTAGTAATAAACTGCCTTTCCTGCATAGACATGTTGATTGTGTTCTTGTAATGCCACTATATCAGGCTGAAATTGATTGATATACAACCACACAGATTTTCATTTCCTACTGTCACACATCCCCTGAACATTTAAGGTAAGGCATTTGATATGAGCAAGCATATTTACAGATATTTATAAGAAAAAAACAATTTTGTACAGCAGCAACCTTCAGGATATCAATCTTGCATTTCTACCTCAGGGTCAAGGCCTCTTCTCTGGGAAGAAACATCCGCCTGAGGAGTGGATAGCAATGCAGCAACCTCTTCAGAAAAGAGAATTCTGCTAGCTGTCACTGCAACCCATGTGATTCCAATTCCTGAGTTGATCTGTGCAGAGTTTCCACTAGAAGATGCACCATTCCAAGTGCGAGGGGATGGAGGTCGTCGGACAGAAATAACTTTTCTTGGACTTTGACATCCATCAATTGGAGTTTTTGGTCCTTTTGTTGAGGGTTGAATAGCAGGAAAAAGCAGTCCCATTTGAAACCGCTGGGGCTTTGCCTTTATCATGATTCACCGAAAACTGTCTATTATCTTTATTTTTATTCCCAATAGAGGCAAGAGCATCCTTATTTGGCATCTGAGCAGGCAAAGTAGCGGGAGGCGTTTTATGCTGACTCATTAGACACTGCGAAGCCATGTGCTCAAATTTTGTACATTCAAAGCAAGCCCCTGCAAATAGTTCCCATTTCAATTTATAAAATGCACTTCCCATGTCAACATTGTTCACCGTGACTGAATAAGACTCTGGTGTGGGATTATCAGTATCCCAGAGAATGCAAAATCAATTAGAGTTGCCATTAGGGCGCAGTGGGTAAATCACTTTGCCTAAAGTCGCTGCAATTTTAGGCAAGAGTGAAGCCATGCATTGCGGGAAGTCTACAACTTCATCTTTCAAAGGTATTGCTTCTGTGGTGGATGTACTTCAGGATGATAGTACTCTTTTATCTTTTTCTGCGATTGTTAGCAAGTATGATTTGGGAGCTCATTATCGTCCTTTATGGCACAAAATTTCAAAAATGCTTCAACCTTTCTTACCAGTACCTCGTTTGGAACCTCAGGATAGGCTTGAGGATTTGACTCTTCATTCTTCCTCTTCTTCAACCTGTCCTTTAAAGCTGTCACATATCACAATGTCTTCTTTGTATAAAGTGTTGTTACCTCCGTCTTGGGTTTTTGACAGAGCCAATTCTGTTTGGCATATGGATTGTCCATCGAAAGCGACTACGTCTCCTTTGGCATTATAAAGTCCCTCTTCGGCAACAACTTTTTCTCTGGCGAGTACTACTTGGCATTTTTCCATCTGGGCAATTACTTGTGCATAGATACATTGCCCAAGCTGTTTGCCACAGATGTCTACATCCTGTTGAATCTGTGCCTCATATTTTCTGGCACTGTCCACATACTTGTGATTTCCTTGCTCTCATTCGTTAGGGGTTTCGAGTGAGATTTCCTACTGTTACTTTTGGTAGTTCTTTTGGTTATTTGGTTTTCATCCCGCTAGACAGGGTTTTGATTTATTTTTTGTTTGAGTACGCTATTGGGCACTTTGGACTCTATGGATGGACAGAAATCATAGAGTCTTTGGTGATCCTACTTTTTCATCTTTAGTTTTTTTCAAACGATCTCTGCGGGAATGGTTTTGTGATTGCTTTCAGACTCATTTGATTGATCATGATGTATATATGGCTTATATTGAGATTTTCGGTTGAGTAGTAGTTACTCCGCTTTTGGAGTAATTATGAATGTAATTATTTCACAGCAATAAAACATTTCTTCTCACAAAAAAAAAAGTGTGTGTTTGGGGGACCTTTTTGATAGAGAAAATGTGTCCTAACAGTGTGAACCCACTACAACCCCCACCCCTCCTATGTGTGAATGTACCCTTAAATCCCTTAACTCATAAAGAGAAGAACCCCTATCCTCCCTAATGGAAGTTGGATCGGAATAAGATTTTAAGGGGGTGATATACCCATTTGGTGTTCCCAATTACGATGTTGAGATGTTCGATTTCCTTAAGTTAAGCAGCCTAAAGTGAGTGTACGGGTTTACAGCAAACAACAAGGAAGAATGGCCCATTCCATTGATACAAACCAAGCGGGACTCGGATAAGTATCATCAACTCTATAACATTTGACTTTTGTTGTGAACTACAATAAGTCATTTTCTCTCTTTTATTAGTAGTAAAAGGAAAGAAGGGAAGGGGAAGAACGATATAATAATGAATTTGCTCCATTTCATCCATTGTCGGAAGCAGAGAGAGAAAGAACACCATCGTGTCCTTGAAGAGGATCCATTTGGTGAGACTTATATAAATCTTGATAATGATAACCCATGAATAAACTTACTTGTGTCTTTCTTACAAGATTCTCTTGATAGAGAGTTCTCCTTTGAAAATGAGAGAAAAATGAATCCACCCAAGAGCAAGGTAAGCATTTGCACCTCGCTCGAAATTTTGCACACATGGATGATTAACCAAATGCGAGAGAAGAGAGGCAGAGTCTTCCATTGATAAGCATGTTTCTTAGCTGAGCAATATGATTGAGAAATGCATAATGACAAAACTATGGACTAAGAGAGTTTTAATTTTGGCGATGAAGACTTGAGTATTCCTTCGAAAAGAGTCAAGTTTCAAATTGATTTTCCTAAATAATAAAATCCTTGATTGGATTCGACATTTTGAGTTGTATTTTGCATATCAAGACATGACTGATCAAGAGAAGCTTGCTCTTGATACATTGCATCTACAAAAGGATGCTTTAATATGGTGGCCTTAACTACAACCGAGAAGAGAGACTATCCTTGAATGGGCTAAGTTTATGGAGCAACCGAAAGCCACTTCCATGCCACCAAGGCATGAAGGGAACTTAACATTCCGTTGTGCGAAAGTTTTTGGAAATTTGACAATGAGAGGAGCAATGCTGAATTTGCAGCTAGGTTTTTGAACTCTCTTTAGAGTTACTTGGAAAGAGTGAGCAAGATAGAAGAAAGAAATATTTAGCAGCTTGAAACCCGAAAGTAAGATATGAGGTTGAAATGTTGAACCCAACTAGTCTTAGAGACATCACTAAACTAGCTAAAATAGTTGAAAGAAAGTTGAATCCTCACAAATCCTTCAATAAGGAAAAGGGGATGTTCGTCTATAAAAACGTAAAATAGCGAATCATGCCTTGGATGGGCACCATTTCCTTCCATGACAGATGAAGAAAGAAAGAGGTTGATTAAGGAAGGCAAATGTTTTTGATGTAAGGAACGTAAGCCATGGTATGTATGACATAAATGTTCTATTCTTTTGGCTACAATTGCCAAAATAAATTCAGTCAAAAGAAAAGCTAAGGCATCTAAGCAAGAGGGTGAGGCATCTACCCCCTCATCCCGGAAGTCTACTATGACTATCAAACCAATAGTTAATGCTGTCCATTCAGCCAACCCCTTTTGGACCTCATGACCTTTTCAAGGTGTATGGGTTTGCGAATGTATAGAGAATAGGTATATTGCTTATAGGATGAATAGGAAAGAAATGGTAGAGTTAGAATTATAGATTCGTGATCTATAGAAGAAAAGACTAACTCGTCTAAGAACTTCTCCGTTTGAACATCATCCATGGCCAATCTTACCCACTTCAAAATAACACATTCAGACGAGAAGATCGTTTTGTTACTGACCAGTTTGTTGAGAATATGTTACATGTTTTTGAGCAGGTTATTAAGAAGAGATTTTAATTGCATTGTATTTAGATTACCAATTAAGTAGCACATGAACAATGCCTTCCGTGTGAGCACGTAGAGATATTGACCACTTATGAAGAGATATTAAAGAGATCTCATGATGATACTTAGCTTTTTTGGATATTTAGCATCAAGAGGAACCGCGATTCGAAGATGAGATTGTGTACCATCAAGAGAAGAGTACTCGTGGAAAAAAAAAGCGATACATGCACAATGGATGCTAGAAGAGTTCTTTATAGATTTTCCACAGATACTTGCAGATCATAAAGAGACGATGCAAATGCAAACGTACTAAGAGAAAGTGTACGCAAGAGAAAGAGGCAAGAGATATTTAACAAGAGGCAAGAGATATTTCCGATTAGATGTGACATTTCTAAAGAGGACCTTTGCTCATCCAAGTAGGAGGGAGTGCCATGACATGATAAATGACTATTTTGTAATTAATTGACATTAACATTATTACGTTACGCACCAATCCGATGGTGCAACACGTTGTATTGATGATGGACATTGGCCGATATTGTTATGGTGGTGGGTATGCACACCCATGTGTCTAGGTCCTAGGGATAATAGGAAAGGGAAGGGTCCATTAGATTACATTAAATGGTAGGTGCAGGGGTCATAAGCTAAGCGTAGGTCTAAATGGGAAGATGGATCTTGAGTGATCTCAAGGCACATTAATAAAGGGTTGTCCCCATTCATTGTAATCTCACGTTTCATTCTCTCTACCACCTCCCATGCATTCACAGTTCTCTCTCACCTTCTTTCACCTTGCATATAGGTGAAACACAAACAAGCACACCCTCCCATTGGATGGCCTAACCATCGCCGAAATCTTGCATGCATTGCATCCATTGGCATTCTGCATGCACTGTACACTATCTCAGAACATAGACAGGCCTAAAGCCTTGCCCAAACTAGTGGATTCGAAAAAATGATCTGCTGTTTCCAAAGGTTTCTCTGACCCCTCCTGATCATGTTGTGTGTAACCGTGTACTGGTTAGTTGCTGTGTTCTTTCTAGCTTCTTTCTTACCTTAGGTTGATGCTTTGTATGATTTGTTTTCTGTCGATGGTTGAAATGTTTCTCGTAGGTTGGAGCTCATGTAAGGGCTCTGCATACTCTCTGCATTCGAAAAGCAGCCTCTGCAGAAGAAGGGGATAACCTTGTCAGAACTTGGGTTGAAGAGCTCCTTGAGCATGTTGGTAGGATTTTGGACAGCTATGTCTCCATGTGCAGTGGATCTGATCAACCCCAAGCTGAAAACTCTTTTGAGACTCCTAAGCCTGGCAGAAGTCGAAGGAAAGGGACTGTAGGGAGTTCTCAGCAAAAAGAAAAAACTTTTGCATCAACGTCAAGAGTTACTGACCCATCGTGCCAGATTATTACTGCTGTTTTTACAGCTGGTGCTCTTGTGCTGATTTGCCCTGTGGCAAAAGTTGGTAGACTGGTGACATTGTTGCAAGCTTTGCTCAATTCGGCTAACAGCAAACCAAAGGACGAAGGGACCGATTCTGTAATAAAAGAAGACATTGCACGTGGGGTTCATGCACAGGCATGGGTCACCTTAGGCAAGATGTGCTTGGCGAATCATGAGCTTGCCAAGAGTTGCATCCCTCTTTTCCTTCAGGTAATCTACTTGCTCCTTTCCCCATCATCAACAGGCAATAAAGTAAATAAATGGAAAGCAAAGTTAATTTATACTTCATTTAAAGACATCCTATGCTCTTTAACCTTTGCCTGTGTTAATACTACTAGTTCTCTGTGTGTGTGTGTGAAAGAGAGAGAGCGAGAGAGAGAGAGAGAGAGAGACACACACACACACACACACACACACACACACACACACACACACACACACACACACAAATTTTTTTTTTTTTAAATAGTGAAAACTCTGAATGCTTTATATTACAAGATAGCTATCCAGAAAAAAACTGGCAAGCTGAAATATTACATCAAGCGAAAATGTCCATGTAGGGGACACACACACACACACACACACACACACACACACACACACACACACACACATTTTTTGGTAATACTTATATTACTGCGTGGGAAACCTCAAGAAGAGGGAAAAACCCACCACACAAAACACACACACAAAGCTTGCTTGCATCATCAATGCAAATGCGTGTGTGTGTATGTACACTTTACACACTGATATACACCAAACGTCCTGATTGCATTGTTCTTCTAATTATGAGTGACAAACCACATTGAACCCAGGCAGATTTATTGCACTTTTCAACAGTCATAGTTAAAACTGTGCATAGATCACTCCTTTACCAGGAAAAAAAGTAAGTGATCAACTGATTCACCTAGGCATGCTTGTCCTGATCTAAAAAATGATCAGTTATATCTAAATGAGCAGGTCTGAAGAAGGCAGTTCTTAGCACAAAGCAGGTTTGTCAACCTGCTTCTCAAAGGTGAATATATTTGGGAAAAAGGCACTAAATATGTTTGAGAAAAAGGCAGGTTTTCCATCTGCTTTTCTTGCAGTATAAAGTTATACATGTTCAAGTGTGAGGAGGTTTATCTCCATCTATGCACAAACTTTATCCTTCTCTAGACTGCAAGTGTTAAGGCTTGATTGTGCAAAACAAGAGAAGAAAAAGATAACCATCATGAATTCCATTCACGTTGAAGCAGTAACTGTACTAGCATATATAAACTTTTTACTCTTTGTCTTCACGTGCATGCTTGTGTGCATGCTTCTGTGTGTGTGTGTGTCTTTCGCATTAGAACAAGAATTTACAGTAGGCTGACTCACAAGCAGTGAGATATTTTACTTCCCTCTAGAGTAAATTTACATTTACGCACTCTTCTGTGGGATTGTGTGTCGAT